>NC_080465.1:78661457-78966457 GCF_028018845.1 Melospiza georgiana
GCAATTCTGCTGTGTCAGTGCTGGACAGGATAGAACTTCACTTCTATCCTGTATTGGAATCTATCTGTATCGGAATCGTGGGTAAGAAGCACAGATTCATAGGAACCCTGCTGATAAGAGCAGGACTTTTGTGGCTAGAATGACAGGGAATAGCTCTTGAGGGGGGTTGAGAAGGCTTGGATTGAAGGACAGAATTGTAGTTAGTGTGCTCATGAGCATGAGCTCGAGTGGGAGTGCTGCGACCTGTGGGTGAGCCCAGGTGGGAGCAGGACACCTCAAACCATCCTGTGGCCCATGGGTTGTGCCATTCTGAAACCTGTGAGCCTCAGGTAAACCCCTGATGAGGTTGTGGCTCATAAATAAGACCCTGCTTGGAGCAGGAACAGCCTTAAGGGTCTGCAGTCTGTGGATTAGTTCAGGGTTAAAGGAAGAGATCGTCGGAATGTTAAACCAGATGGTCTGGTCCAAAGGGATGTGGGGTGGAGATTGTCATGGAAAAACATTTAAATTCTTGTAACCCAGGACTTGAGCTGTGTGTTGTAAGAAATGCTGTAACACAAGCACCGAAATCAGTGGGGGTGAAGCTTTAATTTAAGCAGTGCAAGTGCAGCAGTGACCCAGGCTGAGCCTGGGCCTGAGCCCTACACAACACACCACACCTCCTGTCCTGAGTCACCACTGTGACAGGTGGAGGCCTAAATCAAGAACTAAACACTAAACAAACTCAGTGAACATTTTATGGATATTTTTCAGGACTTGTGGAAGGATACCTGTGGATTACATCAAAGGATGGGAAGGGGACCCTGTGGTTAATGAGGATGTATTGGCTGGCATGGAGCCTGAGCATGACATAAATGGTATGGAATAAGGGCTGGAGAATGTACTCAGATTAAGCTAATTAAAAGTCAGCAACTCATAATTAGCCTACTTTCCCACTTAAATAGGAGATCGTGCAATGAATTGTTTGCTCAAATCTTTTGACAAATTATTTGAGAGCACATGAAGTAAACAACCTGTATGGGAGCTGAGAACCTTAAACTAAGGAGATATTTCCCTTCAAGTGCTGAACAGAGACATTTTCTCCAAAGCCAACGGTATCATTGAACTTGCACCTTCTAAGAAAGACTGGATTTAAATAATAATGTGCACTCATAAACAACAGAATAATAAAGGCACTGAATACAGAATAATTCCGTAATTACTGAGTACTAAATACAAAACAGTTGTAAACCTTTTGTTTGGATGCACATAGCAACAGCATTTCAATTAAGTTTACACTTTCCTTTGAGATGGAAAGATTTAGGTATAAATGCAATAGAAGTATGAAATATGAGGATGAGTCTTGCATGCTTCAGTTTATAACTTCCTAGGGGAAGGGGAGGCAAAAATAAAATAATTCCTTCAGATCTTGCACATCTCAGTTCTTTCTGGAGTATTAAGGTATGAGCAAATTATTATGAATAAATCAATTGGTGCAACATGAAAGGGAGTATTTCTCATGCCAGCAGAGCTGTGTCTAGACTGCATGATTGAGTAGCTGGTCAAAACCAAACAATCTAAAAAAGCTGGGGGTGGAGCCTGTCTTGTCTACAACATCACACATAGTTATTAAGAAATAGTGCTTTGCCAGGAGCTCCTTAACCCAAGGCATCTCTTTTTGAAGTATCACTTGATTTCATATTATTTGATCTCCATAACCTCAAAATACAAAGGTTTTGATTGATGCTTTCTGCCTCCTCCTCAGCCATCCCCACAAAAGATCTATTAATACATTAAAGAAGTTCAGAGCCCCTTTTCCTGCACTGTCTTCTTCTTCACACTGTTTTAGCACTGTTAACTTTAGAACACTTCAATTATCACTGAAGATTCAGAAGTTGACCTAATTATACTGATTTTTTTTTTTTTAATTGAGGTTGCAATTTTCAAAGCCTTTTTTCCCCCCATTACAAAGTCCATCTTTTATTAAGTCTAGTAATGATTAGACATGGCCAACTAAAATTAAAACTGAAACTGCTCTGAATGGCTTATTATTAATCAACTTAAATAAACAGTTCACCACCCTGCATATCAGAAAATGCCAGATGGGAGCAGTTGCCGTGGTGCTACTGGAATCAGGCAATAACATAATTAGTGGTGGTCACCAGCAGGAGTTAATATAGCTGGATCTAACTGTTCCAAGACTAATAAGCACCTAATGTCTTAGATAATTTCTCCTTCTTTTCACCACTAATGTCTGCCAGGTCTGCCAGCAGCACATTCCATGAGGTTTAGTGAAAAAAAAAATTATTCCTTCTTATTTGTATCAAGCGAGATCCATGAGCAGAATCCCAGGGAAGTTATAAAATAGCTCACAGGATTAATTTCTTCCAGACCTGGAAAAATTTTAGACTTCAACCATCACCTGCATAAGTCCTGAGAAGGTATGTCCTGTCCAATAATGACAAGTAATATTGAAAACATAAGGTTTAATTTCAGAAAATAAAACAGTGACCTGGTCTGAATAGCCTCTTCAAACATCCTATGAATACAAAGGAGGAAGGAAATGAGGTTTCAAAATGTTCTTTCAAGGTCTATGGGGTTAAAGATTATCTATACATCTAAGCTTCTTTCTTTTTCAGAAAATAAATTTTCCAGCATGGCCCTGATCCATTCATTCTGCATGATTCTACTTGATTCCCAAAGGATATAACTTTTGATAAGCTGCATCATTCCCAGGATAATTTTTCTTTTTTTTTTTCATTTATATTTTTAAATTTTTACTTTGCTATGTAATATTTACATATCTTGCTGTGATATTCTGTAAACATCTTTTATTCAGGTAGTTTAATATCAAGTAGTAATTTCTGTTGGAAAGAGTCTGTTTCATGAAAAGAAATGCCTACAAACCTTCAGAAAATGTGGAAAAAATATGATAGCTACAAAAAAACAAACAAAAAATCCCCAAAAAATAAACTTACAAGAAAAGGATAAAATATAGCTCAAAGCAAAGCAATTAGAGGATTCAGAGACAGAAATAAGCTTTTTTGACATTATTAAATCAGGAAAAGATAATTAATTTGAAAAGTCAGTCTTGCCACTGTGCGGCATCCTTTGTGTCACATCTGATTTTACTGTTTGACCGTCTAAAGTTGCACATGTTTTCTTTAAAATTATTTGCTCTTCACCTTCACCAAGTCTGCTCCATCTTTGAAAATTCCCAGTGGAACTGTTCTGCCATTGCCATGTTTTCATCACCACTTCTCTCTTGAGCATTCCCCAGGCAACATTGCATCTCACTTGGGTTGGTGCACAATGAAAAATAAAAGATTTCTCAGTGATTCTCCTCTCTCTTGTTGATGAGTAATAGAGGCAAAAAAAAGTTCCAAGGTGTGCCTCTGGACAGCTTCTAGAGATTACACGAGTGGAGGCTGTTCCAAAGCCCAAGGAAGTCAATTAAGAGATTCATTGGCTTTGACAGGCTTTGGAGCAACATATAATGATTGTAGGTTTGTCTCTCTGTCTGATGGAGAGTCTCAGATCAATCAACGTTGCAGCTGCTCAAGAGGAAGAAACTATTTGTAAATAAGTGATTCACCAAAGCATTTAGCTACTCAATTCTTAGTGTGCCCAACTGATTATACAGTGGCAAATTTTAATGCTGAGCAGTTCAGGGAAACACTAGTCTCACAAGTGTGTTTGTGGAAGATGATTCCGCAGGCCTGATGTATCCTGCTTGCATTGTTTGATGAGGCCTTTATCTGGCCTTTCTTACTATACCACCTGAATGCTTTACAAGCCTTAATAAACCTATCCTCACAGTGTCCCTGAGGCAACAGCTGCATGGAAAAAGCTGCCCAAGAACAGAAACCGCTAGGCAAAAGCCTGGAAGAAGATGCTGCAGGCAATCACATGCAGAGGAGCAGCTGCCCAAAGAAGAAATCCTGCCCCAGAAAAAACTCACCATGGGATATCAGTGAAAAACCTCCTTGATCAGGTCAGCTTTATTGTGTTATGTGGCTCCAGTTTTAGCTTTCTTTCATCTTACAGATAAGTCTTGCCAGGCTTTTTCATGTCTCCTTCAGAAGTCATAAAAATGTTTCAACTTTGGACTGAAATTTTTGTGGCTGTCCTCCTGCAACCTGGATCTAATAAAGTAGCTCATGGAGTTACTGTGAATATCACTTGAAGCACCGTAGCCCAGTAAACACAATATTGCTACTGCTCGTAAGAGGCTCTGTAGTGGGTTTGCAGAACCTCAGGAGCAAGGCTGGTCTGGCTCACTTTGTTTGAATTGGTGTTCTCTTGCCTGAGGCTTTGTCTTAGGTACTTAAGCTAAAAAAGTGCTTTCTAACAACAGGCTGCTGTCTAATTTGTTTTTTATTTTCCTATTTGTTTGGTGCAGTTGTAGGGGTTTTTAAACCAGATAATAGAATCATAGAATGATAGAATTTCCAGTGTTTGAAGGGGCCCACAGAGATAATTGAGTCCAAATCCCAGTCCTGTGCAGGAATCCCCAGCAATCCCACCTTGTCCCTGAGAGATTTGTCCAAACATTTCTGGAGCTCCATCAGGATTGGTGCTGTGCCCATTGCCTGGGGAGCTGTTCCAGTGCCCAAACACCCTCTGGGTGAGGAACCTTTCCTGATACCCAACCCAAACCTCCCCTGACACAGCTTCAGGCCGTTCCCTGGGATCCTGTCCCTGTCACAGAGCAGGGATCAGATCCTGCCCCTCCTCTGCCCTCACAGGGAGCTGGGGCTGCCCTGGGCTCTCCCCTCAGCCTCCTCCTCTGCAGCTGCACAGACCCAGTGTCCTCAGCCCCTCCTCACAGGGCTCTTCACCATCTTTGTTGCCCTCCTTTGGGAGCTCTCTAAAGTCTTAAGACCTTTCTTATCCTGAGACACCCAGATCTGCTCACAGTGTTCAGGGTGAGGCAGGCCCGGCCCAGAGCAGGGTGGGACAATCCCCTCCCTTGCCCTGCTGGTGATGCTGGGCCTGATGTCCCCAGGGCAGGGATGTCCCTCCTGGCTGCCAGGGCACTGCTGACTCAGGTTCCACTTGCCACTGACCAGGAACCCAGGTCCCTTTCCATGGCTCTGCTTTCCAGGATCCATTCCCCACTCTGCCTGCACACCCAGGGCTGCCCCAACCCAGGTGCAGAACCCGGCACCTGCCCTTGTTGAACCTCATACTGCTGCTATGAAAAAGGTACTTTCATTCATATTAGGACTAATTCTACAGAATTATTATTCCCTTCTCCTATAATCACTCCTGGACTAAGAATTCACATTAAGCTGTTGATACTTCAGTTATAACCACAGTAAGATCTACTCATATGGCATTTTCATTTTTCATTTTTCCTAAGCAGGTATGCAGGCAGTGGGAAGCAAACATCAGAGCAGCTACCCTGCCCTCTGGTAACAGACACTGCTCAGCTCTGAGGAGCACAGTGTTCTCTGCCCAG
This sequence comes from Melospiza georgiana, assembly GCF_028018845.1. Lineage (NCBI taxonomy): Eukaryota > Metazoa > Chordata > Aves > Passeriformes > Passerellidae > Melospiza > Melospiza georgiana. The sequence continues at coordinate 78,666,901 of NC_080465.1, forward strand.
AAATTTACAAGAACAACAGTAAAAGGTTACTACAGGCATTTTGGTGTGTAAAAAAGGAAGGAGGCATGGTATCAGAAATATAGATGGGGAATGAAACTGATTTATCAGATAATAAATACTCTTTAAGTATTTAAGCAACCTTTGTGAGAATGCAAAGTGATCAGCATTAAAAATAATTGTACTACTTTACTGATTTTTTTGGAACTAATTTATTTTTCATCTAACATGTCTAGAGAATGTTTTAGATATTTGCACCTGCTCAGAATCCAGTCTCCAGTCGTCTGCTCCTACTGATATCTGGAAAACTTCCCTCTCCTTATAAAAGGCTGCCGCCTCAGAAGTGGTTCTTCTTTGTAGCAGGGATTAAGATTAATAGATGATCTTTAAATGTCCTGCTAGTCTGGTCTTCCTCATTTTCCAGAGCACATTTCTTAATGGATTTAAATTTATCTCCCATTCCTACACAACTCTCACAGAGACCTCTAAGTAGTATAAGAAAGTTAGTATTGCAGGACCACCACAGTTCTGAGTGTTACCATTCAATAAACTCTGAAATTCATTTTCTTCTTGTCTTATTGTCTTTCTCATTCTCCTTCAGCCATCACAGTGTGATCTTATGCTGACAGTTCATACATATTCAAGCAACTACCCAGAAACCACACACTGAATATTTTCTCTCTTTTTGCATTTATTTGTGGATTAGCCTCTCTAAAGAAATAAAAAACATCTCATTTTTTCTCGTTTAAATGTACTCTCAAGACCAACTGATCATATTTCCTTCCACTTTGTAGGACTACCTTGAAATGCATTGCTGCTTTGCAAGGTGCATAAATGCTGGATGGGAGTTTGGTTTAAATGATTGGTTAATGCCTCAAGTACAAAAGGAAATGAGGGCAAACCTTTGCCAACCCCAATAAGCAATAAATTATGCAATGCATGCAAAGATAAAGTGCTGCTGGGCCAAACTTTTCAAGGGAATGGAAAGGGTTTTGCTGTAAATCCATGTTACAGTTAAGTATACAGTTAAGTATATCCATGAATTAAAAAAAAAAAAGACAAATATTGAAGATGCTGACAAATTTCAGCAACACAGTCGTTTACAACCACAAAAGAGATGCACTGGACACCAATTTCTCCACAGGCATTTCCATTTCCAATGTCTATTGGAGTGCATCAGGATTAATTGGGCAGAAATATATCACTAGAAAAGTCCTTCAAGGGTTAAGAAGAGATTGATATAAATATTCATGGAGTTTTCTGCTACAGAAGACATAGGTTTCAGATAAAGATTTCTGTTGTAAAAATAGTTATAAAATGGAAAAAAGTCTCTGTGAGTCAGATAGTGAAGAGAGATATTTGTGTTAATTGTGATGCTCCTTAGTTTTGATATACTTTGAGAAACTTTTAGGTGGCATAATATATTGAATATTTCTCTGGGATATTCTAAACTTTCAAGGAAAGACACTGGAGCTTACTTTTAATACCATCAAATGTATTATACATTAAAGCTTTCTTGTTAAGGATTCTTTATAGTATACTTCAAAATTCCGTTTTTGAGATGATTTAAAAGTGTTATAATACAAAGTCAGTCACATGAAATTCTAAGTGTGTTCCTGCTAAGCCCTTTTTACTGCTGCTGAACATCAATATGCCTTATTTGAATGTAACTCCAGAAAGTTATTTGTGCTTTTAAAATTGCAGCCAGGCTGTTCAACACAGGAGTGATTTCCTGTGAGTATTTAGAGCAATTGCTACATGTGGATTTGACTCACCTCCTTGCCTGACCCTAAAGAATGAATTAGCATGGCATAATTTTCACTAAAATCCCCAGGCTCAGCTGAATGTCCCTAACCCTCCAGAAACTGCCTGTGCAATTCACATGGGTGTTTCTAACCTTACTCTAAGCCATTAACTTAGATATTGATGCCAGAAAAAGGGACGTAGCACAGCTCACTTGACACTAAACCCCTCAATTCATCAGTCTGGGGAGTTTCTGGCAGCTGACCTGGTGAGTTACATGCCAGCCTATAGCTACTTTAAATTTAAATATGTTCTATCTTTACAAAATACTCTTGATGCAATAGCTCTAGCATAGCTGAGAGTGCAAAAATGTCTTAAAAACTGTGCTTCCTTCCCCTTGCAAGATAACTGCTGGGGAGGTTGTTATGGTCACTCATAGTCATGACCATCAGAAAAAAAAGTGGAATGTGTTCGAATTACTCCTAAATATGAACATAAATTCACAAGCAACACATGTATACTTAGAGATCCAAAGGGTGGGTTTTTTTTTTTTTTGGTTTTTTTTTGTTTTGTTTTGTTTTGTTTTGTTTTGTTTTTTACCAGAAGAGAGGAAAATAATAGAGAGGAAAATGACTGAAGGAAATAATTAGGCATGGAAGTTGAATGAAATTTAGGAATTTCTTCATGGCAAGTTACTAATGTATTATTCCATAACCACTGAGCAGAACAGGTATGCTCTCGAGCTCAGTGGTAGAGAAGGGAAGCATCTGGAATAAAGAGGAAAATCACAATCTAGGTGAGGAGCATAAAATCTATGGTAATTCACCCTATAACTAGTAGGCTTCATGCAGATCCACAAGGTGGTTCAGCACAAGTTTTCCCCTTCCTGTAGCATCAAATCAGCCCCATTACACCTGCATTCAATGAATCCCACACTCCAGAGATATCAGTAAGGAAAAGAGATATCAATGACATTCAGACATGACAGCTGACTTCAAGTAAAACACATTTTTTATTTGATGCAGTGCATTGTCAGTTTGGATGTCCCAATCAAGTGTTTTCAGGGAAACAATGAATTCACTTAAGAAAGAATTTGCATTCATCAGTGGCCAATTAATAACTGTTTCTTTCCTCCCAGCAGGGCTGCAAATAGCTGTGTTATCAACGTTGAGGGCAGATCAATCTGTTAACATTTTTGGAACACATCAGTGGGGAATCTATGAAGATCTCTTAATAAGGCATCTGCAATCACAGATAAATGCCACGCAACAAAAATGAATCATTTATTTATATAAACTTCCACTGTTACCTTTTACCTCTTCAAGCCCACTGCTGCATTCTCCATCTAACTGAGCTAAATCATGCATGAAATAGTATTCTATTTAGCTTAATGGCTAACAGAACCTGAATGCCTACATATACTACACTAGCTTACTTCTGAAAGACTCAGTAATTTTTAATACAGCAAAGAACTGCTCAGTGTGTAACCTCAGTGAATAGGTCAGCCTTATTTCCATTATCAGCAAATATATTCCAGAAAGCTGTTCTGTATTATTCAGTCTTATATAATTTCATATTTTACAAAAAAAACCCACCTAAAATCAAACTGCCAAAGCTCCATATTCTCTGATTTTATTACTAAATGCTATCTCTTCCAGCAAGAAAATCTTAGTGTTATTCTACTTTTTATTCTTTCTTCTTTTGAGAGAATAGCAGTCTTTATTAACCATTTGCCCAGTTATCTTTAGAAGCAAATTTGTCTTTTTCTGAGATACCTCTTTTGATAGAGCACCTTTCTTAAAAACTGCGCTTTCCCTAAATACACAGCTATTAAGGATACTTTCTTTAAGGATATTAAAGAAAATTTCATCTAGGCTCTTTATTATCATTATATTTAAAAGGAAAGTTTAAGAAAACAAGATCTGTGATGGAATGGAAGCTGTGTAAATACTTGGGTTCAGCATTTTTATTCCAATCCAATTAGGAAAAAAATCATGCTGAAGTAGAACCCACTGAACAAGGAGCTGTGGAAACAGCTTAGGAAGATTTCTCCCACTGAGTCTGCAGAACAAAAAATATGCATGTGAACCTTGCATTAAGATCCCAGAACTTTGCTGAAAGCCAGAATCACAGAATGGGTCAGGTTGGAAGGGATCACAATGGTCTCACCTGGTCCAAATTTCCAGCTTAAGCAGTGTCACTCCAGAGCAAATGACACAGGAAATACAATGGAATTCCAGAAAATTGAAATTATTGAATTCTTCAGTGCAATTTTTTTTTAAGTAATATTTTCTGAATTTTGAAGGACTCTTATTTTAGCACTGGTACAAATTCATCTCTGTAGTATTCCATGTCTTTAAACATCATTAGGGCGTGTATAAATACATGTGTTCCAGAGATTTCCTTGTTCCAAGTATTCCAAATATGTTTCTAGATATTTCTGTCAAGTCTTCTTTGACATCTCTGCCCTACCAGCTGCGTGTCCACCCCAGTGGAGGAACCCAGAGGTAACTGCAGACTAAGATCAATCATCCTTGTAGTGTGATGCTGATACAGCTGCACTGCTTTTGGAATTAGACCTTAACCTCCTCCCCAGGCCTTTGGCTCTCCTGTGGCATCTCCTCAAGCACGCAGAGATTTTAAGATTTCTGGCTTCAGATTTCCTTTTGTTGCCCACACTTAGGGGACTTGAGGACATTTGAGGTATTCTCAGGTATCTCAAATGTAGAAAGAGAATTGGTTGATCTCAGAGGACCTTTGATCAGCAGTTGATTGAGGGAGGGGATTCTCCTCCTCTCTTCTGGTATTATCAGTATTCCCACCTGGAATATTGCATGCAGTTCTATTCTAGAAGATATCAGGGTGAAGGCTCATTAACAAGGTCCTTAATTATTTACAACTGAGACACAGCTTTTTATTTTCTGATATGAGTGTAGACAGGTAGAAGACAGTGAGCAGAGGACTAATTGTCCTGTAGTTATTTCTCTCAATATTCTCCCACGTTTACCAGAGGTGGTAAGACTTCAGCCTCTCAATTCTGTTGAAATCCCAGGAAAGAAACTCTAGTGTTTTTTTCTCTTTTCTACTGCTGACAGTGTATTTATCCTCTTCAATTCTTCCCACTGAAATAGCCGTTCAGTTCCTTTTGAATCAAATGGTCTTATCTCCAAAGTTGATACCTGACCTCTTTAAAATTACTTAAGAAGCCCCAGGGCTTACTTGTTCATTTCTTGTCTTTCAGCCAGAGACAACCAGAAGATGACCTGTGTGACTCTACTTTCTGCATTATTTCTACCTCTGCCTCTTCAGAATTTTATTGTCACATGGAATAAAGGCTTTAAAGCTTTCTGAAACAAAACGCTTAAACCCAGCTTCTTCCATCTTCCCTTAATTACACATAAGATTCAAAACTTTTTTTTTTTTTTGTGATGGGTTTGCCTACCTCCATTTGGCAACATATAGACCTCATATAGATCTCTCTAACATATAGAGCTCAGATTCTCAAGGGGTATTAACTCAGGACTGAGAGAAAGACTCCAGCAAGTGCTTGATAAGAGCAGGTTAATTGGCTTCCAACATGTTAAAAAATGCTGTAGTGAGAAAAGGAATAGTAAACACCCCCTGTCCAAGGTAGAATACATGAGAAATAAGGTTTAAATAACAGTCAGAAAACACAAGAAAACTTTTTTTAACAACAAATTAATTGCTGGAGCTTCAAGGATGTTACTGAAAAGGTCTCCTGCAGTGGTAGTGCTTAAGTTTTGGCAGATATCCTTGTCAAGGCAGAGAGATGGCAAATATGATGCTTTTGTAAGTCTCTGCCTTTAGTTAATATCAAATTAAGGCTTAAATAATTAATTACTTCTCTGAGATAAATAGATTTACATCTAGAGTGAGGTATCTCGGCATCCATATGAACTTTCATAATATGACCTTAAAGAGTCAATTCATAGGCTAAAGAAACTTTTAGACACAGCTATTACAAGCTCATCAGATCTAACATTTTTTAAACAAATAAGAAATGCACTGATACTTTATTCCCTTGACTCAGACATATTTATTGGAGAAAAGAAAAAAAAAATTAGAGATTAATCTGTAGCTCACCACTAACTAAACAAAACCCTTCCATTTCCTTGCTTCTCCTTATCTGCATCTGACCTTGAGTGTCTCTGATACCTGACAAGCAGAGAATATTTTTCATCTACCCTAACTTTCATTTCTCACACTCATGATTGGAGGGGGGAGCCATAATAAACATGAACATTTAATCAATACCCTCGTATGAACCCAGCAGTAAAGCACAGGCTAAATAATGAAGAAATACCATTCTTACTCCTGACGCATCTTTAATTAGAGCTTTACTGCACGACACGAATTACTCCAGTCCTGTGATATTACCCAAGATGCTTAAATGCTCTACAAAAGTATTGATTTTGTTTTGAATGTCAGATCTTGCGCTTGGCAGCTTTTTCTGTGAAACAAATTGGAATTCTAATTAAGCTGCGTTTCTCAAATGAGAAGCAGACAAACAGCAACATAAGTGCACAATTATTGGACCACAGTTATCAGCCTTCTTATGGTCAAAACAAGAACAATTTTGAGTAGTACTGAGCAACACACTACAGGCTTTGAATGAAAGCTTTACAAAGATGAATTTCTGTGTTGCCACTGTGTAATTTAGCACCTGGAAAAAGATTGGTTGAATGGCTTGAGTGGTGCATTATTTTTATTTTTGTTTAAATAGGTTCGGCGACTTAGCGGTGAGAAGTATTAACCTTTGGAAAAAATCAATTGCCATCTCATCTCATCTAGTTAAGAAAAACACACACATGCAAGAAAAACTGCACAGAAACCTGATAGAATTAGTCAGTGAACAGGACCCTCACTCTGAGCTTTTGGCATCGGTGCAATGCAGTAGATGGGCTGTGGCAAGGAGGGATGAGAGTGGAGCTAAATAAGGAAAGAATGTCACTGAAAAGCTGAAGGGAAAGATTTCAGCTGCTTGACATGACCAATGAATAGATAACACCTAGAACTTGTTCTTCATGTATTTTGAGCTGCAGGTTTCTCATGTCACTTCATTTGAATTCATTGACTTTCGAGACCTTCTGAGATTGTACAAGATGTACCTGTTAGAGAGTTCCATCTCACGTTCATCAACAAGGTGTACACCTTTCTAACTTAATTTTAAATGCTTTCATCATCTAAATTCATCATCTAGATTTATGTTCAGGTCTGTTGTTGCTACTGTCTTTTATTTTTTTTGGTTTGACCTTTCTTTTTTGTGTATGACTTTTGACTCCTTTCCTACACATGCCAAATCTCAATATCATGCCTTCTTTGGTCTGAATAGTATCATGATCAACACAAAGAAAGAAAACAGTCTTTACCAAGACATAACTAGTTTAGAATTCCTTTCTTCAGCAGATTGACAAGAAACCAATAGTCTAGTAGCCTAGTCCATAGCATAGTAGCCTCTATTACTACACATTTATAGATTTTCAAAAATTATTTCATTTCTTTTTATCAGCATTAGAAGAAATGTTAAAATTCATGCTCAAGGCATTATAACAAAATTATAAACTCCTTCAATTACTCAAATGCCACTAACTCTGAACTGTGTTACATTTTCTCTTACACACACGTATATACACATACACAGAAATATGCACAGACCTAAAGGAAAAATCTCTATATTTGCACAATCTACCATATAAGGAATTCAATAATTTAAAGAAGCTCTGAGCTCTTTGTAAGGTGTTTCAATATTCGGCCAAATGTTACCAAATGTGAGCACATTACATTCTCCATAGCTACTGCTAATTAAAATCCTCCTAAGCATCACTGTCCTGACCTAGACATAACACTCACCACGCAGTAAAGGACACTCCATTGTAAACATATAGGAGTGAAAATAAAACATTTCAGGGAAAATTAAGTTTTGAAGTGGTATTTAACAGAAATCATCTTACAAAGGTAAAACATGGAGCTCCAGCTTTTGGGAAAGATATCTGGCCTCACTGATGGATGGAGGAGGGTAACATGTCCAGAGGAGGGTAACAAAGCTGGGGAAAGCTCTGGAGCACGGGTCTGAAAAGTGGCTGAGGGAGCTGGGAAGGGGCTGGAGCCCCAGGAGAGGCTGAGGGAGCTGGGAAGGGGCTGAGCCTGGAGCAAAGGAGGCTCAGGGGGGCCCTTGTGGCTCTGCACAGCTCCTGACAGGAGGGGACAGCCGGGGGGGTCGGGCTGTGCTCCAGGGAACAGGGACAGGAGCAGAGGGAATGGCCTCAGGCTGGGCATGGGGAGGTTAAGGTTGGATAACAGGTAAAATTCCTTTCCTATTAGTGTGGTCAAGCACTGGAACAGAGCAGGGTAGAATCACCCTTTCTGGAGGCATTTAAAAGGTGGCACTTAGAGACATGGTTTAGTGGTCAGCTTGGCAGTTCTGGGTTGGTGGTTGGAGACTTAGAGGTCTTTTCCAACCTTAATGGTTCCATGATTCATTATTATTAGCTTTGATATTCCTTGAAACACATTAATATCCCTCAGGCATGACCATATTTTTGGGTTTTTTTTTAATTTCAAAGCCATTTTAAGGACTGGTTTTTCTTCTCTTCTGCATCCATTTTCACCACCTAGCTTTCCAATTTGCTGCTGAAATTTCACTGGTGCAGCAGAATACCTAACCAGACTAGAAGCCTTCATTCCTGTAAGTTTGGCATGCCTCCTTTTCAGAGGAATTCACGTTGCCTGCTGCAGAGCTCAGAGACACAGCAATGATCACCAGCCCGTGGAGAGCAGCAGAAGCTGTGTAGGAAGCCAGGAGACCGTAGGAGCTGCTGTAGTAATCCCAGAGCACACAAATATAGTGCAAAATCCACTAAATTGCTCCAGCTTTTATTTCAGAGCGTCTTATAAAGAAAACTTGCAAATTGGAAAAGAATTATTTTCTGTTTATGGATAACCCATTGTTCTGACCTCTTTGCTTTGAAGTCAGTACTTGCTCCAGGGTGATTCAACGCCATGCTTTGGCTTTGATGTACAATCTTAAAAGCACCATTACAGGCATTTACTGGAAGGGAATACCTTGTTGCCATGGTTACTAGTGCATCACTTGAAATTGTGATATAGCTGGATTTCATCACCATGACACTAATTTTCTCCAGTGCAGCAAGGGAGAGACTAGATCATTACTGTATTAGATGCAGCAGAGTTGAGCTTCCTTCTTTGCATTTTCTTCTTTTCACCTCTAAAGTTTTGTGTGGGTGAAAACCGTGGCTGTAAGGAGAAATCTGTGAGCCAAAGAAAACCCTACCAGCTATTGTTTGGGGGAATATGAACAAATAGGGAGTATTTTTGGCTTTGTTTCTTACTAGGAAAAAAAAATTAAATGCAGAATGCTGTAGGAAATCAGCTGTCACCCTTAGCATGTCCCCACTGGTATGAGGCAATGACAGTCAAATTCAGGGCTTCCCTGCTGGCTGCTGGGCCCTAATCCAGCACTCTCTGGGCTTTCTCAGGTGTAGGCAGCATGGTGAGTTGTAGTGTGATGAACATTTCCAAGATCCCTGGGGCAGGTCGTTATCACAGATGAAGGCAAAGAGAGAGAAGCATCTCACAACTGCACAACCTGTGCACCCCCAGAAGCTCATGCACAGCTAACTTGGAGCAGAATGGCTTTTTGCCTGCAGTTTGGTTCAACTTAGAGCAGGGAGTGTGGTGGAACTGCCTGGTGTGTTTGGAAATTGCCTCTAGTTCCAGGTCTGTGATGACCAAGTCCAGCTTTCCCTCTACCTGTTGCAGAGATGTGAGCTGGGACAGATGTGACATCCCAGTACAACACAGATCTGGGGAGAAATCTGCAGGAATTGGCTGTGGGATTGGTTTTCAGGTGGGCTGAATGGAAAGGAGCAGCTTTATTGAACTACTTGTCTTCTTTTCTCTTCAGGCTACACGCTAAACCAAGTTAACTGAAAAGGCAACTTACTCCAGCTGAGGGATTTAGGTGAAAAAAAATAAAATTCCTTCATTCATCTGGTTTTAGGAGCCTCTGTCCTGCTCCCATCCTCCAAATTAGGCACACATGAAGGATTCCAACCAAAAGCTCGTACAGATTATTGCCTTCCTCACCTAACTTGTACACCTAAGTAAGAATCACCTCAACTGAAGGTTAAAGAAGGGGGGAGATTTCAACAATATCTTCAAGAGATATGAAGTAAATCCTACTATGAGAGCAGGATTTACTTTTTCACAGATTCATGCTTAGCATCATTTGACAAAACTTCTGGATTGGACATTGCTGGCAGGAGCAACACAGTGTTTTGTGTTATCACAAAAAACCCCAAAACCTGAAGAGGGAAATGGACAGTTGCAGAGCTCACTGTGAACAGACATGCACTGAGCCACCCTTTAAATGTGACCAAAGGTCACTACTCAGGTTCTGAGCATCCTCAAATGAGAGCTACCAAGACCTTCAGGATATTTCTTGTGGCCTCAGACGTATGTATTAGAATAGGAGGAAGTGAGTTTGACAACATTTATATTTCAGTATCCACTACTGAAAGAAACATAAACAACTACTTTGTCTGGACTCCTTGAGGTAAATACAACCAAGATGATTTGGTCAGCAGTTTCAAACAATTAAAAAAAATTGCACGTGTTTCTGAAAAAATCAATTTCAGGAATAAATGAATTTTTCAGAAGGGTAAAATTAAAAAGGACCAGCTTCACCTGTTTCAGTTATAGCATTGTTGTCTGGGTATATTCCCAGTTCATTTCAGTTTAGGTGGAAGACATGAGTGGTAAGATCCCCAGTGAACTCAAGACACACATCCCAATTTGTAGTTATCAGCCAATAGGTGCTGTAACAAAGATAAAGGCCTCTTAGAAGTTGGTAAGTGTCACTTTACATAAATTTGTTGCTATCAGGACAGTTTGATCGACTGCATTTTTAATGCATAAATTCCAAAGTGACAGATGTGTGAATGGTTTTTTGCCTGGAGTTTGGTTCAAATTCATTTTTATTAGAATAGACCAGTTTTGAGGACACTATTTCAATCACATTTTATTTATGCTTTTTGCACACATGTGCCCTATTTTAGTCTTTCAACAAAATGAGAGTTCTCCAATTCTTCACAAAACCACTCTTGTTTTTAATATTTAGAAGAACTTGTATCTCTAACTGACACTGAAAGAACCTTAAAGAAATGCCTGGCTTACAACAGATGGGTATTGGAATATCTGAAATTTTATTTGAGCTTTAAAATCAAATTATTCCATTTCAGGAATTAGTGGTTATAATTTGAAAGGTTACATGTACATCTTCGTGTCAAATTCTGAACACATAAAAGTTAAGTTCAGTTTGGAAAACTGTTGTGGTGTTAAAAGTTTAAAGAGCAATTTTTATAATGAGCTCTTAGGAAGACAGACTGACTTTTCTCTTCTGCTTCCCACAATTAGATGTAGATTTACCAAGCACAACTTAACATCTCTAAGTAGCTCTGTATCTAAACATAGCCCTTCATTTTCACTTAAAATTCAATACACGTTTCCTGCAAAAATGACTAAAAAGAAAAGTGGCTCTTGTTTTTTAATGTTAATTAATCTGTGAGGCAAAGCTATCATTACCTACGGAGAATGAAAAGTATTGATTTTAATTTGTCCCCTAACAAAACCCCACAGAAGATTTTAATATAAATTCTTCCCCTCCCTCTTGACAGCTGTTGAGATTTCTCCAGCCCTTCCTCTTTCTCTCCTGAAATAAGACCTTCAGGTTTAAGTAGTGGCTATTCAAGAGAGATGCCACAAGGAAGATCATGTCGTTGGTTCTTTGTGCTTTGTTCTGCTACTGAAGGGATTCTGATGACAATACTTTGATGTATGTTTATATAGCCACAAGTACATTACTAATTAAAAAATTGAAAAATTTTTATTATTTTTGATTTTATAGCAAAAATTATCAATTTTTCTGAAGCAAACCATCTAAATTTTACATAGTATTTATTTTGGCTGTAATTTTTATGTATGGTAATAGTGGCAGATATTGCAATTGAAAATTTTTACTTTAAACAACCATTGCCAAATTTTGGTTGCTTAAATGTCTTCAGTGAAGATTTTTTGGTTTGGTTTATTTTTTTTTTTTTTTTTTTTGAGGAGGGAGTTTTTTTTTTTTTTTTTTGGTTTTGGTTTTGGTTTTTGAATGGAACGATTTTTCCATTAAAGTTTTTTAAAAATATCCAAAAATTTAGTAGAAATTTATCAACTAAAAATATAAAGTGATTTAGTAACAAGGTTTCTTAATCTATCAAGGGTCTTTCCTTAAATTGCTATAGCCTAGAAGGCTCCACTTTTTATTATTTTAGTCTTCCAGACTAGGATGGTTGTAATACTTTAGCACTTCTCTCTCTCCATTTAAAATGTGACAGATCAGAATACAACAAGGATGAACAAACACTGATGGAAAGGGAGCAGAGAAGATGCTGTTTCTTGGAAATCATTCAATCTTCAAAAAGAAGGTCAGGTTCAGGGTGCCTATATTCTATAATTAAAAATCTTGTCAATCCATCCCAATGTCTTTCACATTCACATTAGAGTGCCAAACTATGTCAGACCAGATTCTTCTCTTTTTCTATTTTTTACTGCTACATAATTGAAACTTGAATCTACTGCTGTGTGAATATTAATGTGCCATTCCAGCAGTTATTAATATTCCCTAAGTTATGATCTTCTAAGGGGGTGTTCAGTCAAAGAGTGAAAAAATAAGACTTTATTCGAGTTCATCTGGTGAGCACAGAAGGCTTTTAATTTTACAAAAAAGAATGAAGAAAAAAACTGAAAAAAAGGTGATCTGTCCATTCCTCAAAGTGATGATATAGAGCAAGGCTCTCTGGGGTTGCTGACTGGATTTATTGTGTGCCACACAGATCAAAAGTAAGTGCAGGCAGGTAAAAAGTCTTGATACCCAGCTGGGTAGGATGGTTTGAGAGCATAACAGACACTGACTGTGAGACAGCACAATGCTTCTGCTTGCCAAGTTAATTAAGTTAGGATTGAATGCCCATGGATAGGAGATAATAATATCAGCCACATAAAAAGGATATGTGATATTGTAGATTAGGCTTATAAGAATGGCTTTGTCTCTCTGACAGGGAGACAAAAATGTGCTGCCGCTGAACTCCTGGAGATGGGACTCCTGCCATACTCAGGAACGTGCTTTAGTTTGTATTTTTTTTTTTTTTTCATTTATCATTTCTATTTCCCATTCAATAAAACCCCCGCGCCTTTGAGCTACATGCAAAGGAAATGGCAGGAAAGGTGACAAGCCCAGGAAACTGCCAGAGGTGAACTTTTCAACTCACAGGAACATCTCAAGGCAGGCTGTAAATAGGATTACTTTTATTAGACTGCTGCCTGCTGCAGCTGTTCTTGTTAAGGGCCTGTCACTCTGCCATTGAGCCCAGCGCAGTGAAAGGCAGCCCAGGCCTGGGGACCCCGTGCAGCCCCCAGTGACACCCATCACTCAGCAGGGGCCATCCCTTCCCGCCAACAGCAGAGCATAAAACAGCATTTCAACCTGCTTTACAGAAGATGGGCAGCTGTGGGATTACTTCTTTGCCAGAAACATGGGCTGTCAGGGCAAGGTCAGGGGAACCACCAAGAGCCTCCTCCCCACCGTGGATGTGCCTCCAAAACTGAGGCAATTCTCCACCAGGCCACAACATTGGTCATTAAACCCCTCTCTAGCTTAGATTTTCTTTCCCATCACCTCCTAGCCCAGTGCCTGAATCACAGATTCCAGATTATTTTTTTCCCATCACCTCTTAGTCCAGTGCCTGTTTGAACAAGGCAATTCTCAGCCTTGATAAAAAACAATCAAGATTTCATTCAAGATCTCAAGCGTTCCCCAGGTCTGGGCCACTACCAATACAAGCTGGGGGCGTGAAAATGGATTATTCTGAGGGAGGCACGAGGATTAAGGCAATGTCTGCACCTCACGTTTATGGAAAAGAAGAAGATTAGACCAGACAAAAGAGAATAAGGAAATAGCTGTAGGGAAAACTTGGAAAGCCTGAAGGTTGCAGCAAATATTTTGTAGACTGTCTGTGAACTGTTGCTGTAGATGTAGAATATTACATCTGCAAGTTAACCTATGCTTCCAAAAGAAGAAATTTTCCCTCAAATTATCATTTCTTAGCCCTGGAACCTAAAATACATATCTATATATTTCTCTCTCTCTCTCTCTCTCTCTCTCTCTCTCTCTCTCTCTCTGTCTCTATACATACACATATCTACCTATCATCCATCTATCTATCTATCTATCTATCTATCTATCTATCTATCTATCTATCTATCTATCTATCTATCATCTATCTATCATCTATCAATCAATCTATCTATCTATCTGTCTATCTATCTATGCACACACACACAAGCACATCTATAGATATATTCTTGGGGTGGTCCTGTGCAGAACCAGAACCAGGAGCTGGACTTCAGTGGTCCCTGTGTGTCCCTTTCAAATCAGAACATTCTATGACTTTGTGGTATATTTAAGCACTTGCACTTCCAGCTTCTCTAAGCCTCTCATAAGAGCTCATTTGAAACTGTTAGAAAGGTACCACACCACAGGAGGCTGGAATTCTACCCATGCTTTTCAGTCTGTCTAAGCCATCCTTCATTTTACAGGAGGATTTGAAAGATGAAGTTTTGTTCCAGACAAATGCTGCAGAAGACACCCAAACTGCATCAGCTGAAGTATTTTAAGTGTATGATGCAATTTGTATTCCAGAAGCATTAGAGGGAAGCTGGGAAGCTGTGGGCCAGACTGGAGAGAATATCCAAAACTCAGATTTTTGTTACTCTGCAAAAACATTTAAGTAACTGTGTTAGGGGCAAGCAGAAGTTTAAATGCTTTTTTAGAAAGGATATTTCACCTGACTATGAGGGAAAACATCTTTAATGTGTGGGTGGCCACAGATGGAGCAGAGACCAGAGACTGTGGAGTCTTCCTCACAGGAGATATTCCAGAACCATCTGGATACAGTCCTGTACTCTGGGATGACCCAGCTGGATCAGTGAGGTGGGACCAGATGATCCACTGGGTCCCTTCCAGCCTGACCCATTTTGTGTGTGATTCTGGGTAATATACACTTTTAAATTGCTATTCTGTTAATTTTGATTAATGTAACTACAGTACTACAAAATTTCATGGGTTTATAATATAAATTATCTGGATATATCTTGCAGGAAGCACTTGCAGCAATACATTTCTAATGATACCTTTTATTATTTTCTTTCTCAGAGTGGTTTTTAGGAGTGCACATCTCAAATCATACAAACAAAAAACCATTAAAATGATCTTTTAAAAGCTATTATGTTTCATGATCTGATTATACATATTCTGTTTCAGGACAAGCACACTATTTGGAAAATTATAGTCTTAGTCCAGTCACCTTCTGGAGAAAATTCCTATTTATATTCCTGACTGACATTACCTATTTCTCCAAGGGATTTTGTCCCGTTTGCATGATACAAATCATCATCTATACAGAAGAAGACCAGGTCCAAGTTCAGTCCTGATTTATCTCCACCAGTGCATAAAAGGGTAAAGAAAATCCATTAGAAACAAGGTTAAAAAGAGGGGAAGAAGGAAAAAAAAAAAAAGAGAGACACAGCATGAGCTGCATGGAAGATAAATGCCTAAGACCTGATTGTCATTTGCATTAAGGCAGAATAAAGAAGCTGTGAATGAGAGCTGGAGACAGGCTGTGCTTCTGTTTATTTCTAGCTAAAAATATGCTGGATTTTTTAAGGGGTGTACATTCTAATTTGTTTGTGAGAATAATTTTTTACATTAACAGGAGGGTTTTTGAGCACTAGGTGAAAGGTTCAGCGTTGAATTGAATTTACAAATTCTCCAGCTCTCCAGGATTCACTTATCTCTCTCTGAAAGTATCTGTCTATCTCTTCATCACAGGCCTTGCAATCACTGGCTATTATGCAGGGGTCAAGCTCATTCTGAGGAAGGAAAATTTACTGAATTAAGATGTATAAGAGATTAACCAGCTCAGGTTAATTGTGTTTTCATTTTCTCAAGGATTTATCAATGCTGTAAAATAAATCGCTTTATGTTTTTGCAGTTATTAAAAGAAAATGGGACACTGTGTAATAGTGACAGTCATTATCATCAGATCTGAAAACAAAACCAGAAGAGCAATCCTTTCTGTTGGAAGCAAAATCAAGTGGTTTCACATAACACTATAAACTCCCTGTTATTTCTTCATCTTCTTTTTCTGTTATCATTCACCATGAGATATTTTCACTCTTGCTTACAAACGCCATCAGGAAGACATCTCTGCCTGTTGAAACTGCTGTTCCTGTCAGCTTTCCTTTCCAGGCCTTGTAACATCTTTTTGTAGCTGTGGTTTAAAGACCACCTCACTTCCTTGTGTGGAATGGTCTTCCTGTGTCAATAATTGAAAGCACAGAGGAAGTGGCCAAATTGGGCTAAAGGGATGGGCAGGGCAAAGAGGCAAATAATCAGATCAGATCAAATCAAATCAATCCCCCAGATCCCTGAAAGAGAGGAGGTGCTGTGGATCATCATCTTCCTCATGGCTAAGTTTGTGCCCAACCAATGGCCCTGGGGGTGCTGGTGCCAGGGGCTGGACACGAGCCCAGGGTGCCCAGGGGGACAGGAGGCCAATGGCCCCTGGGCTGTCCCAGCCAGGCTGTGACACAGCCCCAGGGCAGGGCCCGTCCCTGTGCCGGCCCTGCTGAGGCAGCTCCAGTGCTGGGGACAGCTCTGGGCCCTCAGCACAAGGGAGACACCGAGGGGCTGGAGCGTGTCCAGGGCAGGGAACGGAGCTGGGAAGGGGCTGGAGCCCCAGGAGAGGCTGAGGGAGCTGGGAAGGGGCTGAGCCTGGAGCAAAGGAGGCTCAGGGGGGCCCTTGTGGCTCTGCACAGCTCCTGACAGGAGGGGACAGCCGGGGGGTCGGGCTGTGCTCCAGGGAACAGGGACAGGAGCAGAGGGAATGGAATCAAGGGTCACCCAGAGAGGTTAAGGTTGGATAACAGGGAAAATTTCTTCACTTGGGTTATGAAGCATTGGCATAGGCTGCCCAGGGCAGTGGTGGAATCATCATCCCTAGAAATGTTCACTGCAGCTTGGATGTTACACTTCAGGACATGGTTTAGTGGTGGGTTTGACAGTGCTGGGTTAAGA
Organism: Melospiza georgiana; assembly: GCF_028018845.1. Classification (NCBI taxonomy): domain Eukaryota; kingdom Metazoa; phylum Chordata; class Aves; order Passeriformes; family Passerellidae; genus Melospiza; species Melospiza georgiana. The sequence goes on from NC_080465.1 coordinate 78,683,861, forward strand.
GTTGGACTTGATAATCTTAGAGGTTTTTTCCAACCTTAATGATTCCATGATTCCCTGAAATATAGGCATTGAAAATACTGTTTCAAATACTTTATTGTGTTTTACAAGTACTTTATTGCACACCAGGGATACTCCAACAGCAGACACAGGACTTTCCCTCAGCTGTACCTTATCAATAAGGGATGGTGCATACAGACACTTTGAAATGCCAGTATTCTGCCCTGCTGCAGAGCTGGGGGCACAAACCTTTGTCCCTACCTGTGATTTTATTTTCCACCTGAGCTGAAACCCACACTAACTGGGTCTCAGGCAAAAAACCAGTGCCAGGTCCCAAGGTATTCAGCCAAGGTCACTGGGGGCAGCTGATGTCACATCATAGGATGAAGTACATTTTCTCCCTTGCATTACACTAACTACCATAAAACACATATTTAGTGCTATCTAAGCTCATGTAGGAAGTGCTGGGGAGGAGGCTGTACGTCCCTCATTATGGTGATGGAGTGTTTACAACAGCAACCCTTTTAGCAATAATGAATTTCCTCATTCATAGGAGGGCTCCCCAGGGTAAAAGGAGTATCCAGCAATCAAGAGCCTTGAATTTCCTTTGTGCTCACTAAAATGAAACAAACAGACAAAAAAAATCCTGAATAGGGAATAAAAACCCAAGTCCAAACAAGGTGTCAATCTGAACACCACAAACCAGCCTCTAAACAGGGAAAGCTGTGCAAGCACTCTGTTCTTGCCACTTTGTCGAAGATAAAACTAGAGCCAATTTAGAATCAATATTAGCTCATTCATGATTGATCTTCCTTAACTTTAATCTTCCTGCTTTAATAGCCCAAAGGACTTTTTACAGTGGATACAAGAGAGGAATGATTCCAGATCCTAAAACACCTGAATCATATTCAGACCAGGTCCAATGATCCTCGTGTGTTGCCAGAGGCGTACAGAGTGAGCAGTTTTGTCATTAACTAATCTCCATGATGTGACTGACAACATCAGAAAGCTGAAACCTCCTAATTCAGGCATTTTCTTACTCATAAATTATCTTCTGTGAAAACATGTGTTGTTTCCCTTCTTAGCCTGAAGTCAATGGAAAAATACATTCGAATGAGAAACTGAAGTATTTATACACAGCCCTAACTGAACATGATTTCTCAAACCTCTAGAAAAATAGGTGTTGTCTTTTTGCCCCATCCAGCCCCCAAGTTCTCACAGCTCCTCTCTAGAAAAACACTGTTTTTCTAGATTTCTGTTATCTTACCCTCTAAAGTAATGGCTGATCATATTTTAAAATAAGACTATTTCATAGTCTGAATTGGTATTTAATTTTTTTCATTGAATAGTTCATGTGGTATTTACAAAGAGTTTCAAAGATAGAAACAAAACCCATCTAAATATAAAAGATTCTTTTTTTCCCCCACAAACATTATTTGTGACTTTATATCTTTCAATACAGTAATAGTTTTCTTCTAATTTTTCATTCCAACTTCTTGGAAATACAACTTTTTTTTTGGCTAAAATCTAAAATATACAAATTACACCTGACCTTCAACCTTAGGTGATAGCAGAGGGCTTGGATGCTATTCCCACCCCTCCTTTCCACCCAAGAAAAAAGAATAGTCCCTGAAGTATCATTCATTTTTATAGCCTGAAAGAACATTTCTTATAACTAGTCTAAAGCTACTCAATTGTGAAAAATGACACTGAGCATGACTGAAAGATGAATTCTCCTAAGAATACAAAAAAAAAAAAAAAAAAAAGAAAAGACAAAGAAAGAAGAAAAAAAACCAAAAAGGGTGTATAGGAACTTTCCATGTCATGTATTTCTATTCTTTCATGGCCTGAAGCTACAAAGCAATGCTTGCATTTCAGCAGAGAGCAGGGACAGACTACTTAAGCTAAATATCACTTTTAACTTCCTTTAGGGACCATCAGTTATGGTTACCCATAAATGTTTTGTAATAGGCAGGCTCATAAATCCAGGTGACAACCTCCCACTTTCAGCAGCTCTAGGAACAGGACACACCTGGAGTGGGTTTTAAAGCACATTGCCCAGGTAATTGCAACAGGGTGACTTGGACTGTTATTTCTTTTCCTCTACTTCAACAATGGTCAAAGAAAATGCATTCTTAATGGCAACGCTTTGTTTCTTCTAAGTATTTTATAGCTGGAGACAACAAAGCACTTTTGACTGCTTTTGTGTATAATCCTCTCCTAAAGCTCTTTATGCCCAAAGTGACAAGCCTCAGTGCTCCAGCTCACACACCTAAACCTCATCATCATCATCATCATCATCATCACCATCATCATCATCATCATCACCATCATCATCATCACCATCATCATCATCATCATCATCATCATCATCATCATCATCATCATCATCATCATCATTATTATTATTATTATTATTATTATTATTATTATTATTATTATTATTATTATTATTATTATTATTATTATTATTACTACTGGCAAATCAGCCTGATTTTCAGGACTTCCAAGGCATTGTCAGGGGAATGCCTTCAAGGATGTCTCCAAGATGAACAACGTGTCCTCCTCCTCCTTTGTGACTCCCAAGTGCTGCCTGGTGCTCCTCACTCTCTGAAGTGCATATGGGCCCCTTTACCTCAGCAGTGTTATTTTCAATAATTATGGACTCCAAACTCAGTCCTCTAAGCCTTTTCCTGATTTAAGAGTCCATTTCTGATGATAATAAATCCCAGTCATTTCATCAGAAAGAAGATACAGAGGAATTGAAGGAAATTATAGTTTAGGCATGGAACTTTTCTTGTTTTCAACACGCCGCAATACAAAAGCACTTTTGTTTTGTCTTTTTGTGTTGTTGTTTGCTGTGTTCTTCTCACATTTTTTAGCCTTTCCTATCTTTTTCAGACAAATTTCACTTCTAAATTAAGGTGAATGTTAGGCTAGTCTTTGCCTGAGTGGCCACTCCTCCCTTTCTCTTCGCTCCCTCCCTCCTGTCTTGCAGTGAGGAGAAGCTGAGTTTAATGAAATTCAGCTGAAATTGAACACCCTCATTAGCCTCTGCTATCAGGTTGCCACATTTTTGTCACAGTGACTGAGTGCCTTCTGCTGTTACTATAGCAATTCTGCCCTTATTTACAAAAAGTTAGGCACAAATTACTTAACTTTGTTCTCTATTACTGAGTCGATTATTGATTTAAACATCCAGGTGCACCAAAGCAAGAAGAGAAAAGGCTCCAGAAAATTTCTATCAAAGATTTCTGAAAAATAAAGTAAAAAAATCTTTTTGTTCTTTCTGAAGACGAGTTAAATTGGCATCTCAGTGGCGCTATGCTTAGGTGTTACAACACTATTAGAGGGTCTCCTGGAAGGGGGAGTCATTACACAGTGCTAATGATTTTCACCATTTAAGGGTGGCCTGGGGTATGCTTGGTGGTTGACCTATTGAGTAAATATTTGGAAATTGTGGTAGCTCTTTCTTGCTGTCTGTGTGTGTGCTGGCTGTAACGATGCTCAAAAATATTTGCACCGCAGTTCGTCTCTTATTCTTTACTATTTTTTCTTTTTTTTATTGCTCCCCATCTAATTAATGTGCTCTTTCTCCTTGTCTCATAACCTTTTCTGTAAGCCCTCTTCATTGCTCGGTCCTTTCTCTAAGTTTGTTTTCTCTGCTTCTTTGAGTGTGTATACATTTTAGCAACAACATTAAGCCTTTATTTCATCATGAAAAGTGCTGCATAGCTCATAATGTCTTATGTGACAGAGTTTAATGTTAAATTCAGTGATTGAAGAAACTAAAATTTAATTCTTTCAGTCATCATCTGAATAGTCAGATGGGAGCTCTACAGTTACTGCAGGAGAAGACTTTTCAATAACTCTTGCAACCACTTTAGGAGTGACACTGATGGCTGTAAATGATTTGGGAATGCTGGTCTATCAACATTATATTTTGGTAGAAAAGAGAACAAGCTATTTATTTTTAAATCACAGATTAAAGTGAAGAAGTTTGCTGAAAAGTTGGGGTAAATGGAAGAAAAAATAGAGAAAACAGTGTGAACTTGGTTGCCTGAAATATTAAGTGCAAAAGGAGTACACCTATAATTTTCCTAAGCAGTGCTGATCACATAGAAACATTTCCAGTAATTTGAAGACAAAAAAATTAACTATCAACATGTTAGATATGTGAAGTATAAATAATAGCATCAGAAGATAATATGGTGAAGTGAAGGCTGAGATGTTTTTCTTCATGATGAAGGAACATCCTTCATTAAAGACACAGCCTAAACTTCCCATTACTGGTCCTGAGTGTAATCAGTGTGTAAAAAGCCATCATAAAGTGGTCACTAATTGACATTGTGTGATTCTTCTCAGCAGAAGATGAGCAGTCATGCCACTGTTGCTCTGCTGCTAGGATGTTCACCTTCAATGACAGCTTCATCCTCCTCTTCCCCCTCCTCATCCTCCTCCTCCTTGTCCTCTTCATCCTGCCCCTCCTCCTGCATTGTGTCAGCAGCACAGGGGATACCTCCTGGCTGAAACATCTCCAAATCGTCTTTTCTTTCTCCTTTTGTCACTTGCTCCAACGTTCCCTTTGTTTCCCTTTTCTTGGTGACAACTTTGCCTCCAACAGGGTCCTGTCTGCAGGTCCTGACCAGGATCCCTGAAGTTATAAATGTTTTATAAAAAGCATTTATAGCTTTTGGCAGTGAGCTATAATGACCAGCAAAGATCATAAGCATTCAGGACAACAGGCACAGATGCCTTAATTTAAGGCAGATTTTCATCTGTCCATGAAAATCTGAATGTGCCCTTAGTCTGGAGGTGTGAATTTTTTCCCTTTTCTTCTTCAACCTTCTTTTGTTTCCTCAACCCACCAATTTTTTGTGCCTTTAACTTCACTGGTTCAGTCAAAATTTAGTCCTCACTAAGAACAGTAGCTGACATCTCCCTTTGTTCTTCATAACAATTTCTGTTCATGACTTGTGTGGAAAAACTGCCTTCCTGCCATGCAGAGCAGAAATGCAAATTTTCCAAACCTTAATTATAATTTGGTTTGCATTCAGATAAGTTCCATACAAGCTTATTAATTTACAAAATTTGATTTGAATCCTAATAATAACAGTGATGGCAAAATAATAGCAGTGATGGTAAAATAATAATGTTAACAATTGCCAAAAGTTGTCAAGCTTTTATATAATGAGATAGGAACAAACCCTGGGATTCCACACAGGAATTAATTAAAGAAAAAAAAGAAGGAAAAGAAAGACAAAGAAGAGAAAATGCTTTTCTGCTTAGGAAAAAGAAAATAGTCTGGGAAAGAAATATTGTTTAATTTATCATCATGGTCTTTTGTGTCTTTCAGCATTCAGCATGCTTTATTTTGCAGAAATGGACTACAAATGAAGACACTGGAATATGACTGTGATAAACAAAAGCATCAAACAGTAAATAGGGAAATGAGAGATAGAATTACAGGTGCAAAGCAATTATTACTGTGCCACAGCATTTCAGCTACTAACCATTTTATTCCTGCATATTCTATCAAAGGGATCAGCACTTGGCTTGCAGAGCCACTGATGTTTTCAAGGTCTTTGCATTCATTAGAATTTAATATTGTGAGATTTTACTTTGCTTTGGTTTTTAACCTCTTTTATCCCATTCAAAACATTATAGAAGAAAATTCTGTATTGAAAAACTGCCTGAGAAAGAAGAATACCAGGGAATAGGATACATTTTATTGATCAGCTCTGTTTTTTATTTTAAAATTATTTCTTTTGAGTCTCTAGAATGTCTCAATTTTTATATGTGAAGTTTGTGTAAAAATATGAAATTCTGAAAGGTTTAAAATATTTTTTTAAATAAGTAAGCCTTAGAAAATACCATTTGACATATAAATAGCGACCATTTCTCTGTCTTGGACTCAAATTCATGTTAAAAACAGAGGAAATTTCCATCAAGAGAAACTACAAAGGATCCACTTTGAATAAAGCAGAGAGCTGTAGTCATACCACGGTCACGGGTCATTCCTGAGACTTATTAGGTGCTTTGGTATGAGAATTAGCTATAACACAATAGAGCATAAACTTGATCTCTAACATCACAGAAGGGGCTTTATATAACTGGTGATTCACACCACTAGGAGATAAACATCTCCAGAGACTCATCCCTCTGTCCTATTTCTCTCCACTGACAAAAAAACAAAAGAGCCCAGGGTGACCAGCTCAGATTTAGATCTCTAACCTTTAGATAGCTCAAATGAGATAAGACAAAGCCTACCCTTGGATTCCTGCTCTGTTGCAGTGTGTTGGATTCATATTCCAATACTGCTCTGTGCGCAGTGATGGATCAGCCACCCCAAAGGGAGCAGCCCACAAAGGGGATGTGCTGAGCAGAGCTGGCAGGGGATGCCAGGGTGGACAGCTCTGAGCATCTGCCAGGCTCCTTGTCTGGGGTGCCCAGCAGGAAATGTGGACAAAGCAAAGCTCCCTTGCCCTCTCAGGACTGGAGGTTCCCTGGCTTTGGTTTGCTCAGCAATGCCAAAGGCCCAGTTTGTTCAATAATTAGGTAGGTCAAAATCGATGTATTTAGAAGCATGTATGGTACGTTCTATAGCAATGAGTTTCTGCAGCATAAAAGACAATCTCTCATCTACTTCTTTTTTCTTGGTTTTTTTTTTTTGTTTGTGTTTTGTTGGGGTTTTTTTATCTTTTTCAGTTTTTTTCTTTTTTGTTTTTTTTTTTTTTTCTTTGTTTGTTTGTTTGGGGTTTTTTAATTTTTTTTTTTTTTGTTATCAGTCTGCTGTACATCCAGCCAGGGAGTTAAAAAACAAAGGTAAAAATCTGCAAAATGTTAGAAACATGAATTTGGAAGATCTGCATGAAATAGCACAGCATTAGACATGCTGATTATTCCTGTTCCATGAGTGGGGGCGTTTAATCAAGTAAGAGGGTTTCACCAAGGTTTCACCCTAAGGAAAGCTGAAGTACCCCTCTGTTTCCCTCCTCTACAGGGCAGTTATCCCATGTAAAATAATTTTCAAGTCTACTCGTTAGAACTGGCAATTTTGGGAGAGCAAATCTGGCAACTGAGATGTGCAAAACTGTCTGATTTTAACCATAGGTTAAAATTTAAACAGCACTCAGAATACATTTCAAAAAATATGGTGAATGCCAGTGTCAATTTTTTTATGTGCCAGCTGCCTGCCAGATGTGATCATCTTTGTGTGTGTGAACACCAGAACAGGACAAGGGGTGCAGGAGGGGATGGCACTGATGGTTCCCTGTTTTCTTGTTGTGGGGTTTTTCTGGTCACTTTGCAGGTATTTTCCCCCAAAACAAAGGCTTTTGCTGCTCTATGTTGTGTTTTGATGGCATTTGTAGTCTTTGTTCTGTGCTGGCTGAAAGTGTCACACCGAAAGATTGATCAGTGTGTTGTGACAGAGATGTAACCTAATGAGGAAGAGTTTTGCTTTCATGATGAGAGTGTGATGCTCTTTATGTCCCCAGGGAGCACACAAGGCACTTCCTCAGCTTCATGGAGCTCTGAAGGAGACACTGCAGCCAGGAGGAATTCTGATGATTGATAGTTTTACTTTTCTAATGGGTCAGATGGTTATTTAACATTTATAACTTCTCCTATGAATGCACAAAGGTGTATGGAAGCATAAAGTTGTCGTGTGTCTTCATGAGAATTTAGTCCTGCATGTAACCTGGAGTTTGGACTTTTAGGTGATGATGTAGTTGCTACAAAATGGCAATATTAACTTAAGCACAGGAATGGTATTTATACTAATAAAACCCAGGCTTCTGTTTTCCCTGTCTCTGTCTGATAAGAGGAAATTACCTGAAGGTGTGTCAGGGGAGCTTTAATTATGATATTAGGGGGGAAAAAGATATTAATGGAGAAGATTGTCTAGCATTGGAACAGGCTGCCCTAAGTAATGGTGAAGTCACATCCCTGGAGGAATTTAAAGATATGGATGTGGCACCTAGGGATGGTGAACACAGTGATGCTGAGTTAATGGCTGGGCTTGATGAACTTAGAGAACTTTGGTCCTCTAGGACCAAAGGTTTGCCAGAGAAACCTGACCACTGATTGGTTTGGCTATAACTTCCCAAAAAATTCACTTCCTTGTCAACCTATGACACTAGCCTAAACAATTCTGTGATCCTTCTGTGCCTTCATCTTCACTTGTAGTGAGTAGTTGCTATCAGGCAGTTTCAGGAAAGTCTTTGTCACAGTCCCTCTTAGGATATAACTTATCTTCTATGCCTAGAATTTTCTCTGCAAAACTCTCTGGGAGCCCAACTTTCCTGTTACTTAAGTTCATGCCCTTATTTTTTAAGCACTTTACTGCTTAAATTCTTTTTGTTGGATTTGCATACACTAGCACTAGCACTAGTGTTCCCAGCTCTCCTTCTAGATGAGCCAAGGCCCAAAAATAATTAAATCTGGCCAAGGCTGTCAAGGATAACTCAAAAGGGTTTCTAAATACATCAAAAACAAAAACAAAACAAGGTGTAATGTGGGACCATTAGTAAATGGAGAGGGTACCCTGGTAAGAGAGGGGACAGAGAAAGCAGAGATTGGTCTTCACTGACAAGAGCAGGCCCCAGGGATCTCTGGCACAGGAGACCAGGGCAAAGGAATCTTGGGAGGAAGATCTTCCCTAGGTCAAGGAGGACAGGATCAGGGAGCACCCAGGCAAACACAACACCCACAAGTCCATTTTCCCTTATGAGATGCATCCAGGAGTGCTGAGGGAGCTGGGGCTGCTCAGCCTGGAGAGGATCCCCAGCTGAGAGGGAACCCATCCCTGGGTGTCCCTGTGTGCAGGGAGGGGCAGAGCAGGGCCCAGGCTCTGCTCTGGGGCCCAGCAATGGCTCCAGAGCCACGGGCAGGGCCTGAGCCCAGGAAATTCCCCCTGGACATGAGGGAGAACTTCTGTCCTGGGCAGTGACCGAGCACTGGGACAGTTTGTGCAGAGAGGGGATGGAGAATCCCTCACTGGGGATATTCCAGACCCCTCTGGACACAATCCTGTGCTCTGGGATGGTCCTGCTGGAGCAGGGAGGTGGGAACAAGTGAACCCAATGTGGTCCCTTCTAACAAACCTTAAATGATTCTTAAATTTCTTTTGTAAAAAACCTCAAACAAACAAACACGTGTGTCATAGACACCTTTTCATTAAAATCCTTCCGTTAGGATTTTTCCTGCTGAAGCTGAGAAGTTTCAGCAACAAAGTGTAAACAATGGTTATCTGCTGCTGTGGAATGCAACAGGTGGATGCATGATTGGTCTCCTGTGGATGTTTGGATTTACTGACCACTCATGGGAGAGCTGGGACTCGGTCTCTACCAAGAGACAGATCTTTGTTATTTATTCTTTTCTATTCTTAGCTTAGCTAGCCTTCTGAGAACTTTTCCTTCTATTTCTTTTTAGTATAGTTATAATGCAGTATATATATCATAAAATAATAAATCAAGCCTTCTGAACATGAGATCAACATTCTCGCCTCTCTCTTCACCTGCAACCCTTGTGACCACCGTCACACATGTGCAATGAGATTATCTAGGAAACTGATACAATTTCTTTATCAAAACTAATAATTGTTTCCCATATGCATCATAATTCTTCCTGGATTAGGAATGGAAATGTGTTACTTTTGTTTTGCTTGAGTAAAATTCAACATTTTTATTTTCATGTACTGACCATCTGCCAGGCTCCTTGTACTGCAGCCCTGAAGTTCTGGGCAATATAAGTAACACATGGGAGCATTGAGATAAGTTTTAAACTTTTTGTTCTGGCTTTACAGAGTGCTGGAAGTACAAGATATCTCCAATGGACCTAAATTTTTACATCTCTCTAAACAGATTGCTGTTAACAGTCACTCTTTGAAAATCTATTTGATCTGTTCAAGACAGCCCTGAGTTGATCATTGCTAGTGATTGGGATGCTAACAGATGGGATCAATTATTCCAGTCCTTCCCCTTGAGTTCTAATGCTGTCCCTGTTGGAACTGGTTTTGGTGTCTGCTGACAAGATAATACTATGAGTTTGGATACTATAAATCAATCCTTACACATCTGATTCCTTTTTTTTCAAGTCTGGGCCCTGTAAATCTTACCTCTCTCTTTACTCAGTTTCAAAGGTAATTTTGCCCTAATAAGACTGCTAAAACAAGGCTCTTATTTTGTGTATTCCCAAGGAGTATACTCCAGTCAGTCTGAAATAAGATATAAAATGTCATGTACTAACTCTGTCAGGCCTTCAGAGTTGACACAGCTGCTTTCATTTTGCTTTCAGGCTGATACTGCTGGATATTCATTTCTCTCTGTTCCTTAATTTATTTTTTTTTAATAAGGGACATTTTTATGCTGACTAATAACACTCCAAAAGGAATTCCTCTTCTGCAGTTACAGCATGAAAAAGAGGAGGGAAATATTGTTTTCATAGTTCCATGTGAATTCACATTGAATACCTTGAATCTTTTGTATGTTTAATGGCACATGAATATTTACTTTCAGCCAATTTGTCCTTTTCCCAGCACTTAAAATAGCAGAAAAAAATGTTCAACACTGAAATTGTAGTCAGGATGAAAATTAAACATTCATTTTTTTTCTCCTACTTGTTTTTTGTTCCCCTTCAAAACAATAATTCCAGCAGAAAAATGTTTAGACATCTGTGAATCAAACCTGAAGAAAAGGTTTGGCTAAAACTTTGTGGTTTTGAAGCCAGGGCAGTAAATGATAGAGTTTTATACTAAGAAAAACAAAGCAGGAATTATTGAGACATTACATGGTAAAGAATGGAGTTCTTACATCAAATGTTGTCAAACCTCTAAAATCAGACAGAGATCATGGACTGTTTGCTTTACATCTGTTTTTCTGCCAGCAAATGTTTGCATTTTCAAGACTATTTCAATCTTATCATTTAAACTATGGCTCTTAATCCTTTTTTCCCCAGTATGCTTGACAGGAAGACAATGATTTTTCTTTGCTACCTGACTATAAGATGAAGTGCCAGTGCTTAATATTAAAGCCTTCATTGCTAAGGCCAAATTACTGGTACCTCAGTGAGAACAAGACCTAACTGTGAGAAGAGAATCTGACTGCTCAGCACCTATTGCAGAATAATGCAATTAATCCCACTTTTTATTTTTCCCCCATGTTTTTCAAGCTCTTATCTTAGTTTTCTTGCTTATCATCATCTAAAGTCTTTATATTCTGTAAGTTTTGCATTTTCTCTGTTGTGAATGAAACAAAAGTGGCTTCTTTGTCCTACACTCAAAGCAGATTTCCTCAAAACTGTGATAATAAACTCAGTGCATTGTACTGAAATTGTCACATCATCGCTTATGTATTTACCTTCTTCTAACTGACAATGAAGCACATCAGAAACTAACAGGAAAAAGATAAGGAGGCTGAGGTTTATAGAGAAATTCCATTAAATCTCATATCTAAACCAGGACATTTTAATGAATGGACTTCTGCAGCAAAATGTGACATTTAATGAGTTTCATTGTGTATATAGTGCATCACCTCCTGCAGTACCTTGGGAAAATTTCTTTGGTAAAATTTTTTTGGTAGAATAAGGCATTTCCAACATGTCCCACAGTATTCATGCTGCAAATTTTAGAAACTTATAATTAACCATGAAAAGAATTAATTGCTCTTTCCTTTTCCTTGGATGAGACATGAGGACTGCAAAAGTGAAAACTGAATAAATGTTATTTATATTTCATATAAATAATATTTCCAATGAAAATGTTGGTCTATAAGCAAGTGTGAACAGCACAACTGTCTTGATACATCAAGCTAGATACATCAAGCTTGATACATCAAGCTGTCTTGATACCCAGCTAGATTTTCATGGTCCTTGTCAAATGCAAAATCATTATGAACATAATTCTCTCCTTATTGTGAGAAGGGACAAAAAGCATGAATCAACCACAGTGCACCTTGATGAACTGCAGACGTGGAGGTCTCATACTAATTAAAAATAGGAAAGGTAGTCTTATAACCAAGGCAGATAAATGTGTTTGTTTTTCAGCTACATCTCTTCCACTCCTTGTGTGGACTAATGATGCTGTCTGGAAGCAGCATTCATTGTATGCAATAGTTATTTAAGACTAATCCTGATTTTGCTCAGACATATTTTTCATCTTCCCTTGAGTTGGAGCTAAGCAAGCATTGTTCTCTGACCTTGGTACAATGGGCCACAGTTGTAATCAGCTTCAAAGGTGGCTGAAAACAGGGCAAGATTTGGGGGAAGAGTTCTCTCCTAAGGAATCCAGCAGTATTCCAGCTGGTCAATGAGAAACAACATCTCTGGAGAAGAGAAAAGTTAAGGAAATGGAACAAACCAAATCAGGATCCCAATGGGATTTCAAGATGACTTAAATACACAGCAGTCATCTTAGTTACATTGTAACTGAAATAGATAATTAGAGTGAAGTAACATGAATAATTAATCACCATAAATTCAGAACATGAGCTTTGAACTGAAGCAGACTTATATATAAGCACCTACATAGTAACTAAATATACACATACATCAATATAAGAATTTAAACCTGAAATAAGGTTTAAAATGGAAGACTCCATGCCTGACAACAGTCACAGGAAAGGAAACACTACCTACTTTTGGTCCCATGTTCGTGGATTGACATCTAAACACTATAGGTAAAACTAGGACAAAGGCAAAGGTTAGAATTTACTTACTAATGGTAATGTCAGGTATTTTGCCACAAGGCATTTCACGAAACATTCAACAATTTAATTTTTCTTTTCCTTTGTGTGGAAGAGAATTCATTGCTATTTTTGTTAGAGTCTGTCCTGTTTTTTTTTTATTTGAAATGTACTTTTTTTTTTTTTTCATGATCTACGATGAATTGTAGGGCTATTGAAAGCATATTTTTCAAAAGCTCCTGATGCAGCAGTAAAATTAAACCCACAGATAATGCCTTCCACTGGATCCCAGCTAGGCTATTCTAAAAGGTGGGATGCTGGTGACTGGGGATTTACTCTAAATACCCATGGCCAGCTACACGACTTATTTGATCAATGGCGTTACACTTTGTCTGTCCACATCCTGGAGATTCAAACTGTGTCTTTGTTCCTTAATCCTAAATGAGAGTTTGATTCTCCTGTCTTTCCTTCTATAAGTTTATTATTTGTAAAAGTTAAATCTGGCCGTGTTCCGTGTTCCTCTCTTTCTTTCCTCATAATCTATGAGCAACAATATCTGGTTTCCCAATGTATCTCTATCTCAGGCAACCTTATAGTTATTGTTACTGGAATTGCCTGTCGCAGAACTCAAATGTTTGGAGTAAGATTTATCCCAACAAGCTTTATGCACATAAAAGTCTGGTGTGTAGTCTAATTTCTAATTGGCAAAGAGATGAAAGTGCCTCCAAAAGCGATTTATCCCCTCTCGCCCGCCTTTCTCTGGGTGGGTTGAGGCATCCTCGGGAAATGACTATTCCTTTCAATTTCTTTTAACTACATGGCTGAGGTGGAATATTACAACGACAGCGCTTACTGGGAAGAAAAAGTCTTCCACAGGAAAATTACCTGCCAGCTGGTGATGGCACTGGGCTATAACAGATTGTCACACAGGGAAGGGGAGCGTTTCAGGACAGTGCAGAACTCTGCAAGCTCCAAGGGTTAACTGCTTACCATGAGCTGATCCTTGCAAACAAAGTCTGTGTTGACTTCTGGGCTGAGCACGGCTGGAGGAATTAAGTTTATTAAACAACCTTAAATTTTCCTGCTGTCAATTAAACCAGGATGTCTATTCACAGAAGAGCTTTTGGGAGTCACTTCTTTTGGGATTTTTCTGTGATTTTTGACCATATTTGTATTTTTTAAATACAATAATTTGTATTTTTTGAAGTTACCTTTTGAGTTTTTTTTCCGTGGAGAATGCACTAAATTGTACTTTTTAAGGTTACCTTTGAAGATTTTTTTCCATGGAGAATGCAAGCAGTGTCCTCAAAGTACTTAAGAGCAGACACCAGGAAATGAAGAAAAATGTTTACATTACAATGATCTAACACTAGAATTGTTGAGATAGAACTGGAAAAATGCAGATGCAGATAAAAGGACTACTGACTTCTGGAGTGAATTTCTGAAAATCTTGCATGGATAATGAGGATTCCACCATTTCATAAGGGATAAATTGGTAATTGAACGTGCAGAGAGAGCTTGAAATTATGAAACAATGCTAAAAATGTAGAAGATATCTCACAGACAAGAAAAAATATGGGCTATTTCCAGAAAGGGAACTCAGTGGTTTTACAGGAGCTCTGAGATTCCTGCTGACAGTAAGCTGAACATCTCACCACAGTGGCGCTGTGGAAAATGCACAGTATAGGATCCTGCAAAACTGCAGTATGGAAATCTGATTAGTAGTTCATTCTCTGTCTGATGCAAAAGTGAAATCACTTCTTGAATCCTGTGTTCAGTTTTGGGCCACTCACTTCACAAAAGGCATGGAGTTCCTGGAGCATGTCCAGAGAAGGGCATGGGACACAGGTCTGATGAGGAGCAGTTTAAGGAACTGGGATTGTTCATCCTGGAGAAAAAGAGGATCAGGGGGACCTTCTGGCTCTGCACAACTCCCTGACAGGAGGGTGCAGTCAGGTGGGGGTCAGGTTCGGATCCCAGGGAACAGGAACAGGACAAGAGGAAATGGCCTCAAGCTGCATCAGGATAGATTTGATTGCATACCTGTAAAATTTTTCTCACTGAAAAGTTTGTCAAGCGTTGGAGGAGGTTACCCAGGGCAGTTGTGGAATCACTATCCTTGGAGGTATTTAAAAGTCCTGTGGATGTGTAGGGTCCCCTAGTCAAGATATGGCAAAAACTACAGCCGGGGATAGCATTAACATTCCCAGTTTCCTCCATCCTCACAGACACAGAGATATATTGATGTGGGCCCTGGAAAAGATGGATGTAGCTCTTGGGAAATGGTTTAGTGGTGGCCTTGGCAGTGCTGGGTTAATGGTTGTACTCAATGATATTACAGAACTTTTCCAACCTTAATGAGTCCATGACTGCCTCAGGCAGTGTTGTCATTCTGTGACATGGAAGTGGGATAAGCAAGGATTACCCTTTTGAGGCCTAGCAGGGGAGTTGTTCTTCACAGTGGCTAATCTGGAGTTTGTGTAACTACAGGTCTGCCCTGAAGAAATATTTCTAAACTGTCTGCCATAAATTGTAATTAGCTGTTTCTTCAGTACAACTACACAAAGGACTAGGACCACATGGATTAGGGTGTGTGAAAAAAACGCAAAACAAACATGGTTTAAATGACTACTCTTTATGTGCTTGCCAGGAGTCCTTTTACTGTGCTGCTGGATTGTAGATTGGATATTCAACTTTCCATGAATTATGGGATTAGAAATCTCCAGGGAGAAAGAAGCTTTCTGTCAATACAGAATCCCAGAATCATTTAGGTAGGAAAAGAACTCTGAGACCATCGAGTCCGACCTGTGACTGCTCCCCACCTTGTCACTTTGCCCACAGCACTGAGTGCCACGTGCAGTCATTCCTTGGACACCTCCAAGGATGTGGAATCCAGCACCTGGGCAGCCTCCTGCAGTGTTCAACCACCCTTTCCATGAAGAAATTCCTCCTGATTTCCAGCCTGAATCTTCCCTGGTGCAGCTTGAGGCTGTTTCCCCTTGTTCTCTGCTTTGCTCCCAGGGAGCACAGCCTGATGGGGGCTGTCCCTTCCTGTCAGGAGCTGTGCAGAGCCACAAGGTCCCCCCTGAGCCTCCTTTGCTCCAGGCTGAGCCCCTTCCCAGCTCCCTCAGCTGCAGATCATAGGATTTACTCTCTAGGCCCTTCCCCACCTCCATGGCCTATGAAGCCCTGGTCTCTGACAGCACCTCTCTTCCTTCGCTTGAATGCGCCTAAAGTGCAAGTGCTCGTGTAGACACATGAGATGTCAATTAATCTCTAAACATCTCAGAGAAATAATGATTTTATAGAATATGTAGCTTGTAGGGGCATGCTCAGTTACCTTTAAATATTTTTTTTTAGACATTGAAATTGTGGGTTTCATATGCTGACATCTGGGGGGCCTACAGGGCAATTTAAAAGCTGACAGGGCTCCCCTAGTCAAGATATGGCAAAAAAACCAGCCAGGGATAGCATTAACATCCCCAGTTTCCTCTATCCTCCCAGACACAGAGATATATTGATGTGGGCCCTGAAAAAGAAATATGTTGCAGCCTATGGAAACAATCAACGACCATATATTTTGCAAGTATTTTATAACATATATTATACAACATTTGTCACAAGTCCCTTGCACTGTAGTCAGAACACACAGTAAAGGAAAAGGAAAATATATTAACTTTCAAGGAGTTATTTTCCTGTAATTGTCTAGTCTCAGACCAAGTCTCAATCAGATAAAACCAACCAAATGCTCCATTGATCAAAGTCTCTCCAAGAGGCAGTGCTATATTCAACATTGATCTCTCATTGATTTAGTGCTATTTAAACAAGGCTAAATTTAAGCTAGCATTTTCAGAGAGATAATCAAGAACAGAACCAAGTTTATTGGGACTCTTAATAAATTATGGTGAATTGAAAAACTCTGTTAACCAAAGCCAGCTTGTTAAAATAAGCCCAGAAATTGTGCCAGACTAGACACTGACCAGACTAGACAGACCAAACATATTTTAAACAATTTAACTTATATTCAGTGTTGAAAATTTGGTTATATTTCCATGAAGAAGTTTAGTTTTTTAGTTTTGGGGTTTTTTTTTCCCCCATTGGAAACATGAGAGAACAAAAATATATGTAGTGTATTATACACAGAAAAATGGTGGAGTTAGACATCTGTTCTGCTTTCCCTCCTCCATAAATATAAAACATCAGATAACAGAAACCAATTCATGTGATGTACTGTAAGTCAGGTGCTATTAGAGTCAAAGTTTACTATCTGCCCTAGTAAATAGTTGCAATAATCTACAGCCTGATACAAGGTAAACCATGGTAATAGATAAGAGAAAAGCCATGATTGCCTCTTACAAGTTGTCTCCACTATTTATTTGAATTTTCCTATGCCATCACAATCCAAGGAATGTTTTACACTTTGTACAACCTGTACAAATTCAGCAAAATTAATAACTATTAGAAAAATAGATGGAGAAGTAATGGTTTGGAGAAGCCAGAACTTCTCAGAAGTATTTCCCTAAAAACTCATCCTCTGTAATATTAATGAACCAAAAACAAGAGGGAAAGGAACAAAACAAGTTTGAAGAAAAACATATTTAGACTCAGTTTCTAAACCATAAAGACCAACAACAGCAGCTGCCAAATATTGGAATTGGGTCTTTATGGTTCAGTAGCCTTGAGGAGTCCGCTCCTGACCTGGCACTGGCACTTCAGGAATTCACCCTTCATTCCCAATAACACTCACAGGTGAACAAAGCACTAACAAGACAGTAAAGCTGCTGGTGCAGCACACTCCAACTGACTCTGAATTTTACAGACAAAGCTTTCCAATGTAGTCTGAACTGTTTCCATTTATTGGAAGATGGAGATCTATTTTTCTAGATCTTTGTACAAAACCCACAACAGTGCCAGATATAGAAAACATTTAATGATGTGTCTGATTGTATCAGATGCAAACTAGCAATACTAAAAAGTTTCAGATTTTCTAAAAAAAAAGCAGTCTTCAAGAAAAAAAATGCAGCTAACTAAAGTGCAACTCTCTCAATTTAATTTACACTTTGTTTTAACTACCCTTCTTTTTCCCCCACCTTCATTTCTTTTTGTTTGGTCTAAATTTACATATTTTCATTTCAGATCTTCTATGTGAAAACTGTGGAAACTTGTAGTAAGTGCTTTCCTGAAATTTAGGGAATTTTCTGCAACCTTTTCTTGCTTGTACCGATTTGAAGATTAATGTATTGAACAATTCTAGTACATTTCTCAGCTGTGGACTCAATTTTATCAGCCCACTTTGATTATCTTCAGATATTTCTGAATTGTTGGTCCTATTTTGTCTTACTGGTGATTGTTATATCTTTCATATAGCTGCAGTTAGGATCACAAGCCAGATATTTCCTCCGTTCTTCATCAGTCTCTTTGGAATATCCCTCACAGACATTCAACATGAGCAAAATAGGAAAAGGTTAATATATATAAAGTGTGGCGGAACTGATTTGGCAGCTACAGCAAGAAAAAGGCTATGTTTTTATTCAATTCAGTGAAAAGAAAGGATAAAACAACCAGGGGATTATTTTCTTCCCTTTGGTCTGTAAATCCAAATGACAGAAAACAGCATTCTCAATACAATTCTCTTCCATGAGACTTCACAGAATTATAAAGGCTCTGGGATGCAGAATTTTTCTTTCCTATGGCATATTTCATCCTAACTTTACCCAGGATAGGAAGCAGATTCTTCTGTAGTCTTGACATATTCACATCACTTTTCACAATTTAAAAAAATCACACTCTTAAATATCCATTTAATTAGGTCCTTTTCTTTTTTTTTCCCTCTACAAAAGGGGACATGTGGCTGACAAGAAAAGCCAGAATACAATAAAAAATTTCAGTCAAAACACTTCCTGTTATGAACTGGGGAAATACCATCAGTGTTTCTATGTGGGGTTCCAACTCAAATTTACAAATTAAAAAAAAAAAAAAATTAAAAAATCAGACAATTCAGCTGAAAATACAGACATATGTGAGGATTCTTCCTTGCTAATTGCTCATTGATTCTGTTGACCATTCACACATGGTTTTGGATTGTGATCTTAACTTCTTTTGATGGACAATCTCATGAAATCACATTTGGACTAGCTCTGCTGGGTACTGCAATAGAATTTCTCAGCAGGTGTGACTATATTTAATTCTCTAGAAGACATTTTTTCTTAAGTTAAACCAGTAAATGAAGAGAATACTTTAAGTGTGATAGTATGATTTTTATATCACAGTTTCAAAGGTTTTAAACTGATAGCTGTTTATTTTTGGTTACATTTCGTTTTGATAATAGTTGTTTAAATGGTGTTGCTGTTAAGCAAAGGGAAGAAGTTGTGTCTTTGTGTTACAAAAGCATCCCAAAACTTTGTGAAGTGCAATGAAGCATGGCCAGAACACCATGCTATAGAAAGGCTTGGCTCTGATCATGGTTCTGATTTTCCATTACTTCTAAAATAACACCAAAACACAAGAAAATAACCCCAAACAAACAACTCGCTCTGCTCTCCACTGTTCAGTAACCACAAACTACCTGGGGGCATTTATAACACCCACAACAAGATGCAGAACTAGTAACTCAAGATATTTAACCAAAATGACAAATTCAAATTATTTAATCTTCAAAAAACAGAGAGTGGGTTCCTATGCAATTTTTCTATTACCATATCATAAAAATTTGAAACCTTTGATATCACTTTTCCCTATCCAGCCTGGCCTATTTTCCCCCTTCATCTTTTTGGAATAGAGGGTGTTATATTTTTTTCTCTTTACTTTTTATTTTATTTGGTTTTAAGCTGAAATTCCTCCAACAGAGTCCCTGTAGAGAGACAGCACAGATTTTTTTATGGCAGCAGTGCTCTGGTCTGGTTGGCAGCCTGGAGATTGGTGAAAGGCGGGACTTGATAGGATGGTGAATCTCCCACAGAGGTCCTGCAAGGCAACTAATCTTGTCAAAAGCTTCTTTGCAATTATTATGTCTGCATTTGACTGCGAATTTTGCTGATGACATTCACCCTGCATTATTGAAACAGGGAGGCCAACATAAACACTGAGCCAAAATCTGCATATAATCCCCTAAATAACCACAATTTGAATCTCAGAATCTTTAAGGGGGATCAATTCATGGGTTTGAGGGGATTAAGTCTTTGTTGGGTTGTTCACTGTGGGCTGCTGTGTTTTGCTCTGGCTATTTCCACAACTTTTTGTGAGGATTCTTGGTGCCCACCTTTGCCTTGGTTGTTTGCACATGTTTAACAAATTCTGATTCACTTATGAATTCTTACTGAAGTTTATTAACTTTGTCAGGAAGATGAAAAGGCAAGGCAAATTAAGCACCAAGCTCATGCACATTTTTTTTTTAGAGAAAATGTCTGTTTCTTCTTTCCCTCTCCCACTTGTCAATACCCACAGATTTTAGTGAATTTTTGAGAAATAAAATAAAATATATAAAAATAAGTTAGGATAATTGGTTTATCTGTAGATAACTAGAAAACTGTCCATATTCCTTTTACTGCATAACCTGGAATACCTTTACCATGACAACAATTTCAAATTAAACAAAAATATAACCTTAGCAGGCAACAGAATATGCAAAAATGGAGATGGAGATTTCTAAGTATTTTTTATTTTTTTAATGCTGCTAGATTGATTTTATCTTTTTTGCTTAAGACTCCAACCATATTTTTTCATACGAAATGTGTATATTAAAAAGAATGAGTAGCTCTTCTGAAAAAAGTCTTAAAATAATTTGCTGTTGTTAGTGACCTCCTCAGTTTTCCTATTTCTAATTTTGATTTTAGAGGTGAAATGCAGAATTTTTAAATGTTTATTCTTGCCTTCATTATCATCTGCTGTGTGGCTATAGTGTTTCAGCTGCTTTTGAGGAAGGCTTGGCACACATGACCTTGCTTGCAAAACTTGTGAATTTGATAGCCAAAACAAACAGCTGATGTGGGAACACAAAGATAATATGGAAGTTAAAGGAGTTACAGATTGGTAGCTTCTCCCTATTTTTATTTTAAGGAGAGAAAAACAGGGCTTATCTTACAGTTTCTAGACCCTTTTTAGGTGAAATCAATGAATAAAGCAAAATAGGTGGCCATCTAGCTAGAATAGCCTGAGACTCCACAGAATAAAGTTTAAATTTATTGTCCCAGATGAGGTCATACCATATTCATAGAATTAACACAGGTGATCTTAGCAGGGTATTTATCTCACCACCCTGAATAATCTGCTTTCTTCCCAGTAGTATTATTGATCCTGTGTCTTGGAAAAAGCCTCAAAAGCTAAAAACCGGGGAAAAAAAGGAAAAAAAAAGCTGCTTTGGACTTGACATAGAGTAATTACTTTTAATAACCAATGTAAATCATCATAGATTCTTGATTCGATATAGCGACTTCTGATTTACTTTGTCTGATTGATGGGAGAATCAGACCAATTGCATTTGCACTTTAAAAGGCTAGTGGTTTCATTTTCATAAGTAAAATAGAGGGATTCTTATGAGGCAGCTGTATTTCTTTATTTGTGGGTGTTTGTGAGGAGACACCAGAAACTACACAGATGTTGCATTGCAAGCCAGTCTGATGGATGGGTGGCGTAGAGTGCCCTTAATGTGAGATATTCAGCTTTGCATCTTCCCCCCCGCATATGTTACCACTAACTTGGTTTTATGCTTCATTATTAATCTGTAAACTGTCTGAAGAACAACAGGAGATGAATGTCCAGGCTGAAATGGGCGGGGGCAGTCATTGATCAAACCACTCAAGACAGCTCCCATCGATTTCTTGGAGATATGCATCCCTACTTGTCTGCAGTAATATAGGAATGTGCTGTGCAACACAAAGAAAAAAGGAAAAAAAAAAAAAAAAAGGGAAGAGGAAATAAAATCCCATGTATTTAGATTTCGCTTAGGAGGTAAAAGATTTTATAACATTACACTTTTGTGTTGTGGTTTGTTTTATTGGTCGTGTTGACATCGCTAAGTTCTGGTGACTGGGCTGCTAAGAGCTTTTTAATTGTGGATAAAAAAGCACTGAACAGAATTGTGGCCATAGGTTCTGTAGGTGGGGAGTTTATAAGATTGGTTTTATGCCTCTGAGACAAGCTTCCAAAGGCCAGCCTGTTATTGTAATGGTGCAAGGCTGAGCTGAATTGGGCAAACAGGCTTTAAAGCTTTCCTTTTGCATTATCAGAGATGGAAAAATCTCAAAAATCACAAAAAACCCAGAAATTAACCCCAAACAAACAAAGAAAACAAAGAAACAGAAAAAAAAAATAGAGCCTGTGCAATTTGGCTGAAAACCTTTGTGGGGAAATAACTTCTTTCTGGTCCAGATGCGTTTCCTCTTCAGGAATTAGACTGAAATTTCTTGTAGGATATTGGCTGAAATATGGGAATAAAAATAAAACAAACAAACAAATAAATAAATAAATAACAGAAGGAATTGAAAACTTGTATACAATGAATTTAAAAGGTACTGGATTGGGCCTAAAAGCTGCACAGGTTGGCTTCAATAAAGAAGGATGTATGTGTACATATGCACACACACATACCGGTAGCCAAAATATGATGAATTGTTGAGAGGTAAAACTAGGGACTAATTTTGGTAATAAAGAGAATTGAATGAGATTAATTAATTTTGTGATACATTTCATTTCTGTCCCTTGATTAATTAATTTTGTGATACATTTAATTTCTGTCCCTTGACAATATCTAATTGGGATTTTATACAAAGCTGGGATAGGAAAAGTTAAATATTTCTCAACAAACATTTATGCCTTGCCTTGTTATATGCCACACCTTGAAATTCTGAAGAATGAGGAATGTTAAAAAGGTGGCAATGGTGATAACTGATGCCTCTGCAAAGCCCCCCCTGCACACTCCTGGTCAAACATGAACATATTATACTGTGTTTTAGGGGAATCCACATTTACACTTTTTCATAATTTCCAACATCTGAAAGAAAATTAATCTGGGTATATGAATACGGAGAGTTATGTAATAATTTCCTAGCCTGGGAGAAAATGTGCATCTTTTCTATACAATGACTAATTTTCATGAATCACATAAACAATAGAGAGGAATATTGTTGGTGTTATGATGTCACTTCCATATTCCATTTATTCCTCTTCAGTAGCTCTCTTGACTCAAAGATTTCAGCTTTGCCTTGCAGCATGGATCTGAAGCACAGCTGAACCAGTTATTAAAACACAGAGTGTTCCGAGCCAAGGAAATAATCAAAATTCCAATTAATGCTGCTGCAGCATAACACCATTGTCATAGTAACAGTGCCATGTAAGTTTACATCAAAAGCCTTGTTAGGAAGTGCCAGTCTAAAAGCAATCAAATCCCTGGGAAAGCATTCAGAAGTTCAAAAGAAACTAATGAAAGAGGCCTTGAGGATGTAATTTCATCAACAGTTATTCTTAGTTAATAGAGGCAACACGACCAGGATCTTCTGTTGCAGGGAGGTTCTGTGGTAAAAACAAATGTATTAGAGCGATTGTGCTGGGATTAACAGAAACAAAGGGGCTCTGTGCAGGAACCAAAGCACAGATTTGTGTTTGGAAAAGCTAAATCCAAACAACAGCAGCGGCATTAGGAAGGTTCTGGAAACGAAGCTGTATGGACTGGAAAAAAAAACGAGTAGGGAGCTTGGTTTGGAGTGCCTAGAAAAGAGGAGTTTCAGGGTTTTTCAGAATGAGCAAGTGCTTTAAATGCTGAGCTGAGTGGTCCTTGGGTGTGCCCTGTGGATAATATGCTGCCTAAAAGACTGACTGGTCTATCTAGGAGGCAGGGAGAGAGGAAAATAGCAGGAGAAAGTGAAATAAACTGGGAGAGCACATGCTGATGTTAGGCAGCATGAGAGATTTTATATTATTTCCATCATGAATTTAAGGAATATGCACCACATGCTTTTTCCTATTGTGTGTTTTATGTGGGTTTTTGATGGGGGAAGTGGGTTGTTGTTGATTACAGTTTGAAAGAAGCTGAAATCCCACAAGAAAAATCATTCTTTAACAGTGTTACAGGAAGAGATAGAGACATTGTCATAAAGATGGATATTCTCATGGGAGTTCTGCTGCTTGCACAAAGGGAAGAAAAAACCCACACAGGATCAAAAAGTCATTCCAATATCTCCTAGGCTCACGAGGCTGCCAGATTCAAACTGAGATAGAGGTCTTGAATTGCAATCTAACAGAAAACTTGGTCCTCGTTTTGAATGAAATTTAGACTTGCTGGTCAAATTTTGCAAGCTTGGATAGCTAAAATCAAGTGAACGTGTCACACTGAAATAATCACTGGTTCACATCCCCAATATGTTCAGTGCAGTCCTGTCAAACCAAAAGGAGACAAAAAAGAATAACAGATGTGAAATAGCATCTGAAATCAGAAGAGAGATGAGAAGTGTTGTCTTGGGAGGAAAGGGAGGATATAAGAGATTCATGCACATTCAGGTAATATTCTTTTGATCTGCTCTCACTCCTGTATTTCATGCTCATCATTAATGCCTGCACAGAGGGGAGGAAGGATGTAAAACTAGGTAATTAGTTACACATGTACTTTGATCAGTATTGCGTTTTTCTTTATCAAGTTGTTTGCCAACGTGCTAAGAGAAGAAAGAGAGGGTTTTATTTATAGCAATTGTTCAGCCCAGTACGTTCTCATGAGTGTTTCCATAATCTCTAAAT
This sequence comes from Melospiza georgiana, assembly GCF_028018845.1. Lineage (NCBI taxonomy): Eukaryota > Metazoa > Chordata > Aves > Passeriformes > Passerellidae > Melospiza > Melospiza georgiana. Next base: position 78,708,265 of record NC_080465.1, read on the forward strand.
TTAATCCTGTACTTCTTTAATGATAGATTAAAGTTGATTTGGACTTGATTTTATTTCCATTTCATCAAAGCTTTCTTCCTGCTAAATTTTCTTTATTTTCACGTCCTTGGTCTCAAGCTGCTGGCAACCAGCATGCTTTTGGAGATTACAAGCACTGGGAGAGATAAGTAAATGGCGAGTAACAGAAAAGTTAGGATTAGATTTAGAAATTTCCTGCGTAGTGCTTAGATGTTGACTGTTGGTGGCAGTACACTGTCCCCTGTGATGTAGTGCCTGTCACAAGGTAGGTTCCCTGTCCTCAGCTTATCATATCCTCCTTTTGCCATTCAAGATCAAAGAGAGCGAAAAAGGAAGTGAGAAAATTCTTCTGTGACAGAGACAGGGTCTTTTGTTCTGCCGGGTGAGCCGTTTTCAGGCTAGAATTGACATGGAAATGAGGATATAAAGAGGGGCACGTCTGCACCCACTCAGTTCCTGCCTAGAAGGGAAAGGGGAGCAATACACTGACACATCCCAGTAGCTCTGGGTTTGTCCTCCACTGCCACTGCAGGGAGCTGCTCAGCCTGTGAGATGCAGCACAGGTCATTCCCCTTCACATCTTGGCTGGGGGCAGCCTTCGGAGCAGGGATTGCGTGTTAACTGTGGCAATTATATATGGGAACTTTCATGGAACTTTAAAAATGTGCCCTGCAATAGCCTTGGACAGCAGTCAGCATGGGTCTGGCTTTGTGACCCCTCTCCTCTCCATCACAGAGTTCCAGGACACCTGTCCATAGAGCTCCCCACAGCCACCATAACTAATGAGGTTGTGGAGCAAAGCAGAACAGCATAGGTCACTCACTTCCAACAGTATGACATGTGTTGGTTCTGTATAAATTACCTTGTAGGCATGTTTTGCAGAATATTTCATTATTTTGTGTGGCAGCTTCGATAGCAGCAGTATGGGACACATCTCCCATTAGTAGTGTACAATATATTTTCTTGTCAGTTAATCTTGAAAGCTGGCTACCGTTCCTCAAAAAGCCTGAATCTTTCATTTCCTTCTAATAAATACTTCACACTAAATGCATTATTGCTAGAGAGAAGTCAGTAATCAAATGCTTATCATCACATTTTCCTGTGGCCTATGACAAAAGTATTTTCTGTAGTCGATGCTAAAGGAGGGCAAGGGAGTAAAATAAGGAAAGGACATCAAAACAAGTGTTAGATTAATAGACCTCTGAACAGTCTGATCTCCTGTAGACAGCAGAAAGACTGGAAGGCTCTGAGAACAGTAAGGAAATAGAGAGTATGATTCAGTAGGAAAAAACCCCAAACCACACAAGCCCAACCAAACAACAAGAAGAAAAGTCTGAAGAGCATAAATAGGTAAACTTTCAAAGTATCTATTTGAATATTTTGTATATTTTCTCTGTTCTATGTTCTTTACAGTGAGCAAAATGCAAATCTTTAATCCTGGCCCACTTATGCAATTTAAAAGACAGTCATTGGGGACTTCCCTCCACCAAAATTGTTGTTATCAATATTTTGGTACCATAAATGTGTAGGCCAGGGCAATCACCCACTATTTCTTTGACATCATTATCTTTTGTAGCTCCTTACAAAGGATTAGCTACTATAGGTGTCTCGTACATGTTCCAGTTTTATATGGCATGCAAGAAAACAGCACAGCAGCAGCTTGCATTATATTTATTCCAAACAATTATGGTGCAGCTGCCATGTGACTGTGAGAACACAGACTTGTCAAAGGTTGAAGTAAATGAAGAAAAATAGAAAGAAAACCACAAAGGACTCCTCTAAAAATGTCTGTGAGGAGGTGGTGAGTGGAGGCACGTGAAGGGACAGGCTTAGGATATTTGTTTGCTTTTAGCCTAAAGCATTTTGAAGAATAAAGTTTCATGTAGATTTCTAGAGAAATGAGTCTGCAGATCATTTACCCTTCAAAGCAAGGTTTCAGCTGATAACTTCTTATTGACTGAATCCCATCTTTCTGCTTGCCCTCCAGGAAGGAGTGGGTTTGCAACCTTGGCCTCAAACTCTCAAAGGTTCCAGAGATCCACCTCCCTCTCAGCATGGAAAAACAACAAAAATAATCAACTTAACTCTTTCACAAACCAAGATCTTCCAGATGTCTAGTGTGCCTGTCCCTGTCAGAGCATATCTCCTTCCCTTCCATGTCACAGAGGGAAGACATTGAGGTGTTTTGGTCTCAATGCTTCTACAGGTTGAGAAAATAATTTTCTGTGCCTCCCTTCCCCTATTGATAGAAATTAGATCTGTCATTACTCCCACACTTTTTGTTGCCCATATCATGTATATATATATATATACATATATATATATATATATATATATATATATATATATATATATATGCTCTTAAACTGTGCTTCTTATCAAGGGTAAAATGGTATTTTGTAAATTGGGCCAATTCCAGTGTCAGAGGTAGCTGGTGAACTGTAGTACATTTATTAATGAAGAGTGAGGTGGGAAAGCTGCCTAACTGGAGAGTTTTTTCCTATTTTTTGACTTCTTAAAGCCCACTAATATATTTAAGGAAAATAAGAGTGAAAAAATCAATGTGTTCTAATGTATCTGCCTGTTCATCTGTGTAGGTTTTTTTTACATTACCATCCTATCACAATATCTGAACAGTTTTCACACAAAAAAAAATCAATAACAGTGGTGTTATCTCTCCCTGCCCTTGCTGGCTTTTCTCCTTTTCACTTCTTCTCTCATGTAGGCTTCAAGTTCATCTCCTCCATGCTGTGAGCATTAGCACTGCCCCTAATTTGGCTTGGCTGAGGAAGGGAACCCATTTCACCTGGCAACAAGGTGCCCACAGAGTGAGATTTCCCCCTTTTACAGCAGCTACCGTGTACCCTGATGAGATGTTGTTATGTTAAGAGCATAGAAATTTGGGAAAAAATAAACCCCTTTGCTTTCCAGATGATTCTCAGAGATTAGAAGGCTTGGGTGTGGCTGGGTTTCATTTCTGATTAGAGCCAATTCTGTACTTTAAGTCTGGTTATGTGCAATAAATCCTAGATGCAGTAATAGCGTGGCTTACACTGTTATTCTGGTCACAGTCATGATCACAAATTCCCAATTAATACAGTTTTCCAATTTGACAGTCTAAGTCTGGCCAAGTTCAATAGGAACTTTTATGAACACAGATTCACAAATTCACAAATAGTGCAGCTTGTTGAAGCAGCAAGTTTTAGATCCTTGTTAGAATGTTGAGGGAAAAAATTTACTAGACTTGCAAAATGTAAGTGAATAGTGTTATGTACAAGTGTCCCTGGGTATGTTATGATACACACAATTCTTATACCAAAATGCCATCCCTGCTTTGGGAAGCAGAGAGGAGGAAGCCCTCCAACTAGACTGTAAGGTGATTGTGTTCTCAGCCTCTGCCATGAAGCATTTAAAATGTCAAATTCATGCTTATGGGAGAAGTGGAGGTGAGCCTGTAGTCAAATATCCTGTTACTGCTGCCATAAAACAGAGGTGGAGGGGCAGGCAGACACTTGGTGTGTAAATGGTTTGCATTGGATTGGAAAGGATCTTAAAGATCATCTAGTTCCAACCCTGCTGGGTTTATCTGCTCCACTGGACTTCAATCACCTGCTGAACTGAAACAGTCTGAAGTTTTCTTGTTATTTTCCTTTGTAGCTTTTGTATCTTTTTTCTTTTATTTTTTTTTTGCCCTTAGTTTGCCAAACTCTCCTGACTTTTGCATTCTCTCTGTGTGCGACGAGGGCGGCTGTGTGAGCTGCTCAGAGAATAATTATCCTTGCTGAGACCCGAGGAGGCAATTCATCATGTCAGACTAACAATGGATGCAGATAGCACAAGGAAGACTACATAACTAAGCATTGAAAATTAAGCACAGAGTGCACTGAATTTCCCTGGTGAATATAGAATTTGGGGTCGTTATCTCACATTTTTGCTGAATATCAGTGGACTTATTTTGAGGCTAACTGATGCATCACTTTAGCTTTATTTCCATCTGCCAGGAAAACAGAGGATTTATGGCTCTTCCAAAGAGCCCATCAAGCAATGCTATGAATAGTATCAAACAGTCTTTTTGCTAAATTCTGCTTGCCTTGGGGGTATGTGTAATTATCTCTTCTGATATATTGCATATTGAATAGTATTTATTTTTATTGTGCTGTGCAATAGTATGTTCCTGTTCCATTTATTGGCATCTTGCAGATAGATGGCAATTTAATATAAATTTGTTATTTATTCCAGTGGAAGATTTCTCTGAGTGCTTGGATCTGGGTAAATAAACTTCATTTACAGCTCCCATACTGATGGGCTCTTTCCTCCTTTCAGACCTGGCGTGCAGCAGAAACACCCACACCAGGTCTGTGCCTACTCCTGTGAATTCCCAGGCCCCAAATTCAGAATCTGCTTAATTCCATGGCAGGGAGAGATGCAGTTTATATAAAATAAGACAGTTTTTTTAGGGTTGCATGGAAGAGATCGTGTTAATCAGTTCAGTACATCTGATGTCAGTGTAAAGAAAGGAAACAAAACCTGGGATAGATATAATTTTTTAACGTTGTTAAAGCACTTTAGGTTTTTAAGGGGATGTCATAGATACATATGTGCATACATACATTCGTACATACATACCTATATACATGTGTATTTTTATATATGTATATGTATATGTATATGTATATGTATATGTTGATGTTGATGTTGATGTTGATGTATGTGTATGTATGTTTGTGACTACATTATATTTTTATCCTTCTTTTAAAGCTTTGATAACTTTGCAGATAAGGTGTTTTGAAGATATTTTCAGCTAGCTTTTCTTGAGTAAATTCTCCTCTATCATTAAGAAGGATGGGCGGGGGATTCAGCTTGGTAATATTAAAAGATAAACTGTTGTGACAGAAATTTTGCTTCTATGTAATATGAAGGGTATTTTGATATTAAAAAAATCCATGAATAAAAGTAATTTGTGGTTTTTGACTATTAATTTGAGATTGGATCTTTAAAATAGTGATCTTAGCTCACAAAACTCTTATTTCAGATGTCTTCATAAGCTAATGGTAGAAGTCAGGTCTCTTCTGTCTGTCTTTTTTTCAGGGCATTTTTTCTCTTATTTCACAGAAGATGGAGAAAAGCAAAATAATTTTTTCAGAACTTTAGGGTGAAAAAATCTAAGACCCAGATACTGAGCAAAACTATTTTCTCACTTTTTACAAATACAGCTAGAAATAAAGCCAGTTTCAAAAATGTGCCACAATGGGCTGGTGAAGTTCACTAGGGGAACGCCACAACACAAAGTGAGCTTGTGATTGAAAGAGCAATGCCTGTGCACTCAGGAGGGGTCTGCATGTGAATAATTCTGCCAGAGCAATACCCTCAGAAAAATGTAATGGCAGGAGAGAGAATTTCTGCAAGCAGCCTCCGTGTGTATCAGTACTCTCACCTGGGTGAATCATCCTTTAAGGGCTGAGCTGTTGCACAGATTTCCTGCCCCTGGAAAAGGGAAGAGATGTGTCACATCACTCTCACACTCCTCTGAGGGTGCGAGGGGAAAGGTGAGGCCTTGGCTCTGTCCTCCCTCCCTGCTGCCTCATGCAGGGCGCTGCCCAGGCTGTAAATCACTACAGCACAGAGAGAAAAGAGAACGATACCTAGAGAGGGACCTCAAGAGTGGAGCCTTGTGTTTGCACCTTGTTTTAAGCTGACAATAAGCCCCTTACCCCGGGGTTTCTCGCTGTTGTCACAAACAGAGTTTGTCAGGATGTCCTTGTGCCAGGGAGGAGGCAGTGAGACAGCCTCCCTTCAGCTTGGTGAAACCGGGAGCATCAAACCCCTGTAATGTCCCAGTGCTTCATCTGGAGATTCACACAGTTTAGCAGCTCTTTTGCTTTTCACTGAACTGAAGGTCTTCCGTGCCTGCTGGCAAGAAATCATTTATCTGGAATTCATGCAGGTTTTCATCTTTCGCGAGAGTTTTCTATTAAATTCCATGGTGAGTCTGTGAGACTGGACTGTGAGACTTCATGAAGTAAAATCAGACCCAGTCCACACTAGAATCCTTCGACTTTGGAAATTTGAAAGGCATGTGAAAAGTTAAATTAGGCTTAACACAACAAGTGATGCATTCCTCATGAAATTCAGCAACTGTGCTTAGCACAGGAATGTTGTGGTGATATTCCTTATTGAGGTGTTAAGAACTGTATGAGGCTGGATTAGTTTCAGGAATAATGCTCTGTGGAAAGCTGCAAGCCTTGTAGGCCTGTGTAACTTGCAGGGCAGCTCCTGATTTCCACACCTGCATGAGAGTTACTGATGGGCCAAGAAGACCTTCATAATTTTTGCTGAAATAATTTCTGATTGAGTAAGAGAGTCACCTTTTTACACAGAAGAGTGGATTCTGAACTGGAAAACCAGTGAATAGTCTCAGCTGTAGGCTAGGATATAGAGTTATGTGTATCACAATATCAGGGCCTGCTGTGAAGTAACAGTGTTTGCTCAGTGGAGCAGCAGCTCTGAAACACATGATTTGGGGTTTTGATTCCAGGAAAAGAGGGAGAAAAGAAGCTGCAAAATACATACAACTTGATGCTAACCTGGAATGAGATTCTAAGAAAATTACATTTTTGTAGTTTTGAAGTAAAATGAAGTGCATGGCTAAAATGCTTCAACATACAACTTCACTCTGTGACTTCTGTAATTGCCAGTGTGATGTAGAAGCAGTGATGGGTTTTGTGGTGTTTTATTCTTAGCTGTGATGCTGAAAATACAGCTTCAGTCCTGCTTTCCAGTTTTCACATTCCCAATTCAGAGAAGTTAAGGTCTTTTAAAATCAGTTATGGACTGGGATGAATCTGAGGCCCTGGAACAGCTTTCTCAGGGATGGCTGCCCCATCCCTAGAAGTGTCCAAGGCCAGGTAGGACAGGGCTTGGAACTTGGGATGCTGGAAGGTGTCCCTGCCCCTGGCAGGGGGTTGGAGCTGGCAGAGATTTAAGGTGCTGTCTAAATCATCCTGTGGGTTTTTGAATTACCACAGATTCAAAATTCCAAAGAATGGGCTACATTTTAAGTTTCCCCTTACAGATGGTAATTTTGGATAGCCAGGCTGATGACCAACTGGCCTATTAAAAACAGACTTGAAGCACTTATTTCCCAATTTATGCTTCAAAGTCCTGGTTATAGTCTAGTCTTTATCAATATTCTATATCGGAACAAAGGCTGGGTGTTTTTGATGCATAAAATAATTTTTTGTAGTTGAGGCTTTCTTAGCTTCAGCAGAAAACACTCCCTCCCTTCCCAGCCCACAGAATTACAGGAATCCCCCAACAGTCTTTGCAGTCATAATGAATTTTATAGCTCAGTGTATAGAGGATTTACTGCTAGACTGTTAAAACATTGTAGTTTACCAAGGTGCTTTGGAGTAGTTTATGATTTTGGGAATATTTCGTTAGCATTTCCACTTTGGTGAAGATTGTTCTAATTTTAGAGTAAAGAAATAAATCTGCCTCAGCAAAACAGCCTTCCATCCCATGTTGTCATCTACATCTAGGTTGGATATTAAGAGGGTAGTTGAGCATTGGAACAGGCTCTCCAGGGATGTGGTCACAGCAGCAGCCTGAAGTGCTTTAGCAACATCCTCAGGCAAACAGTTTGATTTCAGGGCTGTCCTGTGCAGGAGCTGGAGTGATCCTTGCGTGTCCATTCCAGCCCAGAATATTCTATCATCGTGTGATTCTGAGATCTCGGTAATGGCTCAACCAACTTTCAGGTTCCAGAAGCTGACTTGAAACACAAAGAACTCAAACAAAGTTTTGAGCTTTTCCCGGTGAGCACTTCACCCAGCACCTGGCAGCTAGCATAATCCAGGGCTGTATGCATCATCCAAGTGCAATTTTGTCCTGAAATCCTGAGTGCAGTTGCCTCTTGTTCGCATTTTATTCACTTTGAAGTCCTCCAAGCAGGGAACATTGCTCTACATTTCACGCTCTGTGCTTGTTTGTGTCCTGTCCCCACCACTTCTCCGATGTGTCATCGTTTCCTGCTTGTTCCAAACACTGAAAATTAATGCAGTAAGTGATGTGCACTCAGAATGTATTATATAAATGGACAGACAAAATGTGATTATTCCTGTTTAACAGCTGGGGAAATTGGGATGGAAAAAGTTCAGGAATTAATCTAAAGATGCAGAGGTAGTGGCAGAAAAAAAAGAAATGTCAGAATCGCAGTTTCAAGCTGTGCAGGCCTTCTTCAAGATTGTAGAGTCATATTTAATTGATGAGCTGATATAGGACGAAGCAGAGTTTGCCATCAATTACAGACCAACATTATTGTGTCTAACTTTGCTAGGACCCGGAATGAACCAAAGGTCTGTCAGGGCTGAAAGGGCCCCAGTCAATTCTGCTGGCTTTGTAATTCTCAAACAGAGAATTCTTCTAAACTGTATTTATGCTAAATTTCATGGCACCTGATGACCTCAATTAAAACCTCTCAGAGGAAATCAGAAGTGCCAGCCAGGTCCTGCAAGATGAATGCCTATGGCTTTCTCCTACTAACTGCTGATAGGAACTTGATGATTTTAAAGAAGATTTTATAGTGATGTGGCTGCTGTTTTTTATCGAAGGTGTCAGAATGCCAGTAGTGATAATGTCTCCCTGAATGAGCAGCTTGCTTTCTCTGGTCACTTTCCTAGAGCACATAATAGACATCATTAGCATCCAGATAAATCTCCCTTTATGGTGCATTTGGGCACGGAGGAGAATAAAGTTGTGTTTTCTTGAAGCTCCCAAGATTATTTCTGTTACGATCTTGGACAAAGGCACAAGATTTTGTAACTTTATTGGTGTTTATTCAACAAGCCAGTAATTTCCAGGAATGAAATAATTTCTTAAGAATGGATGTAGCTTGACAAAGAGGTATAAAACCTGCCTGCAATTGGCTTAAAAGTATATATATATATATATATATATATATGTGTGTGTGTGTGTGTGTGTGTGTGTGTGTGTGTGTGTGTGTGTGTGTATATATATATACACCATAACTTTTAGGATACAGAAAACTGTACAGTCAAAATCAAGTGCAAGAAAACGCATCAAACCCACATATAATTCTTATGTTACTGAATAAAGGTACATAGAAGAGCTAGAAAATAAAATTATTCTTTGCACTTTATGTTGCTCAATGTCATCTTCTTGAAAATATGAAGAAATTAGTCTGTTTTTCTTTTGGTGACTTGGCAATTCTAAGCTTGCGAAGGAGTCTAGATATTTCTTAAAAAGAAAAATAAAACAAAAACAAAACCACCAAACCTGATTAGTTAAAATGATGGTAGAAGAAGTTATTTCATTTGCTTAGAATTAAAGCCAAGAATTATTGAAGACTCCATAAATGTTTTCATTATTTTAATTGCAAAGAATGTTTGAACATGTCTTGATTTTGCTTGTGATAAGCAAAAGTCTAGTAGAAAAACCACTGTGACAGGAAGGATGTGTCTTCAGACAGACAGTCTGTCAGACAGACAGACAGTCACAGACCACTGTGACTTTTCAGCAAGGATGGAATTTAAAAAATATGATTCAGGGGGGAAAGTATTTTTAATTGCATGTCTGTTATGATGCTTAGGACTTGAAATTTTTTTGTCTAATTAGGATGAAGTTTAGGCATATTTTAACTCCATTGACCCACAACATAAACATTTTTTGGTTAAACACAGAGTTTGCTTGAAAAATCTCAAATCCCCACAATCATAAGTATGCAGCAACCACAGTCTTAAACTGTTCATTTAATGTTAATCAGAGCCACTGCAATGTGGAGTCAACCAGCTCTAAGGGACATGACCTTATCACAGTGGACAGATGGCAAAAAAATTTCAAGCCGTGTTAAACCTTTTTCTTCAACACTTTTTTGTTCTTAACATATTTATTGCTGACACCGTATATCAATGTTATAGCTTCTGTTCAGGTGAATACGATCAGTTGGCAGTAATGGGTTCAGCTCTGGGAACCTTCCAGCCATTGCTTTTTGAGCTGTTCCTGTAAATTCAGTGTCTGGAAAAAAACAAGGAGAAAAAGACAAGTTAGCGAGGGAGAGAGGCTGTTGGAAACCCTTCAGCTTGGCTTAATTCTCATGCAGAGATGAGAATAAATTAATGCAGATACCATGTTTCCCTGGCTTGGATGTCATATTTTCTTGTGATTGGGAAGATCAGCAGCGGCGAAGGATGTGTGGAAGAGAGAGGGGGAAAAGCAGAAAACAGGGAAAAAAAATACTTGAAAATGTCAAACTGGACTCTGGCAGTACCTGTTAAATGTCTTCTGCATTTGTAGCAGAGCAATGTTTCCCTGCATTAGCACGGAGCCTCCACTGCTCCTTTGATGTCTGTCCGTCCAGTTAAAGACTGTGGTATGAAGGCACAGTGGGAAACATGCCTTAATAAATGCAATTGCAACTGGGTGGTGGGAATTTATGGATGCTCTGTGTAACTGTGCTAGCTACAGATGTATTTCACGTGTGTCGAAATTTCCCTTCCATTTCTTTTTGCCACATTTTTCCTCTGTTCTTGAAGAGAGAATATGCTGGCATCCCTGTCATTGTATTTCTGGGATGAAGAATTGTCACTTCCTAACTCCAATTCAGCAAGTCCAGGAAAGAATTTTCAGGTGCAATAGCACTTTTCTCTTTCATAGGCAGATATCTTCATGATACATCAAAAGATTTTTTAAAGGGACTACATTTTCTCTGTGCCAAAAACAAGGTCAGCTGCAACTACTCTTACTTCCTACTTGGTAAATATCTTGGCTGATATTTTTCTAGTATAAATTTGGCATATGTTCTGCATGAGAATTGTGAATATCTGTAGGAAAAAAATAAGAGCATCCCACCCAGAAAATCATAACTGAGAGGTCCTAAGAGCAGATTTACTGGGAGAAGATGGAAGGAGGTGTGAGAATTGCCTGTCTCGGCAGACAGGAGCACTCGCCCCTGAGCAGCAGCATCCCTGCAAAGTTGTGTGGTTGCAGATGTATCAGACTTCAAGTGCACAGCATGTGTTCTGGTCTGAGAGGCTCACAGTAATTAAGCTGTTCATTCAATTAAACTTAATGCGCCAATAACTTTTTAAAATACAAAGGGCCCATACCTTCAAGAAGGAAAAAAAATACTCAGGCTCCCTTTACAGGCCAATAAACCTACAATAAATGCTCATGACTGGAGGCCCAGATCTTTATTTATGGCCACAAAGCAGCATTTCCATTAGTTTTAGCACAGTCATGCTGATTTCTGTTGGCTGAGGACTAGATCATGAAAACTCTGGATTGTACTCCTGTGCCACTTGGAGAAGGAGGCAGAGGACCGTTGCTCTTCGTCATGTTTTGGGAGTCAGAGATCTACTTTTAGTCTTAGTTTTAAATTTAAGGCCTTTCAAAGGAAGAAAAGAAAAAGTCTTAAGGCGTTTCAAAACAAGAAAATGTTAAACAAACAAACAAAAAAAGTCAAAATTGATCCAATATGCTCCATATTGAAAGAACCTTCATCCAGCTCTCTCACTAAGGACTCCTGAAGAATTAATCAGGCTGATTCTCTAAAACAGGTGAAGGTTTTCTCACTTAACTTTAGTCCTCTAAAAATCAAGAGAATTGACAGCATGGCTGACTACAGAGAAAAATCAAAGCACCTGCTTCAAACTAAGTTAATAATTAAGTAGGTGCGCCTACTGGATTCAGTATTTGCACAGAGAGGCTCACCTAAAGAACTTATATCAACTAAAGATATTTATATTTAACAGAGTTTAACCACCCTCAAATTGAAATAAAAAGTATTTTCGTCCTTCTGGAAAGCAATTCCACCTCCTCTCTTCCTTGCCTCAAACCTTGGGTTTGTAGAACCATAGAATGGTTTAGGTTGGAAGGATGTTTAAAGAACATCTGGATCCATCCCCAGTGTTGTGGGGGATTGTGAGCTTTGTCAGTTCTTCACAAAGTGACCCAACAACTGGTAATAGCTCTGGTGATATAGGAGTACAGAGATATTTTCATTATCTCTTGTTCATTGTTTTTTCATGCTGTATCCTGTCTGGGTTTTTTTTTTTTTTTTTTTTTTTCCTCTTTGTGTCTCTTGTGTAAGGTTTAGAAGGCAGATTGTAAGAAACTGGGCTGTCTTTATACTTTGCTAGCAAAGAATTCCAGGAAACCTGATCCTACCTTTGAATACAGACTCAAGTTCTGCTGTATTTATTACTGCTCCTGTTGGTTTTCCTCAGATTAATAATCCTTGGGTACGATAGGAAGGAATCATTCATCATCCCCAGTAAAACAGAGCGATTGAATGGAAATAACAGACAGACAGCGGGCCAAAGCAGGCCAAACCCAGAGCCTTTGCAGAGAGTTTTCCTTCCAGATGATAAATCAGTGACCTGGGACACGGAGGAGCACGGCAGGACTGAGGGGAGGAAGGAGCTGCTCCTCACTACAGGCTTTTGGGACATGGTGTGACAGTGATTACCCAGAAAACAGAGCTGAGTGCAAGGTGGACAGGGATGTGGGCAGGCTGGGGAGCCGTGGTGCTGCTGAACCAAACTGAAGGAAAAGGTGCTGGTGAGTGATCTGGAAAGATGAAATGTGTGTTTGGCTGGAATCTATAATAAAGCACTGTGTTGTGTTTGGCAGCAGAAATCAAGGGCTTGTAAAAAACAATGTATTCCCATGTAGTGGAAGGCAGGGCAGTCACAGCATGATTGTGAAGCAGGATATGTACAAATGTAAAAACCTTATTCATTGTACCTAAATCAGTAGGAGACAGATATCCCCCTGGATCCACAGGAAGAGACTGATAGAGTCATCCTGGCTTACACAGAGTAGTGCACATGGCAAATGGGAATTTCACAGGAAAGCTTTTTATCTTCCATTTTAAAGAGATTTTGACAGCTAAGTGCAAACTGTTTTGTAAAGTGTCAACTGTCCAAATAGTTTTCCTCTTCCTAAAAGAATAAAATTATTAAAGGACTACATAAATTAAAGAACAAAATTTTTACATTGTCTTTTAAATGAATAAATAATTTCAATACGTGGATTCTTCTTCAGGATTCCATGGGTAAAAACTTTTAGTGGAGGAAAAAGTTTCCTAGCCTCTTTTTAATTGGCGTGACCATCCATAATTGTTGCGGTGCGCTGTAATGTGCCTGTTTTAAACTTCCGGGTCCCTTCCCAGGTGTGCCTGTCCCTCTCTCCCTTCCCCCTCGCCCCCTTGCTGAGTGAGTCCTGTCAATCAGGCTGAACATTCCAGCAAGGTCGTCATGTGGTTGGTCACGTTCAAAGGATGCCCCTCAGGCCCAGGGGTCATTGGCCTGTCTGGGTGTCATCTTCCCCTGAGACCCTGCCCCTCTCACCTGGTTGGTGCTCACCTGTACCTCCCCTCCCCCGGGAGATTAAAAGGTGATCAGACCACGTGCTCTCGATTCTGTTGTAGCTGTTGCCTCCCTTCAGACCTCTGTAACCATGGAATAAAGCTCTGGATATAAACCCTCTGGCAAAATCCACCTCCTTTTCCTCTTCACCATCGCCTGAAGCCTTCTCTCCTGAGGTAACTGAGTTCCTAACAAGCCTGGACTTTTTTCAGTGCCCAGCTGCAATCTCCAGCAAGCTAAAGGTATCTCTGGGGTGATTACACAACAGTTGCTGCCTTTGGCCCAGCAGCAAGGGTCAGACTGGCCCAGGCACAATCTAACTGGTAATATTGGGATTCCTATTCCAATACATAATAATTTAAAGGTCCTGAATAAAAGCACAGTAACCACAACTTCTCTATCTGCATATGATCCATAGCTTCTATATTTTGTCTTAAACTATTGTTAAGGTTACAGAACAGTTACGCACTTTGATTTCATAGATGTAAATAAAACTACAAATAAAAAAAATCTTTTTTTCCTGGTGGAAACTCTTTCTTAAGAAGTGCAAAGCAACTTTAGATTTGGTAACAAAAAAAAAAAATTGTTTATAGCCATTAGTGTTGGAAAAAAGCAAAATATTCAAGGACCAGGGAGAACTTCGAGCCCCTTCCAGTGTCTAAAGAAATTCTCCCCTGGCACAGGGTGTTCAGAGAAGCTGTGGCTGCCCCATCCCTTGAAGTGTCCAAGTCCATGTGGGATGGGAGTTTGGATAAGCCTGGGATAGTGGAAGCTGTCCCTGTCCATGGATAGGCTGGAAGTGGATGATCTTTACAGTACCTTGCAACCCAAACAACCCAAATCTTTTCTATAATTTTATGTACAAGTGGCATAACCAAATAGGCACAATTTACTCACTCAGCCTCCCCACACTAGGAGTTCCTTACTATGTCCACTGACCCTCTAATACAGAGCAGCACTAATTACCAAGTAGTGATTGTCTGTGGTTTTATGACATGATTAATGAGCCTGATTTTCCACTGTATGATTATGGATTGGAATTGCATCCAGTAGTTTTGCATGGATTTACTACTCCAACTGCTCAAACTTTGCCTAAAATACATGTGAAATATGGAAAAACTGTGACACATTTTAGTCAATGTATCAGAGTTCAGCTAACATGCAAGAAATTTCAGGGCTGGTGTTGAGCACAGCAGAGAATTTGCTGCCATAGTGTAGCTGCAAGATCTGGTGACTGCTGAGCACTTCCAAAAGGAAAGAAAGATCCTTCAAATCCTTCAAGCCTGCTATGCAGTCACTGAAGATTTACAGGATATATTTTCCATCTTTTGAAAAACAAGGTTTTGCAATAGGAATAAAATTGGATTGGACCGGCAGCTGGTTCCATCAGGCATACAAGCTGAATTAAAAAACAAAAGGAAAAAGAAAAAATTGTTCTCTGTAAGCTAAGCCAGATGGTTGGCAATCCAGACTCATGTCAGAGTAGAAATATATATAGCTGATTTGTCCACGCATTTTTTGATTTATTAACTAAAATTGCCAGTGGAATAAAGACAAGTGAGAAATGGTGATGCAAACCCACAAATTATATAAATACACAGAAAAGGACCATATCAGAGCAGATAGTTCACTTGTACTGGTGCCACACACAGCCCAGAGGAAAAGATGCTGTAAATTGTCAAGAAAAATTTGTTAAAAATGGATATACAGCTGACTTTAAAAAAAAAATAAAGTCATAACAATGCCTCAAAAAGACAGAGAAGCCAAGCTAGTGAGATTTCTACAGGAAGAGAGAAGCAGAAAAAGAAGTGGCAAAGAGATTTAAAGTGCTGCAGATGTTGTAAACAGGGAACTGGGTAGAAAGAGACAAGAGAAGGCCATCACAGTATTGAATGCAGGTGTAGAGGAAAGAAACATTAGGAAAGCATTATGTTCTGTGTGTCATTAGAGGTTTGATCAGATCTCAGGAAACAGCTGCTTCAATGCAGCCCACACCACTGCTTGTATTATGGGTAAAAGAAGTGGGGAAAAAAGAGTTGTTCAATCAGTAAGAGCTCCATAAAAAAGTACTGGATTTGAGTAGATGGTAAGTGGGAAGAGGAGGTGTCTGAGCTGTTAGAAAGGAGGATTTTTACAGAAAGAACCTGCATTTTGCTAGTCAACAGGGACTGGTTCATAGCCCAAGGGAGGCATTTCAAACTGACAATGATTGAAACCATGTGATTTCCCAGCAAAAGAATAACACTGAGGAGTAGAAAAGACAAGTTATGCACGTTTTAACGTCTCTGTGAAGGATATGATACAATAAACAGCAGAAGCAACTGAGGACAGGAGACCAGAACATGACAATAATATTGAACTAATCATTGCAAAAAACATGTCCGTGTAGCACTGCCCTTCCATAATGATCCAGAATCCAGAGAAAAATGGCTTTTTTATGACAGTGACTATTTCTCATGTGGGGAATCCTAAGAAGAAAAAGAATGGTGTGAATGGTTTTCCAACAGTTGCGAAAAGTTTTGGAAAAGGAAAATTTAAATAAACCAAAAACCTAAAAGAAGAAGTTACCATTGCCAAATGCTCCTTAGGTTTCTCCAACTGATTTACTGATTTGATCTGGACTCTAGTGAAGAACACAGCAGCATTATTCTACTTCTGACACCTTCTCATTTTAAGTATGAAAGCAAAGAACACATCCTGGTAGGTAAAAGCAATGTTTTTCCAAGTCTGTAACCTAAAGCTCCACATCCACCTTGGTAAAACTATCCCCTACATTTAATATTGCACTAACTCAACCTCCCTACCAAGGATAATCATGTTTCATTTTATTTGTTTTTAATTATAACAGTAAAAATCCAATACAAAATATGTATTTGCAAATAAAATACTTCACCTCAAGAACTCTACTCAGCACAAGGAAAAATTCTTGACTCAATAAATAATGAAGATGGGTGGACCATAGGTACAGGAGTAAACTCTCTCATCCAGTGATCTTTTCTCACTTAAACAAATTAATTTTTAGCATACCATTATTTATATTGCTTGTTTACATCTAGGTGGGTGTTTACATTTTTCCACATATTTTTAACTTGGGCATTTTTCTCTTTTGCTTCAATATTTCTTCTTCCTGTCAGCCCTTCTTCCATCTTCAAGTTAAATTGCATACTTATGCCATGATTTGTCATGGTAGAAAAAGAGAAACTTGCAATAAGCCAGAAATGCTTATTATCAAACAGGTACGACAAAAATTAGAAGTTGATTTGTGAGTTAAGAATGTAATGAAAGTACCTAGTGTTTTTTATGTCATTCATCTCCTTGGCCACTTTTCTGGCAAAAACCCTGAGCCCTTTCCCTGTTTCCAGTGATTCCCAGTTTTCCATTTCCGTCAGTACTCCTAAGCTTATTCATAAACAAGTACTATACATAACTCTGCCTAATTGCTCCTCCCAATACCTAAACTCTTCCCTTCTTCTCTGGCCATAGATTTTTTTTGTCTTATACCTGGGAAAGATTTGCAAGCAATCAGCAAATATGCAGATTTTGATCTGCCATTAACACCCGAATTTAAGTGGATGAGGGCTGAGGGTTTTCTACCTTTTCTCAAATAGTAGCAATCCAATATTTTCTTCACCCAGATGTGTAGGAACTTGATGCCTTTCAGAATTCTGTCTTTCTCTCAAATTTCATTGAATCTGACAAGAGCATTAAAGGGTATTAGAGGAAGTTAAATTTACTGACAGTTGGACAGGCAGAATGAGACTATGACTGCAGGAAACCTTTCCCTTCAGGAAACCAGGCTAAAATCTGTCACTTCAGAAATGCAAGGTCTGGTTCTTCGGGGCAGCTGAAGAATTCTTCTAGAGATGAAATGCATGGGCACGATGGTGCAGTGCTGGCAGGAGTGGCTGACACATAAAATGATTGCATTTCCCTTTGGAGAGGCCTCGGAAACCTGGAAAAATTCACCTGTGGGAATCTTGTGATGTTCAGCAAAGGGAAATGCAAAGTCCTGAGACTGGGAATTACTTTTCTCTGTAGTGAAAGACTTCAGGGTTCTAGTGAGCAGCAAGTTGAATAAGAACCATCAGTTTCCTCTCTGTGAAGTTGCCATAGAAAACGAGCAATACAAAAGTCCTCCTCACTGAAAGTATCAGTTAAAGAGAGCTAGGGAATATGCTTTATGTTCACAGTTTTATGATAGTGTATTTCTAAAGAATTCTGATCCTAGAGAGGAAAATAATAAGGAAATAATTTCAGCTTTCAATAAAATTTTCCTTTCCATTATACATTTTTACTCTCAGATGTTTTAAATAAGCTACTTTGAGGTTGGACATTTTTCTCACGCTGCCTTGCACACACATAGGAAAATCTCAATATAATGAATATTTGCTGAGACACTTCATTAACCTCCTTGAAGCCATCTTAAAACCCCTGCTGATGCAGAGAACTGAGATTTCAGCAGCTGTAAGCTGAGCTGACGGAGGCAATTGTCTTGATCAGTCCCAGGTAACCCCTTCAAGTGGTGTCTTTTTGCTCAATATATGTCATTTAAAATTCTGGTGTCAACTACCCTCTCTTTTTCTGCAGTTTAGGCAAAGCTAATTATAATAATCATAATAGTAAGAAACATAGTAATAGATTTTCTGCAGTTCTGCACTGTATAATTTCAAGTATACTATTTGAAGCCACTCCCATTAATTTTTAAGAAGGTTACAGTCAAGAAATGCAAAATTTGTTATGAGTGAGCCCCTCTAATTGCTCTCCATAATTTTCTTCCCCAGACCTATTTTTCTGCTCACATTTGAGTTACTGGGCTCTTTCCTCTTCCTCAGTGCCTGGCAGTGACAGATTTGCTACTCAGTTTTCTTTCTGGCACTTGGTTTCTCCTCTATGAGCTTCTAGTGGTTTCTGCAATTGTCAGAGACACAATATAAGAGTTTTTTTCATGGAATCACGTAATGGTTTGAATTGGATGGGACCTTAATGATCATCTACTTCCAATCCCTCCCATGGGGCCACACCTACTGATCTGTCAGGTTGAAGCAACACCCTAAGGTCAAAAGTTTTAAAAGAATTTTTGGACTGTAACACGAGGGAAAAAAGGTCCTGTTTACCCTGATGTGTTTTGTTTAATAAGAGGTTCTTGGGAAACCCCAATGTGTGTCATTCCATATCTGGGGGCTAGAAAAGAAAGAGCTCCTTGGTCTTAACACAAAGGCTCTGACTCTTGATGTCTATATGGACCAAACCAGAGGAAAGGTTGGCAGTGACGTCTGTCCACACAGATCAGTCAGACTGACACAGTCTGAGAGCAAGACAACCCCAACTTTTACATTTTCATGTATTCAGATGAGGTCACAGTGAGGCTGTAAATGCCTTCATGACCTGAGGGTAGAATAGGGAAACTTGGAAATCCTGTAAGAGATTGTTAAAGCCCTGTGCCTCCAAAGCTGGGGAGGCAGAAGAGCTTGCTTGTCACAGACATCTTTTATGAAAAATCCTTTCCTTAGGATTTTTCCTCGTGAGAAGCTGAGAGGCCTCAGGAACAAAATGTAAACATTGATTATCTGCTGCTGTGGAATGCAACAGGTGCATCTGTGATTGGCCCATGTTGGATGTTTCTAATTAATGGCCAATCACAGCCCAGCTGGCTCAGACAGAGAGTCTGAGACAGAGCCCTTGTTATCATTCCTTCCTATTCTATTCTTAGCTAGCTTCTGATGAAATCCTTTCTTCTATTCTTTTACTATAGATTTATGTAATATATATGATAAAATAATAAATCTAGCCTTTGGAAACATGGAATCAGATCCTCATCTCTTCCCTCGACCTGAGACCCCTGTGAACACCGTCACACTTGCTGTTTTCATGTAAGGAATTTGTGCACTTTGTGTAAGCAGAAGAGCTTTTTGTCCCCTCTTTCATTAGAAGATGCAGGTATACTACCCTCTTTCCAAACATTATTCTCTCTTCCTTACTTTTTGTGAGGCTGAGTGGTCATAAGTCCTTGCTGGAAAGGGACAGAAGTAGAGGGATCAGAAGCAATGAGCACAATTTAGGCTTTTTCTGTTTCCCTGTGGAATTCTTCAGTTTGAGGGAGATGCAATGAAAGAATGCAGCAGTCCCTGCTCTTATAAATATTTAGGAACTTGTTCTCCTGATTGAAGAGCTTTGATACAGCCTTGCTGAGAGAAGTTGTGGCTCCTCTGTCACTTCAGGGAGCAAAATCATGAGACTGAACTCCTGAGAAACTGGCAGGGAGGGAAGAAACATTCCCTGAGGTCAATTGAGTGACATTATGAGTCCAGAAATCATAAATTTTAGCTCCTGCTGTTTTATGGCATGTGATGATTGTTTTTTTTTTTTGTTTCCATCACAACCCTCACTATAAGAAACTTTTCCTTGCTATCCCCTTTAGGAGGTAGATACCACCTATCAGCTTCATGGAGAGCCATTCCAGTGAGACCTGGGATGAGAACACAACTGGCTGATAAAACAGATTTGCTGCTCAGCAATTTCACCACTTGGGTTTTGGCTGGCTTGGTGCAAATTGGATGCTTCAGGCCACGTGGCAGAGGGATTCCTATAATTAGCTTCTTGTGCATATGCTTAGATTAAAAAGGTCTGAAATAACAAGTTCTTCTTCCACAAATAGTGTTTTGGATGTTGGGGGTGTGAGGGAGGTTTTGGCTTTATTTTTTCCTTTTGTTGTTTGTAGTTTTGAGTTTTGCTTGTTTTGTTGTTTGTTGTTTTGTTTTGGGGTTTGTTTAGTCAATTGGTTTTTGTGGGTTTTGTTTGTTTTGGGGTTTTGGGTTTTGGGGGGTTTTTTGGCCCGGAAATAATGCTTTATCCCAGCTTTCTTCTAAATTTAGGAAATACAGGAAAAGGGTGTGAAGGAAAAAAGAAGACAATCAATATTATCACACTGGTCTCCATTCAACAGGGGTCCGTTCAGAACAGTAGTCCTTTATATGGGCTTTGACCTTCCTGATGATGCAGGGCTAAGAATAATGACTGGAAATTGTGTTACCATGACATTTTAAATCTAAAGACCATGAAGTTTATCACCAAGTTCTTAAAAAAGAAAAAAACAACAAAATCAAAACTTCAATCAAAGAAACAAAAGAAAAAAATTCAAAAACAGACAAATAACTAAACTCCAACCCCAAAACCCAACCAGCTTTGAATATCCAAAGATATTCTGGATGTCTATCTTTAAATGTCCTCAAACAACATTGGATGTCTCTGTTGAATTCTGATGCAGCAAAACCTTAACAGTCACAGAAAAAACTAAAATGCCAGGTTTACAAGATATAGATACAGAAAATTACAGCCATCTGCACACCTCCATATTAACAAGGACTGCAGATTTTCAATTAGTTGACTCCTGTGTGAAACAGACTTTAATTTTTAGGGTGAAAATATAAAAACTATAACTGGATCAAATCTCCATTAAAATTGTTGGTGGTAGGGTCTGAAATACTAAATCAACGTGCAAATGAGCCTAGCAGTAAAAAAGGTCAATCTTTTGGATATATATCTAAGTTTAAGAAAGAAAAATGCAGTGCCCTACTAATGTACAGATGGCAGAGTATGCCTTGCCCAGAATACACAGCACAATATCTCAGAAAAAGGAAGAAGTTCCAATTTTTTGCAGTGGACCACAGGCCTGAGATCTTGCCCTCAGAGATTTAACAAATAAGGGTATAGAAGAAGCTTTGCCATAATAGTTAACATCAGATTTGAACCAAGCTGAACTAGTGGAGTACCTTTCTGTGAGAAGATAATTGATTTTGTCTGGGGAATATATTAGATCTCATTTGTTTAGACTTCAGTGAAACATTTGATATGGTATGCATGGGAAATAGTAGAGATATTTAGGAAGAAAGGGATGAATATTATAATTGCACGATGGATAAGATGCTGGCTACCTAGACACCCATTATCTTTCTCAAAGCTGAACTGTATGACTAGAGAAGATTTATTAATGGTTTTTCTCCAAGACTATTCCAAACAGGCATTGACGGTGCCTTCAATTTATTGGGTTTTTTTTTATTCTTTATAATAAAATTTGATATAAAGTCAAATTAACAGTATATGATGAAGACTCTGCACAGTGTCTTTCTAGTAGCCCGTAAGTGCAAAGTCTGGATTGGATCTCCTTTTAATTTTTTTCCTAATTAATAAGTTAATTAATAACAATTAATTCTTTAACAAAATATTTTTTTTTTTTAATTCCAAAATATGTCAATTACAGCCTTTACCACCTGTGGGTCCTGGGTCATAAAAATATACCTGTGAACAAATGAGGAAAGGCAATGAAAGGTTTAGGCAAAAATGAGAATGATAACTTGAATATAAATAATAATAAATGAACTTATCTAGACTGAAAATTACAATGTTTCTAGCAATAGAACAAGGGAGATTCAGGAAAGAGTTGTATGGTTAGGATATCAAGAAGATAAATATACCCCATTTAAAGAGGTGATTTGTTTGTGAAAGGGATTATATGAGATGGCTGTTGGAAAACCGGTTTTGAGGCAATCCTTGCTTCTTATTATTTTTAATGTCTCTGTGTCTTACAATTACAGAGTTCTAAAATGTGCCTAAAGAGGCTTGTTTTAGAAGACTTTTACTTACTGAATTACACCATGAGAAGTTTTACTGGTAATTAACATGCTCCCCACACTGCCGGAAATTAATTTCCACAGAGGCATCCTATGGCTGATGGGATCTCTGCTCATTTGCTGTGTCTGGTCAGCCTTTGGCAAGACATCAACTTTGGATACTTTCAGTGGAGGCAGGAAAAAAGGCACGTGTTTTTATTTTCTTTTGAGATTAATAAGGTTTAGAGATCATAGATGAGTTTCACTTTCAATCAAGGCAGATTTACCACCTCTGAAAAATGGTTAAATTATTCAGATTCTTGGCTTAAACAAATGCCAGCTTTAGGCTTGATGCTAATATACATTTTATTATCTGCTTATTTCCTTACTGCTTGTTTGCAGCTGTAAGTCAAATTAGTATAGTCAAAATTATTTCAATAACTCTAACAAATTATGGATGTAATTATTACGGCATGCATCTCAGAATGCAGCTTTATTTACAAAGGACACAGCGTTGATTAAAACAGCTTGAATTATGCTAACTGCAACGCTGAGCTCTCTTTGCAAAGCCATCTGAGGAGCACAGTAATTTGAGTTCAAGGGAGAGGCAGTATTACAAGAAGGCTAATGATAATCGTGTTTAAGGTCATTGGCAACTAAAGTACTTACTGTACAGGAGCCTTCTGTCAGAGACAATTATAGTGAAGGGCCTTTGAATGGGGTCGAAACACTCCAAGTGTGTTTCTGTGACAGCTTTGTTCTTACAATATTTATTCTGGTTTATCTGTAGAGCAGTATTAAATTTAGAGTGTCACGAGCCAAGGGGCTCATGCAAAGCTGAATTGACAGTATGCAACGACGTGGTGGTTACACCGCAGCCTTCCTAATAATGGCACTGCCTTGCTAGATCAAAAGCATCCCCCAGGACCCAGGAGGCAGCACCAGCAGTCCTGTTCACGTCGATTAGGAAGGCACTGTTGACTGCACAAAGCTGTCAAGAATAAAGAAAAATCTGCTAGGATCACCTTCTTTTCTATCTGGTCACCAGCCCACAACAGGTGCTTTTGAGTGGTGTCCCGTTTTCGCTTATTGTGCCTCTATTTTGTTTCATTTCACTTTTGTTTGTGGGGAAGCGTCACAGACATCTTTTGTGAAAAATCCTTTCTTTAGTATTTTTCCCCTTTCTGAGAAGATGTGGCCTCAGCAACAAATGTAAACAATGGTTATCTGCAGCTGTGGAATGCAACAGGTGCATCCATGATTGGTCTTGGGTGAATGTTTGGATTTACTGACCACTCACGGCAGAGCTGTTCTTGCTTTCTGCCTGGACACAGAACTTTGTTATTGACTCCTTTTCTATTCTTAGCATAGTAAGCTTCTGAGAACTTTTCTCTCTATTCCTATTAGCATAGTAATAATGTAATATATAGCATAAAATAATAAATCAAGCCTTCTGAACATGAGGTCAACATTCTCATCTATCTCTTCACACCTGAAAAACCCTTGCAAGCCCTGTAACAGGAAAGGAGGCAGTGGGTGGGCTACTTTATCTTCTTGTGTTCTGGTGTATCTAAATGCCTCACAGCCTTCAGTTAGTTTAATCTCACCACAAATTCTGTGAATATTTCAGATTCTTTCACAAGCTCTGAACTTTGGAGATTGTTGTTTATATCACCTGCTATCAAATAATGACAACAGTGCTTGTTGGAACCAAAGTACACTATCAATATACTATTATATTAATTTTTGTCTTTGAAAATAAGTATATTATTATATTATTGCTTGTTTGTTAAAATCAAACACAGAACCAAGAGAGGGTTTTCATGGGAACCTCATTTGAAGTGAGCTTGCCTATTCTGTAATTTTACAGCAGCCATTTTGCAAACTTCAGTCTGCAATTTTCATGAGAAAAATTAACTCACCTGGGTCCTGTCCTCTAGGAGGATTAGTCAGAATTGAAAGGAAAGATTAAAAACATAGTCTATCATTTTGAAAACAGCTTTTTAATTAATATCTGGGTGCACGGATTTAAAAGAACCTTAGTATTTTAATGAAAAAATGAGGAAACTCATAATAATGTTGATTCATCTTCAAACAGGTTTAGGATTAATTTTGAAAAATTGAGATAGCATTTGCAAATGTCTGACCAACTCCATTATTTGTTTAAAAGTCTTTTGTGCAACCTGATGTAATTTGAAGTCTTATGCTTATATCACAATTATGAACCAGACTGTCTTATCAAATAATTTCCATTATTTTACCCCTTTAGAGAAGTGAGGAAAATAAGGATAGATTAGACAATGTATTTCCTTGAGCATGCACTTCTCAACAGACAGTACACTCAGAAGACATGGAAGACAAGAAGCAAGAAAACTATTTCCATAATGCAATGCAATTTTTTTTTTAATACATTTGCCACCTTCAGTCTTCAGCCAGTTTACTGGGGCTTTATTTAAAACAAAACAGGCTGGGATAGCAAAATGAAACTTTGCATCATGGATATTTGAAATTGAAAAATAAAATTAATAAAAAAGTAATTTTCCATCCAAAAACCATAGTGACAAGCATTTGTATTTTCTTTTTTAAGAAATCTAGTATGAAGACATATTACTTTACAGAAAACTTTGACCCACTTAAGCATATGAATATTCTACTTATTTAATTTTAAGCAACAACCAAGAAAAGCAATATCTAAAGCACATATATACAGTGTGCATTAGCCACAGACATAAAAAAAATCAACCACTGCTACTTTAGCAAATTAATACAGAATACCAGGCAAAAAGATGTATTTTTTTCCTAGTGTGTATAGGAAAAAAATGTTAACTACACTTGCTGTTCCCTGGTGAATGAACATAATTTCCCTGTATTTAAGCCTGAATACTTTTTTATATTTTTTATGCATTAACACAGTCCCATTTACACGGTTTTGAACAGATGTCAGGCTCAAAAATAATACACACGGCCAGGGGTTTATTTTTTCATTAAGTGATCCATTTCCTTCTCCAGTGGGGGGAAAAACACCGGGAAAAGGAGAAAAGGGAAAATAAGGAAAACTCTATCCTTTACTGCTTGGTCATAAAGGCTGAGCTGGGAGGGAAGAGCCATTTGAGGAGGCCTTGCTGGAAGGTTTTGGGCAGCTCTGGGATGCACACACAGCGCCTGGCATTTGGTTCCATCCTTAATGGTGCCATCTCCTCAGCACTGACTGAGAGGCATTAAATATTCATGAGTTTCTTAAAGGCTTTTGGGAAGAAAGTGCTAGGAAGGAGCATTAACATGCTGATCTTTTTTTTTCACTAGCCTGTGTCAACGAAGGTGTAATAAATAATTAAGTCAATCTAAGCCATTTTTTTGCACAGAAGGAGGTTGAGATTAGCAGCCCCTGTGTGCTGGGAGATGCCACCTTTTCCACTGCCGGTGCTTTTGGGCTAAAGAAAACAAACACAGAATGAAGGGGACAGGTTGAGTCTCAAATAAACAAGGCATTAAAGCACCATTTGTTCCATTTTGTGAGCCCCTGTGTTAGATTAGGAGCGCCTTTTTATGGCTCCAGATGGAAATGTGACCTCGTAAAAATCTCTCCGCAGACAATACGTTCTCAGACCTCCACCTATGAAAAGGCTCATGCAAAAATTAATCACCCTGAAATGGCTTGGTTTGCTTGTGAAAATACTGATTCTCAAAGGGCTGTCCTCCTAACTCCTGCCTCCTGACACCTTGTGTGATATTTTCCTTTTCTGTGCTGAGCCTCAGAGAGTTGAAGGCAGATGGCTCTCAGATCCTGAACATCAGAGATGCTGAATCTCCTGGAGGGTGCTTCAAATGCCTTGGGGCATCTGAATCAACAGGACAAGGATAATTTTAACTGAGTCAAAAAGGGGCAAAGCGTGCGTATCTGTCATGCAAACACATTTTGGGGAGGTCTACTCCTACAGACACTGACACACACAGTGAAAAGGTCAGAACTACAGTCTCTAAACCATCAGGCACCCATAGGAATTATATTTTATGGTTTGAAATTTTATGTCCTCAATGGAATTGGGCTACAAAATGCAAAAAATTACCTTGGAATAATTTTTTAACCTTCTTTCATGTAGACATCTGGCTTAATTTCTGTCTTTAAACAGTATTTAACTGCTTGGACAAAATGGGAATATTTCGTGTAGGAGGGTTAGAAACCTCTTTGTGTTGTAGTTCATATTTAGAGGTTGATACCACACATCAGAAGGTTCAAGGCTTTGATCTGTAAAAAGGAGAAAAGAAATGTAAAATATCTCTCTGACATGGCAGGTGAATGGTTAGGCTATTAGCTGTTATGGATAGATTCAGGTCTCTAACCCTCATTCCTCATAGCAAATTTGGCAGCTTCTACAACAGTCCTGAGACAGATTGGAGGAGGGGAGAAATATTAAATGGGAATTGGTTTCCTCACAATTCTTCCAAATGGTTCTGTTGCAGAACAGAAAGCATTTGAAGTCTATCAACACATATTTTCCTCTCAAATATATTTTTAATACTTGCTTTATTTATATCCAACTTGTTAATTTCCACATATTTAACTGAGAACGCAACAGAAAAGCATGACTTAAAGGGACTGATTCTAACTGGATTTAAACCATATTGGATAGAGAAAACAAAACAAAAAATAATACTGTATTATTACTATATTAAATGCAAAATTAGGTGTGAAAACTAAAATCGCTGTTTTAAGGATGATCTAAGAAAACGAAAGTCAGGATTGTTATGTGGCTATCAAATCAACCATTTTGTAACCAGGCTGCTGGATGGAGAGCTTGCTTCTATGGGTGTTATTTTAACATTTTCTAAACATGGGATTATTTCTATACCAGCCACAGGAGCACAGGTGCATGTTAATAAAGAGTCCCTTTTACTCAGCTTGTGATTTCTATGCAGCATTGTTACCTTCAGCTTTCTTTTTCATTAATATTTAAGGAGCAAGTCACTTCACTATGATATTCACATTTCAGTGAGATCATTCCTGAAATATTTAAAGTGAATAATGCAAGTTTCCAGAAATAGTGATAAATATAGCCTCGGTCTCCTGACCCCATAATACCTGCAGGTGGGGAAATATACTGGAGGCATTTTAAGATCCACATGCCAGATTGACCCCATTTTTTATATCAAGAAAGAGAGACAAACAAGGACAAAGCCATCAGAAGGTTGTCTGATGTATTCTGGCCACAGTGAAGGTCTTTGCAATCGTTTTCTGAGAGAGGATTTGCAAAGAAAGAAATCTTCACTGTGACATTGGGCTAGAATTATAATCTCTCTGTGCTTTAGTTTTGCATCAGAAGTTGGTGATAATAACTACATCATGTTGGGAAATGTGGATTTAGTATTTTTCATAGGATGAGAAGAAAATAATGAACTTTTTTGAGAGATGATCTGTTCTGGTTGATCTTCAAATACACCTTGAAATACAGCTTTTCTTTATTGGAAAACTTCATTTTCCTGTTTCTTCCCCTAGAGAGAGAGAAAATAAAATAAAAATATATTTTATGTGCCAGAGGTTTTTTTTTTGTACTCCCTTCCCTACCTTTGTCTCATGGGCTTTTTACTGCAGTGTTTGCAGTTTGCTACATATCTTTTACCTGATTGTGGTTAAATTCCAGGCATTAAGGTAAGAAGTAAAAGTTTAAGAGATGGGTCATCATCTGTCCAAGAGGGTCTAAACTTATGGTGCAGAGCTCAATTTGTCTGGAGTTGAAATGAAAACTGAAAATGACATCCTGAAATCTGAATTTCCCAAACTGACCTAACAGGGAATGTGAATCTTCTCCTCACATTCCTTCTGTTCTGTGAGAGAAAAATCCATAGAAGCTGACCGGGAAAACTGCACAGAGGGCACAGAGCTGGGTGGGGAAGTCACACGCTGGAGGGCAGGGATGCCATCCAGAGGGATCTGGGCAGGCTGGAGAGGTGGGACCATGTGAAACTCCTCAAGTTCAACAGAGCAAAGTACCAGGTCCCAAACCTGGGGTGAAGCAATCCCAGGCACACCCCCGGGATGGGTGGAAAGTGATTGGGAGCAGGAGCTGTGAGTGGAAAACCCAGTGTGAGTTGGCAGTGTGCACTGGCTGCCCGGAAAGCCAGGTGAGTCCCGAGCTCCATCCTGAGGTGCCTGGCCAGCAGGTTAAGGAGAGGGATTCTCCTCCTCTTCTCCAGTGATGCCTCCAGCTCTGGGGCTCCCAACATGGGGACATGGAACTGTTGGGCAAGTCCAGAGGAGGCCACAAAGATGAAAAAGGGACTGACCTACCTCCTGTGTGAAAGACAGGCTGGGAAATTTGGGGCTGTTGAGCCTGGAGAAAGGAAGGCTCCAGGGGAGCACTGCAGCAATATTTCAGTATCTGAAGGGGGTTACAGGAAAGCTGGAGAGGGACCCTTCACAAGGAGCTGCATTGACTGGACAAGGAGGAATATATTCAAAGCAGTGAGGGGAAATTAAGGTTATACATACACAAGAAATTCTTGGCTGTGAGGGCGTTGGGGTCGTGGCAGAGGTTGCCCAGAGAAGCTGTGGCTGCCTCATCCCTGGCACAGGCTGGACAGGGCTTGGAGCAACCTGGGATAGTGGAAGGTGTCCCTGCCCATGGCAGGGGGTTGGAACCTGATGGTCTTTGGGGTCCCTTCCAACCCAAACCATTCTAAGATTCTATTCTAAACAACTTGCTTTAAAATTACCTTTATGATCAAAATAGCAAATAACATATTTTAAGATTTTTTGGTTTCCTGGTGGCTAACCAAAAAGTGTTTGACTGAAACTTTAGTGCTTAAGTATGCTCAGGGAATCAAGCGGTTAAAGACAAGAAATTCTTGTCCTTACTGCAGTTCTGATCCTGGATTTTTCTGGTTTCTGGGCTCTGACTCAGTTTTAGCAGCTGCAGGTGTGAGACAGTGTGAAGCCTTTAAGGAACATGTCTTTTGGTCATGGCTGTATGAAGCATTTTGCACTCAGCAACATCTCATTTGGCTGAATAAATAAAAAATTCTAAACAAACATCCTTTGAAAAGGCAAAAAGCTGTGTATTTTTGTTTGTGTTTTGGACTCAGCACTTACTAAATGCATAAATATGCATCAGCATAGCTTGTGGTATATGTGATTAGATGCTACATGGGGAGTTTGGTTGTTTTATAGTTACTGCAGCAGCAGCAGTGGAGCACAGAGTACATGAAATTTGGATAATTGTGGATAGGATACAAGTAGTATTAGTTACAGATACTGCCTTATCCATAAGTTAATCTAGTTTTTTGTTGTACTGTTTGCAACAAGGACTTTAAGAAGAGCATGGCTGGAACCCAGTGATATTTTCTGCCTCTCCTCCTGTTTGAACATGCAAGTATGACCCATTGATACAAAAATATGGGTAGTTGTTTCATGTAATATGAAGCTGACAAACGACCAGATACTTACATAAATCCTTTAAATGACTCAGGGAAGCTTATTTAATGCTCTCAACTGACATCCTCATTACTGCTACTCAACAGCACTAGGCTTTTCATGTAATCTGGCCCACATGCCATTGTTTGGAAACCATAAAAACCACAGACAGCCACACGCTGAGATACAATAATTGTCAAGTCTATAGCGCATATTTTCTAGAATTGTTTAATGCTGGCACAGTGTGTGTGCCAAAAAATGCATAATCGAACAGGCAGCTATTTTCATTGTGGCCATTCCATTGGGGTTTGAAAATTGCCCAAATTTGACCCAGCAGCAGAAAATGACAAAGGGGAGACACATTAGGACTTTGGATAGAAGCTACCTAGGAGAAATGACAAGTGTACCATTATGTCAGAAGGTTTTTGATCCATCAGTGCAAAATTTCACTGTCATGTGTGGACAAAATCAACTGCTAGTAAGCAAGGGTGAAGAAAAGTCTTTCAAATTTTGAGTTTAAAGGAACAGATGGAGGTCAGCCAAAAATATCAATTATTGTCACAAGTCCCCCGAGGTGCCTTGGCCCAGATTTTGTGGATCATTTCAATGATTAATACCCACCAGCAGCTGGTATTACTGGATGATATGAGCAGATCTATTTGGGCTTTGCAGACAGTTTGGCACCTCTTGTTCATTTGTCCAGGATGTATTAATGATTAGTCCCAGGACATCTCAGCTCATCCACATCTGGGATAAAGGACAGAGTGACATTCATTGCACTTCTCTTCTTTTTAGAACTGTCCTTTTTTGTGACATATTACAGCAAAAACTGAAAAATAAGGCAGTTCACGGTATCTGTGCTAAATATAAGCCAGAAGATAAAGACACACAGGAGCACACTGCCCTGAACAGCAATATTGACCAATGAGCTCCAGAAGGGTTTTAGGCTATCTTGAAGATGAGGAACAAAAAAGTCAGCAAAGATGTGAATTTTCCAGCAGCCCATTTTTATGTTTGGTCTTTTTTTTTTTTTCTTCCTCTACCTGAAAAAGCTGACTGGCATAAATAGAGATTCTATTGTTCGACTGGATGCTTTTTCTCTGTGAGAAAAAATTTATTCAATGCGGCTGCCAGATATGTAGGAATCTGGGACATATGCCCAACATGTGTGGAAAAGAGCTCTACACGTTCACAGCTAGCCTGACACATCTGGGAGATGTCAGACTTGCAGAATGAATGATCTGTGAGTCATGGATGTCTCGGGTTGGCTGAGCACAAACAGAGGAGGCTGGAAGCAAATGTCCTGCAGCTGTACACCACTGGGCTCACTGAGCATCCCAAGAATGAGCACACATTTGGTTTTGGGGCTAAAAGTGGTGCATGTGGGTCAGGAGATATTTGGAGACACCATGTGCAGTCCCTTGACAGGACATACCTGACCAAGACCCTGACAAAGCACAAATACAGCTCCTTTCTGATCTTCCTGGCTTTCATTCAGGCAGATTTGAGTGTCAGAAGCTTCCACTGAAATTTCTGTTGGCATTCAGCCTCCAAGGTTTTGCTGTTTTGAACCCTTTATCTATTACCATAGCACAGTGACCTCAAAGATTTTGTCCCAGGCTCGCTGTGACAGTGATATCACATATGCATAGGACTGAAAATGGAGAAGTTAAGGTTAATATAAACCAGCAGACAATGAACAAAGGATAGGCTCCTTTCAGTAGATTTATTTTTGTAGTGAAAAAAACCAAAACCCTAACTTGCCCCCTCAAAAATGTTCAGAAAATTGAAATAATAAGAATTAAATTTACTTTTTCTGGGTTACTTATGCAGATGGAAGTAGGTTAGAAACTAGAATGTCTTCACCACTATTTCTCAGACTTTTAAAGCTAAAAGCTTTAGATTTCTCAAGAATTAAAAAACTCAACAAATCTCTCTGGTAACAATACCAAACTGTTTTTTCCAGTGGAGCAGAAGTGTTGTGGTAATCTTTTTCTTGAAATTATGTTATTTTCTTTCATTTTCTCCCGCATGTTTTACTTCATCCCTTCCTTAAAAAAAAATATAAAGGCTATTACAAGTATTCTACAGAGCATTTTCTTTTTTACAAAGTTAGTCCACAGGGAGAGACAGACAACCACAGCTGTGGTAAAATTCTATCAGAGAATCAGAGACACGTAACTGAATGCCTTGAAAAAGCAGAATTTGCATGCAAAACTTTGAAAAACAGTAAACCAATTTCTAAACTGCAGACATGATGGAAAGGGAGGAGGAGTGGGGGTGTACTGAAAAAAAAAAAACCAATATGCAACAAAAACCAATAAAAAAAGAAAGCACCAAAAAAATACCAATACCAAACCAAAAGGAGTGAGAGCACTCTTGTAGCGGTTTGAAGCCTTCCAGATAATTCAGAATATACTGGAACACAAGCATGATTTGCCACAGAGGAGAGAAATTAAAGTGAAGTGCCTCTTTACCCGTGTGTAAACCTTAGGTTAATAATTCATACTCCGCAGAATTGTTCAAGCAAGATGTGATTAATTAATGTTTATAAAATACTTTATAAAAATCCTTGAGTTTCTATTCTTGCTATATATAAATCCATGTGATGGTGGAGATTACTCATGAATTTATTTCTGCTGCTCTTTATATCTGATCTCATGAAACTTCTGAAATTTTATGTTCAAGTTGAAATGTTAGCTGTCATTTGATTTTGGCGTCTTCCCCTATGGTTTCACCAGCTAGGAGGGCACCAGAAAAGCAGATGTAATTTCAAAAAGCTGAAATGACTCTTGTTAACACTGCTGTCCCAGATCAAGACAAATCTTTTAAAAGATAGGATGTGAACAGTGAACAGTGTGTTAGAATATTGAAGTTATTTATATACTATAATATATTCTACATCTCTAAGCTTCAGAGAATCTATCCAGAATAGAAGGTGAAGGTGTTTGTGAGATTTATTTATGGACCTCCATAGAAAAATATGTAACAGGATAAGGTTTTTTGACTACTTTTTGATTTTTTTAATTTTAATTTTTTTTCCATATGAACCATAAGATAAAAAATGCCATTTCAATTGACTGGTAATAGGTTATTTATTTTTTTTTAACAGCTAATGAAATCTCTGGTGTTATTGTCCTGGAATAAAAGACTCTGAATAAGTTAGATAATAAAACCTGTAAGAGGATTTGTCATTTGCTAGATTTTCTAATTAAAACATTTTTTGTGTGGCCCAGCTCTGCACGACTGCATGTGTCTATGTCTTTGTTGATTTACCTGCATCTTTAATAACTTATAAATCAATTTGCCAAATTGCAGCCATATTTGACAAAAGAATGGGTACCTTTGATACAGAAATTTTAACAAGGTTCATCAAATTAAGTTGGCAGGGAGAAGAGAGAAAGCCTGCCAGTATGCTAGCTGAGGTTTAGCTACACTTTAAGCTCTGCTTTTCATTGACACCTGACACTGCACACAAGGAACAGCCCAAAAATATTATCTGTATGCAATGAAATTTTTCATTCATTCATTTTTGCCCTAGAAGAAGAAATTAAGAGATTAATTACCAACGCCAAAAAGTGGCAGAAAGTAAACTGACAAGGCAGCAAGTCTCCTTGCTTCAGAGACTGACATGTTGTTTTGCTTTGTAAGTGGATGTGAAGAACTAAAATCAAGGAGGATCCAGAATAAGAGAATTTCAGGTCAATCCAATACCACGTATTGAGTGTGCCTGAGAATACTCTAGGACGTGGAGGTCAACACGAACCAAATACCCCATCCCTATGCCAGGAAATTCATCAGACTTTGAAAGCTGGGAGGCAGCATGTTAATTGTTTACAGAGAAAGGACTCCTCAACTCTTCTAATTACCAAATGATGTCTGAGAGTTACTCAGGGAAGGTGTTTGGAATAAAGCAAGTTGGTAAGTATTTTGTCAGATCAGTAGCATAGAAAGCCACATTTCAGTGCCCATGAATATTTCCCATCTCATCTCAGTTTCTATTATAGACACAGACAATGCATATTAAAATATTTTAACTTAATCTAACATTTACTTATCTTGATGGCATTTTGCTTGCTTATGATGGGTTTTGTTAGCTGTAATGAAAAGGGGTAAAATAGGATGATAGGGAGAAAAAAACCCGCCCAAAACAGGTGTTAAGAAAACAAGAAAGATTTGACATTCCTGCCACCACCATGACAATCCTTCATGGACAAGGAGATTGCATTTCCTTCCCCTCCTTTGAAGCCTGTGTGTGCTGATGGGAAAAAAATAACTGTAATGGATTGTGACCAGACATACTCAGAATATAAACTCTGTGTCAATGGAACTAAACAGCTGCCCTGAAAATAAAATGCAAATCAGAAACTTTTGCACATTCTCCACAATCCTAGGGATCCAGTTTTGGAAATATGCTAGTGGAGTGGTCTTAGCAAAGCTGTCGAAATCACTGAACAGCAATAGTTTAAAACATTCCCAAAGGTGGTGCAAAGTGAGCCAGGATTGCAAGAACTAATATTTGACTCAGCTTTATTATGTGATGTCTCAGACTCAGATCCCTTGCTGGCATTTAATCAAGGTTATTGAACATTTTGGACTCAACAAAATGAGGCTGAAATTTGGAAGTCCTAAGAGATCTGACTCCATATAATTATTTTTATCAGCATTGAAGATAATAAAATACGTATTAGAGTGGTTTTGGATTATAGAACCATAGTATGCTTGGCTAAGGTGATGAGAAAGCTGAATTTTCTCTGCATTTTTCGATTTATTGTTAATTACAATGAAGTTTTGCTCTATAAATTGTATACTGACACTCAGAATTTCGAAATGGACGCCGATTTTCTGTAATAATTTATTAAAAAATGTGCAGAAGTGCTTCACAGAGGAAAATAATAAAACTATTTAGGAAAGACTTATTGCACTTCACATGGTGGAGAATCTATGGCCTAAGATCATTATTATTTTGCCTTTCTGCTCCCTCATCTGACAATGCATGAGGGCAGATTTACCAGTGGATTTTCAACAGCTAAGGCTTATAAAGCACATAGATCACTTGTGAAAGATTGTTTGCAATGACAAAAAGCATGCTGAGACTCATCTCTTTTCCTCCCAAAACTCTCTTTCATGTTCTCACATTTAAACGCTCTCCAGAGCAGAGGTGCACAGACGCATATGGGTGCACAACTGAACCCCATCCTGCAAAATCCCATAATGAAACTGTTCCTCAGTCATCAGGTACAGCTGGAGGCAGGAAAAGAAATAATTATAAACTCACGAAGAATTTAAGGAAATAATTATAATAATGTCATTGTTAACAAAGAAGTACTGATGCTCTTGATCAGGGTTCACCTGTTTTAGTCCAAAGAGGAAAATTAACAAGAAAGACTTGGAGGCAGAACTGGCAAATTTAGAATAAAGGTTGAACTTGCAGTAAAGATTTTAGGCTGAAATAGACAAGAAATGAATGGGCTTATATGAAGAGCTCTTTGCACAGGTTTCTGACCTTTTCAGACACAAAGCTTCCCACGTTGCAACAGGATGTGAATATTTGCCAACATCCTTAAGTGAACCTTCCTCACTTAATTTTTCCCAGTTCCTAATTTTCTTAACATAGTCCTTATTTTCTCTGGCCCATAAATAAAATCTAGGATTCTTTTAAGCTTTTTTTTTTTTAACTCTTTTAAAGCTGTGTTAGCCCTGTCCAGTGTCCACTTTTGGTTGCTCTCCTCTCCTTCAAAGGGAAGTGATGAATAAAAAACAACCTCAAGATAAACCCAGTCAAAGGAAGCTTCATAACTTGCAGTTGCATAAAGTACCTGCCTTGATTCCTTTCATACAAATGTCAAGATGAAATCACCTATTTAGTTTTGTGACAACAGAGTTAAATCACTTATCAAACCCTTGTTATAGGAGCACAAAATATTTAGACAACATCACCTACTACCAAGTGCTTGGTTTAGCATGTTGGATGAGCTGCAGGAAGTATACTAATGAAATTACTGTCATTTGGGAAACAGCCCACTCTCTGGAAGCTTGCCTGGATGATTTGATCTGAATCCAACATAACTTGGAATTTTTATCTTTTTTTTAACGGAAACATACAGTAATGCAAATATGTTAATGAAAGCTATCTTCATAAAAACCTGCTGCTGTACAAAGATATTCCAGGTTGTTCAAGAATTTTAATTTTAAGTCTGCAGGAAAATAAACTATTTTTGGCCCTCTTACCTGGAATTATCATAGTAATGAAAGTCCCAGTTTCTCAGTTGAGAGTTGAAATGAAGCCTTTGTGCCCAGCAAGATTTAAGCCTTTGTATTACAGTGTTTTTGTCTCACCATATGTTTAGAATATCACAAAAACCAGAATCACCTTGGCAACATTATTTCTACTGCTCCAGTGAGATAGTGGTTTTATGTAACTGCTAGTACTGGTCAGTCCCTTAATTACAGCAGAGGCCCGATAAAAATGAAACACATTTTTATAACAGGGAGCAACATCCTTAAAAAATGCTTCTAATCTTCATTTTCAGATCTAACTGTTCATGGTTTTCTCTTTAGGAGGATGCTCAGACAGGTAATGTCTTTTGAAACTTTGACAGAAGGTGCAGAATGGAACTACCATGCTCCAAATCAAGGTATGTGAACTGGAGGGTAGCAAATATTCCACTTCTCCTTTGGAATTTAGAAATATAAATTCACACATCAAAATGCTAGCCCAACTCCTTTGTTTGCATTGTGCTTTAACAACTTTCACAGTTGTCTTAGTTTGGTGTATGCCCAGGCTTTGAGTACAGCAGAGGTCTGGAGCCATCTCAGATGCATCTCAGAGTCTGAGCCTGTGGTTGGATGAATTCTCTGTCTCAGAGCCCCAGAATCAAGAGTGATCTCCATTCGCTCTTCTCAGTCCATTTCAAGAAAGAATA
Source organism: Melospiza georgiana (assembly GCF_028018845.1). Taxonomy (NCBI): domain Eukaryota; kingdom Metazoa; phylum Chordata; class Aves; order Passeriformes; family Passerellidae; genus Melospiza; species Melospiza georgiana. The sequence goes on from NC_080465.1 coordinate 78,744,608, forward strand.
AACACCTTTAGGTGGTTAAATAGAGCAGAAGGCACAAGCCTAATACAGGTGCTTCACTCAGAGTTGTAAACAATCCACTAAAATACGGAATGAGCAGGATCTCATACACTCTCATTGAGCTGTTTTCTGTGGACTTACTAAATCATTTTTCAGGGCTTTAAATCCCGTGGTTCATCTCCCAGCTCTTTTAATGCTTTGATTAAAGTTTAGAAACCCACCTTGGACAACAGATTTAGCAGACTGGGAGTAAAACTGGAATAGCCTCAAGCTGAGAGAGAAAGGTTTACATTGGACATAAAGAAGAAATTCTTACCTACCAGGGTGATGAGGCCCTGGCATAGGGTACTCAGATAAGATGTGGCTGCCCCATCCCTGTGAATGTTCTAGAATGTTCTACTTTCAATAGAACACTAAAACTAAAATTCTTCAGTGTTTACTAGATAAAAATTGAACTGGATGCAAGAAAAACATGCAAAGCATTTCTTATAATTAAAAAAAACCCCCAAATTTGATATTTAATGTCAAAAAGTAACAGATTTCTACTTGATATATTGATTTCATGCATATATAATTTCACATTTTTAATTTTTATATCTGATCTGCAAAAATTATGTTCTTAAAATCATATATGTCAGAATGCAAAATTAATGTGCTCTATATTAAAACAAAGGAAAATTCTCACTGAACAGGATATTGTAACAGAAAATCTTCAATAAACCAATACTGAAATTAATTTTAGTATTCTCCCTCATTTTTCATAAAGGGTTTCCTATTGAAGTGGTTCCAAAATCAAGAACTGATTAAACCTGAATATTCTAGCTTCATCCCTATTTTGTAAAAAAAACCCCAAAAAACAAAAAACCCAAAACTTCTTGCTATTTTATGACTCTGATGTAAATTTATTTTGTTTGAGGTACTTTGGGGATAAATAGCAGAATACATTTTTATTTTATTGGACTCTGAGAAAAGGACATCTTCCAGTAACAATGTGGTCTTCTGGGAGATGTCCCTGCTTATGGAAAGGGGTTGGAACTTCATGCTCTTTAAGGCTCCTCCCAACCCAAAAAAAGTCTGAAATTCCTCAATTCTATAAAAAGTGACCATTACAATGAATTTCCTGATAATTTTATACCTGACTTTGAAAAAGCCCTAGAAAGCAGACTTTGGAGAGAATTTCTGAAATACCCCTGAAGTTTGGATTATACAACCCACACAGGTAATGCTACATTTTTGATTTCAATGCTTAGATGAGGCAATTAGAACTAAGGTAAAATAAACCTTAGTTTTAAATAATCTAAGTTTATAAGTTAATAAAAGTTTAAAAATAACTGGAGAACAACATGAAGAGTGATCCAAAGCCAGTGTGGAGCAGGACCTCAAGATTAATTCAAGCAAACAAGTAGCTGCTTTAAATGTTTTTCCCCATTGGAGAAGGCCTTTTTTTTGTTTGTTTGTTTGTTTGTTTGTTTGTTTGTTTGTTTGTTTGTTTTTTAATTCTTTTGCTCAATGCAGTGCTTCTTCTAGGCTCTGTAGTGTTCATTTTCAAATTGCAAACACAAAGGCTTCTCATATTTCTTCCTGATGGTCTATAGAAGCTGAACTTCTATCACATCTCAGAGCAGATGCCACAATTCTCTCAAATTTATTTTGTATTTACAAGGCAACGAAAGACATATAAACATCTTTGCCATGGTATAGTGACTTGGAAATATGTCAGTAATGACTTTGTGGCTGCACTGGTTCTGCACACATCTCACATAAGCACTCAAAGTTTATTCAAGAAACTGCTGTGAGAAATGTGAGATAACTTATTCCCTTTGCAGCGGGAAAAGCAACAGTTTGGGGGTTTTTGATACTGATTGTTTTAGAGGGTTAGAGTATATGGCCCGTGGCACAGAGTGGGTGGATATATATGGCTCTGTCTGTGAGGATCATGAGGTTCTGGCACAGTTGCCCAGAGAAGCTGTGGCTACCCCATCCCTGAAAACATTCCAGGCCAGCTTGGGTGTGGGTCTGAGCAACCTGGTGTAGGGGATTGTTAATCTCCCTTCCAACCCAAACCACTCCAGGAGTCTGTGATCTAACTCCTCTCAGGGTTTAGAAGGTAACACCTTCTCAGTTGGGTTTGGCACTGGCATGGGTCAGGAACCATCCCATGCAAGCAGGACACAAAGAAACACCTTCATATGCTGGGGTTTTGTTTGTCTCCTGCGTTCTCACATGTACCTACCTGCCCAAGAATCCCATTGGGATGCCCCAGGGTGCTGTGCAGAGCTTCTGGCTTCTTCTATGGAAAGACTTCTGTCCCTCAAGAAACAAGAAAAGTTATGGAAATCAAGCTCTAGAGGTCCAAATGCTGTTATCTGTAGAGAAATTTGTGAACTTATATGACACTTGTGTCTATTCTGCAATCGGATAAAAAGAGGGAAATAATTTGTGTTTCTCAAGGTTTCTCAGGAGGGTGTTGTGCAAAACTTAACTGGATACAAAAGGTTTAGCCTTTTGCTTGGATGCCAAAAACAAGTTCCAGAACAATTTTTTGAATGAGTCTCAATTGAGGATCACTGATTTCTCAGATATTACTTCTGACTCAGGTGGTTTCTACTGAACAGTGTTTGAAGGACAATAGACAACGTGCCTGAATGTTTTCATTTCATGCCTGAATGTCTTTTCATCTGCTTTCTGGGAATTCTGCTTTGGCTTAGGCATTTAGTTGGATGCAGTATGAAGAATAAGTTTTGCTGTATTGTAAACCTTTAATTAAGGTAAGAGATTGTGAAATATTCCAAAATGAAGATCTACAGAAAGTCTCATCCTTTAAGAGGAAAACCCATGGTAAATGATACTGGTATTACCTAATCATTACAAGTGCTTAAACCCAGAAACTAAACAAAAAAAATTACACCACAAAATATACTGTGAGTTGGTCGCAGTAAACCCCTATCCTTTTCAACTTATAATTTTCTAAAGATAAATGCAATTTATTTTTTGGTAAAATCATACTCAAACTTATTTCAAATCCAGGCATTGTTTTGTAGGCAGCAGCACAGCAGTCCTCTGCAGAAATGTGAAAGCTGGGGAGAGAAATGATCTATTAATCTGGGACAGTTCTTAGTAGGACAGGACATAGTGCTTTATCTTGTCTAAATATAGGTGACCTAAATGTAAAGGCCTTTACCAGTTCCCTTGCAAACCTTGCCTACCATTTAATGTGTCTCAACTGTTGGAAGTTAGCCAAATATTGAACCTCTATTTACTTTTTTGTGCTAGTGCTGATTAATGTACATAACCAAAGTCATCCCAGCAGACTCTGCTCTCTCATTGGCATAAATTTTTTACAGAGTTTAAAAATACCTAAAATAAGTCACATGAAAGTATTCCACTAAGTGCCAATATCTTGCTCATCTTCACCATGAATTATCACAACCCAAATTTGATGCACTTGAACAAATTTAGTACTTATTTTAGGCAAATATGGTCGCATTAAAATGATACATTTAATTTAAGCAACTTTTTCTGGATTTCTTTGCAGTAAAAAGAAGAGAAATATGATTTCTATGTTTAGGAAAATAGTGACTGAAAGATACCCAATGGGTCTCATAGAAAATAGATGGTGTGGGTGTTATCAGTGAAATTATGAAGCATATGATCCATTTTTTTTTTCCTTCTGGTAATACAAAGATGAGAAAAAAATTCTCCCTTATTTTACTATTTTATTTCAGGTGCAGGCTTCATGACAAATGGGCATAGATAAAATTCTGGGGTTGGAATACAGTGTGTATTTGTATATGTTTGTGTCTCTGAGAATATTTGGGGTGTATAGGGTGCATATTCTCCAGTGACAAAGCAGTCACATAGTGCCTGACCTGCCCTGCAAGATAAAAAGTTCTAAAGTGGTAAGAAAATGGTAAATTTTATTTAACTCTACCATTCTAAGACTTTCTGAAGGGGAAGAAAATAAGTCAAGAAGAGCTGTTGCTGCCTGTTAGATCAGCACAGCTGATGGCTGGAAAGGGCATCTGCCTTCAGGCTCCTCCCCAGGGGTGATGGTTCTCCGACTCCAGCTCACACCCACCCCAGGGGAAAGGACCTGCTGCAGCCCAGAGTGTTGTGATGGATGAGATTCCTCCTCCAGGCTCTGCACTGCTGAGACCCACAGGTGGCCAACAGCAGGTTTGTGAGGCAGAGGTTCAGCATCACCCACTGCTGGTGAACCATTTGGCAACATGACCTGGGTTGACTATATGATGCTTTTATCCCCAGTCGTCTCATTCTGTTTATGTTGAATAATAATAAGTTTGGTACCTTTAAGAGTGTTCCAGAGAGTGAAGGGGGGAGAGAAGAAGCACACAGTTTGTTTTCAGACACTGCACTCACTCGTCCACATTCCTGCTCCTGACTGTGTTGTCTGCGGATGGACAGACAGCGGGACAGAGCTCTTTCGCTTTTTAGTTAGTGTTAGCTAGCTGAGGCAAAGAAGTTCCCTGGACTGTTTTTCTCCCTTTTCTTCGGACCTCTTGAAACTGCTCTGGCCTGAACACCCAGGAGAGCACCGGCAGCTGCAGCTGTGGCCCACCGGGCCGGGCCGGGCCTGCGACAGTTCCAGCGCTGAGGGACTGATCAGAGACTGAGTGAGCTGCAACCCGAGGACGGGGTTTTCTCAGTTTGAAATCTCTTTTAGAGTGGCAAGGGGTCTCATTGTTTGATATTGTTTTGGTTTTATTGTTTAATAAACAGATTTTTTCCACCTTTCTCCAAGGAGGTATTTTTTTCCTCCCGGACCAGTTGTGGGGAGGGGCCGATTGGATCTGCTTTTCCCACCGGAGCTTCTTTGGGGAATTCTTCCCCAACTTTGCTCTAAACCTGGACACAACAGAAAAAAATACGTGGGGCTGCAGGTTCTATGCAGTGTCCGGAAGATGCTGGCCAAGGAGGACAGGCTGCTCCAGAGCCAGGCTGACAAACAGCACAGTCACTCATATATCAGTGAAATAATCGACACTGATTTATGTCCAGGGTGAACTGAGGGCTTCTAACAGTGCTCTTCAAGCTTGCTCCTAATTTACAAATCTAACTCATGGTGGGCAATCTTCAAACTACTCAGACCTCCTCATCCACTAAAAGTGAAGATCTTTTTGTAACACAATATAGCTTCTCCTGTCCCATCTCTTTGGACCACTGTGATTCCCTGTAAGGATTTTTATTACTCAGTTACAAGTGGATTGAAAAATCTGTCAGGTGGAAGAGAAGAGATGGTAATGAGTGTTCTCAAATTTCTCTGCAGTCCCTGAAGGTCTATGCTTGCTCAGAACTTTTATCACAGCAGTATTTTACAGCTTCTATAACTTAAGTCTTTCTGAAGTTTTTTGTTGGCAGGTATAGCATATTCTCTTAGGCTTCGTGGTTTTATCTATTTTTCTTCTCATCTTTCATCCACATCATGGTAATCAACTCCTCACAGGTCAAAAAACTCTTCAAAGTACTCCTTTGAACATCTGCCTCCTTAAAGACATCCCTGCTGTATTCTCTGATAACTTGGATTTCATCCAGCTTTGCTAGATAAAGACTTAGGAGTATTCAGTGAACACCCTATTAACTAAACAGGAGAGCAGAGAAGGGTTCCTACATTTTTCACTAACATCTGGTCTGAGCACAGTGGGAGGGAAAAAGCCAGCAGCGAAAGATCTGCATGCACTGGTTGCAAACTGGTAGCTGCTCTCCCAGATGAAACTATATATTTGAAGTATCATTTAAAATCTTCAGCAGGGAGCTATCATGCCATCTTTTTTATTAGTTATGAGGCATACAAATGAGGGTTTTGCTGCTATCCTTCCAGAAGTACAAAGCTGAGCATCCTACTTCTCCCCCAACTGTTCTGTTGAAAAGGTTGCTTTTAGTTCCTGAAGCAAGGGGACACAGCAAAGACCACAGAGAGATTTGTTTTCTAAGTGTCTAAAGAAGTTTCAGTGAAGGACCAACTTATTCCATAGTCAGGTTCAAGCAGATTGTCATTAGAAACCTGATGAGAGAGGAAATACAAACTTCCCATTCACTTTACTGAGTTTTGGTATTGTTCCCTCTTGCTCAATTTTCCATTCTATGCTATGTTCTTTTTATTTGATTTACATTAAAAAGTTCCTAAACCATCTTGCATACTCATAGCAGTTGTAACCTCCCCTTCATTTTCTAAGCCAACCAAATTTCATGATCCACATGAAGGATGAAGTGAATTATCAATTTCTGTTCTCTTAGTAGCACTCATCTCATCTTAATCCTCCACCAAACTCCTATGGTGGGTGCACTTGAAGCAAATCTCTGGAGCTTGTCTTATATCTTTTTTTCATTTTATCTGCTCTTGATCCCATTCTAAAAGGTGTTAAGGCTCACCTAGAGTGGAGAATGCTGCAAGGCTTTCAAAGTTCAGTAGAGGCACATGTTGCTCACTGAGGTGGTAGATAGACAAATTCAAGGTCAGGTTGGACAGAACTCTGTGAAAAGTAATCTGGTTGAAGTGATTCCTTTTTACAGCAGGGAGGGCTGAACTAGATGACCTTTAATAGTCCCTTCCAACCCAAACCATTCCATGATTTTACGATTTTCATACATTTACCTATGCTTTATTCTCCTCTCCTCCTTCTGCCTATCCTTGTCATTACTAATAGTCTGTTTATTCTGTCTGCCTTAAATTGGCTTGCTTTGTGTTATGGATTTTGTAAGTTTTCAGTGACAGAAACCTCATCTTCCTCTGTGTGATTGAAGTATATTCATTATCATGGTGTAATGTGCAGTTTTGTTCTGGAGACAGATGTGAATCAACCATCAGATTTTCCACTGCCTTCAGAGGCGCTACCCACTTATGCTAGCTGAATGCTTTATGTGCTCAAGCTTATTCAGTCAATGTCCTACATAAAGAGGCATCTGTGATTAGTCAGCAGTGTCTAGCAGTAGAGGCAAATTCAGTTTTTATTCAGAAAGCTGAGTGATGTTGCAAAAGTTTACCAGGGAAAACATTGCTCTTTCTCCTCAGTGTGAGCATTAATTAGAAATTTATGAAGAAGGCAAAAGGCTCTGTGTGTTTGGTTTGTCAAAAACATTTGAGGCTGCCTTTTAAATAGCTGGGGTTGATGCAAGAGAACAAAAGAAATACAATTATAGGACTATAAAATGGTTTGGGTTGGAAGGGACCTTAAAGCTCATCTCATTCCAAACACCTGCCATGGGCAGGGACAACACCTTCCACTAGACCAGCTTGCTCCAAGACCCATCCAAGGTAGCCTTGGACATTTCCAGGGATGGGGCAGCCACAGCTTTGCTTGGGAGCCTATTCCAGAACCTCAACACCTTTGTGGTAAAGAAAAGAATTTCTTCCTGTACCTAAATCTATTATAAACCTACTCTCTTTAATTTAAATACATTTCCTCTTGTTCTGTCACTTTCATACACGTGTAAAATGAAAAAGAGTGAGCTTATCTTGGTAGAGCTGAAAACAGATTGATTACTTTCAGTGTTTTGGAATTGCAGAGAGACAAATGGAAGGAGATGCATAATAAACTTTTGGAATGGGCTAAATGGAGTCACCACCATGGTTTACAGTACTTTGTCATGCATCAGTTTTTAAAAATTATTTTATCTATTAGTTATTTAATCTGTTAGTTCTATCCTGATTTCCTCTTTCCAGGAAAAATAATTTCAAACTATTGTTTGAATACAGGAAGAGCATAAATATATTAGATTTTTCTCTGGTGAATTTCACAGATGTGAGATAGACCGCCTTTCTCTTCTATTGATTTTACCTAATCTATAAGGTAAAAAGATATCAGGCTTTTTTTATACAACAAAGGCAATATAATATAATTATAGGATCTGATTTACTTTACCCTCCTAAAATTATATTTTTACTAGACTTCTGCTCCAGGAGCACCATGAAAAATGATGGCTTTCTAGATTGTTCATGCAGTTTTTGAAATAGTTACAAGTCCAAAAGTGCTGTAAAAAAATGATACATGATAAAGTACGAGAATGGGAAAATCTAATTGTCACATTAATTATCTATTGACAGAGGATATACAGCAGGTGATGCAATGGCTTTGGATGTTCTTGTCTTTATTATCTCTTGGGGAAAGAGTTCAGATCATGAAATGAGTTTGGTGCTCTTGAGTGGACATTTGTCCTCATCACAAAACAACCCCATAATTCAGCACGATGTAACGAAATTGGAGAGCTCAAATTGAGGAGGTTTAAAACCAAGAGCATCAGGGAGTGATAAATCAGGCTAGAGGTGCAGGGCAATGCCTCTTGGGGTGACTTTCACAGTGTCTGTGAGACAATGCCATCCCCATTACAAATCATTGTGCCAGGCAGACATCCTAACTCCACGTTCTTGCAGGGACAGATCAAGCTAGAAATAGCACTATGAGGGATCTTGATCTGGTCTAAGTCACTATTCCATTCAACTGCTATTAAAAGTTATGAGAACAGTAATTTTCATATTTCATTAAAGATTTTACCATTCCTCTGGTAATTTTCAGGGATTTTTTTCAGAGCCATAAGCAATGTTTGATGCAGAGCAGTGTTTGATGCACACTTGCATAAATAAGAGTCCCTAAAGGGAATGTCTAAATATGGCTAACTGCTGTAAGTGTACTTAATTGAATTATATTAGCATAATTGTCCCGGTTAGACCCCCAGATTTTGATTTTTAGTACAAATTCAGGCCAACACTAGTGAATATAGTTAGCTCTAGGAGCTAACCACAAACTTTTTTGTGATTTATATGAAATACATGGACAGTTTTAAGTTTAATACTCACCATTATTTGAATGTCTCTATCTGAAGTGGCCGCAGCAGGTGCCTTTGGTTACTCTTTCTATAAGAAGACCCACTCACAGCTATTTTACTTATCATGAATTTCACACCTAGTCCACCAAGAGAAACGTTCAACGTGGGAGAAGAATTTGACACAATTGTGAAGTCTAAGTCTTCGCTATGAGACTAAGATTTGCTTTCTACATGTTTGGTTTTTTTTTGTTTTTTTTTTTTTTTTTTTTTTTTTTTTTTGTTGGTTTTCTTTTACTATTTATCATGATCAAGAGAGGGCTCAATATCTAAGCCCACAAATAAGAGACATTCAGAAACTATATACATTGTAGTGTATGCATGTATGTATGCTGCCTATAAAATTGCATGTATATTGTCTATATATTTATATATATATCATATATTTAGTGGACAAAATAAAATAAAGATACTTAGTTCTTTTCATTCTAGCTATGCATTCTTACATCTCAGTCTTAAAACCGACATTTTTGGATGTGTAAAGAACATATTTTCAATCATTTGTAAAGACATCAGATTGCTAACAAGTTAGGAACTGCCCATCTGAGGGAACAGAGGAGGCTACTGCAGAAAAGTTCTAAGGTGTGCAAGAGCCATGTATAAAGGAAAACCTAAGTTCTGCAATATTCCACCTTGACTTACAGCCTTCCCCAGATCACTTCTCAACTAGAGGCAACATGTGATCTGCCACAGCTGTGAAGAAGGGTAATTAACTGCCATATATTATGTATTTGTGAGAGACACCGAGGATACTTTTGCAAATTGTTATTACTTTATTTTATTTATTAGCTGGCTTTAATTATATTCCTGTAGGAACCTGAATTATGGTTCAATTGCAACATGGCCTGACGGTGGAATAAGTTATAGCTGCTACCTTCATGGGGCTGTAGGCAACACAGCAAAATAAAGTGATCTGTTTCCTTCTTCAAATCCTCCAGACACGATTAGATGAGAGAATAGTCAGACACAGAAAAGTCTTCAGACACAGAGCTGCTGGATTTTTTAATTCTCTCAGCCAGGTCTGACAGCTAAATACAATATTCTGTGATGGAATCAAAGTGATTAATTAGGTAAAGGAACTGCACCCAGCCTCTTGTGCAGTTATGACTTATGTTATCCTCGCTGACTCTAACCTCCATCAGCTCTGCTCAATTAACTGAGGTTAAGCATTATAGATTATTGAGGAATTGGGTCATGGTAAATCAGAATTACTTTCCCAATTTGGATGTAATGGATGGTGAGGTGTTTCAGAGACAAGGTTCAATGCCTAGCGTTTACAGAACTATTCTCTGCTGTTGATACAGAGTGGAAAAATCTTTACGGATGGGGTTTATCCCTCATGAATTTAGACATCAAAATGTTAGCTGGGAGACTGGACTGCTTTTTGTGGATGGATATAGAGTCATTGGAAAGAGACAGCCCCAGTTCAGGGGGGATTCACCAAAAGCACCAAATCATCCATGCCATATGGGAAAAGTCACCAACATCTCTCTCTGTATTAACCAAAGAGAGGATCTGAATGATTGAATGTTGTCCTCAAGTTCTACATGATCAAAGTGGAGTGAGATAAATACAGAATTTTCTGCCTAAGATGTATTCAATGCCTGATATTCTGATATTACTCATAGAAGATGTAACAGAATATCCTCAGAGGATATGAGGCCTCATTCTCCCTGAGAGATTAACCTGGTATCAAATACCTTTAAAAATGAGCTTTTCAGGGCTGGTTGTGAAGACACTCAGAACCTGGTCTTCTCATGGGCTTGCTAGACCTGAAAATATGATGATGCAACCTGTGTCTGTGCCACTAATTTGAACATATCCCAGAAGACACCTGAGTACATCCTTACTGCCAAAATGTTCGAATGATGCCTATCTTGGTTTCAGACCACAGAAGAACAGCACTTTTTTGGCCCCTTGATCAGCATAGTGCAGAACCTGGCACAGTCTAGGAGTCACTTCCAAGAGCAGGTTGTGCGTGGTAACCCTGCTGTGAAGGCTAAAATTTTTAACAATATGGAAAGATGTTGCTCTGTGCCAGATGACCTTAATGCCAGTGAATGCTTATATTTAATCAAATTAATCCATTTAAGACTTAATTGTAGACTGTATCTATGTTGTTTCCTGCAACTTTTCTTTGTCTTGCAAATTGACTTGAACCAAGGTTCCCCTAAAAATACAGACCCACGTTCATGTTGATGTTATATGTCCCTTAGTGGGGGGAGTGTGAAATGACATAACCAACACTAAATGATTTTCAATTGACTCAAAACTCAGGCATCTGCCTGAAAAAGACAAGGACCATCCCTCAAGATTTCTCAGGGTGGTAATTTCTATGCTCTCTTGCACAGGGAATGACTGCTTCGTTCCCCCCTATGCCATGTGCAGGATTGGAACAGACACAGATGTTTCCCCTTGTTATTTATTGTCTCAGAGCTGCCATCTGTCCAGTGCAGCCTCTTGTTGTCCCTCCACTAATACGTAGCTCATAAACTCTTTGGACAAGTGCATCTTTTTGTCTCTAGGACACTTGACCTAAAATCTCTGTGGCAATACAGATAAAATAATAATAGTAATTACAATGGTGTAAATGCAGACTTCAGCTTTCAGAGACAGGACACAGAAAATTCACCAAGAATGGGTACATGTATTTGTATTCCTCCAAAATAATCTTTCTCACATAGAAATATAGCCACATATATCTAAAAATGTACAACAAACCATTACTTTTGATGAAGGATTTTTGACAAGTCACAAAATATCTCCGGATTCCCTTGAAAGGAAGGGAGAGAGGAAAACAAAGCATTAGATTTTAATGAACTAAAGTTATTCACAATACCATAACCCTTGCAAATTTTACAGAGGGAAAAAAAAAACCTGCTCCCACACAGAGTATGCAAAATATAATTGGTTGAAACTCTGCAAAATAATTACAGAAGAAAAGTGAAAAAGTAAAATTTAATAAAGATACATATTTTTTGTTATACCAATTACCACTCCAGGACAGACACAAATGACACTGACTACTAGTATGGCTCCATGGAAATCACAATCTTTATTTTTGACAAAACTTATTCATATTCTATCTATAAAATTTATAAATAGCAACAACATTAAAGGAACTCCAGGGGGAAAAAATGTTTAGGAGCATATACTCTACTTCATGCCAGCTTTAGAAAGGAATATTTAAAAAGACTTATCCAACTGCTTAATCAAGTGGTTCAGTTGGATGGTCAAGGACTGTGAGCAATGGTGATTTGAGCTGATGCAATTCTCTAGTAAGTCAAGGGCTGGATGCTACTTCACAGATGCTATTACATGCTGGGACAGAGCTGCACTGCTCCAGGGAGGGCTCTGGGACTCTTGTACAGACAGAGCACTTGTGAGCTCCTTGATGGGACAGGGGAGTGTGGCTGGTGGTGAAGCACTGGCACAGGATGCCCAGATTGGTGGTGGATGCTCCATCCCTGGAAACATCCAAGGTCAGGCTGAACAGGACTCAGAGAAACCTGATCAAGTTGAAAGTCTCCCCATCCATTGCAGGTGTTTGGCCCAGGTGGCCTTTAAAAGTTCCTTTCCAACACAAACTCTTGTATGACTCTAATGCACAGCATGTCTGCGGAACATGGCACCTCTGCCAGCCAGCCCTTGCAAGAGGAGACAGAGCAGAGCCCCTGCAGCTTCTGCAGAGCTGGTGCACGACTTGTACCCTGCTTGTAAATCTGCCTGCTGTCTGGGCAGGGCACAGTGGGGATGGGGCAGCAAGGGGTGAGGACTGGAGTGCCCAAGGGTCCCTTTGGGCCTGGCTCACAGACACGGTCACACACAGACACGGGCGTGCAGGCCGAGACACGCTAACCCTAAACCTATGAACGCAAAGCTGAAGGTCCCACCCCAAAAGTCCTTAAACAGTCAAAATGTCCATTGCCATCAATGTAATTCATTCTTGGGATGGTGAAATGACCTGTGCATGCAGAGGAGGAGGTAATAAGTGTATCCATAGTCCTAGAGCTGGTGGAAGCTGGTTCAGCCTTGGATGCTGGCGTAACTCATAGCATTTGAAGACCAGCCATGGAGCACACGTTAAAAAACACAGTATTTTCTCCACTCAGAGTTGCAGAAAAGGTATGAGAGGGTATGCTAAATGACACTACAGAACAGAAGAGTCACAGGGAAACCATTATTTAGGCCCTCAAGGAACAACTTCTGCATGAGAGCTGAAGGGAAGGAGCTCCAGGCCCTGGCCTGGAAGATGCTGTGTCAATGCTGCCTTTTTGAATTATTACAGGTTACTGTGGTCAGCTCCTGATGAGCGGCTCAGAAAGAATTGCCATCAGGTTGTACTTTCCTTTTTTTTCTTCAGGGATCCCTTCAGTTTCCGCCACAGACTATCCTTCCTCTTCATCTTCTTCTCTATCATGGACAGTGAGGATTCTTTCCTTCGAATCTCCCTCACTAGTCCATGAAAGACATCATCAATGTAGAAGCGGAGCGCAGCTGAAGTCTCATAAAAGGAGCAGGAATATTCTCTGGCTAAGCTCATTCCTTCTTCAGTTGAGACCTGCAAAGAAAAGAAAATTCCATAAATATTGACTAATGTCAATATATATATAGCCTGACTTCTTAGATCCTGCAAATCACTGACCAGGAACATAATCTGACAGCATCCAACAGAAGAGATTCAGGGGTGAAAGGATCAGGCTGAATTCATGAGGTGTTTGAACAGAGCAGACTGGCAGTATTCATTTGCTCAGATATATTATGTCCCTAATTCTGATGCATCAATTTTTTCCATGTATTTCCTCCCTTTAGTACAGTAATCCTTGGTTTGACAGTGCTGGTAATTTTATTCTATAGGCTGGAATGGATGACTAGAAAGACTTACACAGAATTAAGGCCCTAGAAAATCCTTGTTGAGTATTAACCTAATCCTGGAAGCAACTTGACTCTTTAAGCTCACCAGCTTTCATACCCTAATATTTTTCAGTCACATTAATTTCTGAGCATGCCTTGGAGTGGTTTGGTCTTTGCAGGCCTGTAATCCTATCACTGAGCTCATACCTGAGCTGTATGAAGATCCAAAATCTATTTGTTTTTCAGCTCATCTTCCCTAAGTGGCTTTGTGTACTTACTGCTCTTATAGAATGTGTGGGAAATGTGTCTGTATTTTGTGGAACTGACGAGCCTAGAGGAAAACAACACAGCTCTTTTCACTGAGTTCAATGAGCAGGGATCATTTTTTCTGAAATTTCCATATTGGCTATCCCTTGGCATTTGTCCTGCCAGCCTGCTAAATGGAAGGGTGCTCAGCATCCTGATTAATGTGCGCATCAAATAGAGCTTAAATTCTTATTGTAAGGGCTGAACTGCCTGACAATTAAGGTACTTTTTATACTTTGAAAGTTCATCCAATAACATGTAGGAGGTCCATAGAAAAACAAAGAACAAACCCTGTGAGCTTCTAAATGTTAACCCAGCTTCCCACCCAACAGACTGTCCTTTCTTTTCAGTATTTGGACATAAATCTGAATAAATGAATTATATGAATTGCATGTATGGTGTATATTCAAATTCTAGGTCAGAAATCCCAGGCTTTGTTTTTATTTACATTTGCATTTCATGATTTATTCAAGTAACTTTCCAAACATCCTTATGAAAAGTCAAAGAAACATTTTGAGATGGCCTTGTGAAAGGCTACATAATAGGCTATGGGAAGTCTCAATTGCTACTGTCTACCGCAAGACTTTTCTGGGTGTTTTCTTTTAGTTGGGTTTGTTGTTTTGTTTTTTTTTCTGATTTCTAGCTTCATGCACCCAAAATGCCATTTATCCTTATAAGGGAAATAAAGCTTTGTGGCTCAAGATACAAGCACACTCTCTCATACCTGCCATGAAGAAAATGCCCTTTATGATTAAATTATGACTCCACCTCATTGCATTCATTCCACTTATTTATTGCATTTATTCCTCTGTAAGGCTGGAGATGGTAAGAAACAGGATTTGGGATGAAACAGAAAATTCGTTCATTCCAGCCTGGAGGTAAATCTGCACGAAGCATGCACCTGCATAACACACACCTCAGAATTTCTCACCACCCCCTTTGCATCGAGTCACAAACTTTGTAGCATTTGCAAGGATCTATGTTCCAGGTACAATCTTAATTTAATTAAGATTTTTGTGAGGGTAAGCAGGGAGGTTGTAGGCCAACCTGGATAATACTGCCTGACAAAATAAAAGATGGTTACCACTTTCCAAGTGCTATAATTGCCAACCTTTTGCAAAAAGAGATGGGTAGCAATATGGTCCTTGTTTTTCTCTGGGCAGCTGTGTAAGCAAAATGCATGATTCAATATGTCTATTGGACACCATTGAGAAATTGATTGTCTGGCTAGAAGACTATTTTGGTTTATTTTGGACCTTATTATGAAGGTTTTTTTCCTTGCTATGCCTTATTTGAGCTGAAGGAGGAATTTTTTTTTTTATTTTGTTAAAGATGCTGCGGTTCTAAGCAAATGATTGCACAGAGATGCATTTCAATGAAGATTTCATACATTCATTACCTAAAAGGAAGTAAAAAACCACATGAAACAACATATCCTTATGTTAAATAATGGCAAGCTTGTAAATAAAATTAGAGTGTCAGCACAATAATACTCCAATATAAAAATTGCCCATTATTTTTCTATGTGAATTTCTAGTCTTTACCCCACTTTGCTCCTCCTTTGTTTGACTTTTTCTTTCTTTTTTCTTTTCTAGGACTAAAAATATGTTTTCTCCATCCTACAAGGAAGAATAACTGCAGGGAAGACATTCTCTGCTCTGCAATGAAACAAGATTGCTAAGAGCTGTGAGAAATGGATAATACTCAGGAGAATTAAATCATGCAGAAAAACTTTCTCCCCATATCTTTGTGGCTGGAGGTTAGCAACTTGGCCAAACTTAGCTAACTTTCTTCAAAAAGCAAGAAAAGTTTGGTTTTGGACTCCAGTCGCCTGCCAAATTACAGAGGGAACATTAAAGTTATTAATGGTGATAGTTCATTTCAAAGCATGGCATTTTTCTTAAGTCTTGCCCTCAGGAACTGATTAACTGCTTTGGCGAAATTTTAAGAGCTAATTCAGCAGGAGGAGGACACCTGGCACAAACAATTTCAGGATGATTAGCTGATGTTTTTCAGCTGCAAGGCTGAAAACATAATTTTTTAAAATATAACATTGTAATAATTATCATTACTGCGTTCAGCACCAATGAATACAACTATAGTAATTTAACTAATATGTTTGCTAAAGAATCTGTAAATATAAAGAGATATCTAGAGAAAAAAATACACATTTTTCTCTTGGTTCATCATTCGGTCAAGAGGCTAGACACCAATGGAATGAGAAACAAGGGATAAAGCTTGATGAGGTGACTGAGGCCCACATAATTCCAAGGATTTAGCCTGTCCCCATCTTATTGCCAGAAGAGAAACTATATTGTAGAAATCCATTCCAGATCTGCAGAGCCCAGGGACTTGTTGACAAATTGCAGCTTTCATGGGTGTGTATCAGTGGAAGATATGATCTGTCAGCATGGCACGAACAGACAGGTCAGGGAGAGAGGTCATTCCATTGAATATATATCTGGGAAGCAGAGCTTTATATCTCATCCTTAGAGTAACCCCACTTGATTGAATCTGGCATTGTTTGCAAGAGTATAATTCTGGTCATATTGATTCCAACTTAGCTCATTTCTGTGCTGCTAAACCTCAAGAAGGGAATGAAGGTGGAAGATAGGTGTAGTGAACATAATGAAAAATGAAAATTTCAGAGCTGACAGAAGCTTCCTGAGTATTGTTCAAACTTTTAAAAACTGTGATTGGGTGTGGTTTTGATCAGCATTTACAGAAGGGCTTGAAGCTTGCAGCTTCAAGTCAATGAGCAAGACCTCCCAAATCCATAAAAAGGGAATGAAGCCTCATGGATATGATGTGTTAGAGGCTGAAAAATTCTTCTTTTCTAATGTGCAGGATTCTTAGTGCCCTTTTCTGACAGTGCATGTGAGTTGAGAAGGAAGATATACCAGTGACAACATATAACTGAATCTTGTCTAGACAAGATATACCCATTCCAACAGCACGTGAACAGCACACAGGACTGTAGGGAATTGGGAATCTCCTATCTCTGCATAGCTGAGGGCAGCCAGAACACAGCCCAGCTTCCTCCTGAGGGCAAGCACCGGCTGCAAACCTCATTATATACATTAGGATTCTGTTTGTGGCTTTTGCAAACCTCCCCTGGAAAATTACAAGTGCGATTAAATGCAATGCTGACAGGCTGAGAAAGCTGTGATGGATGAGCTGCCATCTTTATGACAGCCAGCTCCCCACTAAGGTCAGCTCCTGCACAAAACCACCTGGGCTGGGGGGTGGGTGGGGAGGCACTGGCAATCATCGGCCCCCATGGGCACACAAAAATACCTGAATACTTGTGTCTGAGATGGAAAATGCACAGAAATTAAACAGATCAATAGTCTTCCTCTGCCCTTGGACTGTCATGTGCTGGAAAATCTCCATCAGAATCAGATTATTTTGTGTTCAGCTTTGTTGCCTCCTTTGGTCATGGCAGCACGAGAAGGATCCCAAAGTGGATTTCGCTGATGGAGATTTTGCTATCAGAGTCAGCAGCTTGACTCTGGGTGAGTAAATGGGGGATTTCAGGCAGGGAAGCAATGCATTTCCACTTGTGCATTTCATCCCTGCATCCATGAAGCAGCACTGTCTACTTCAGATGGCTTTTGTAGTTTTCCCCTCATAACTGGGACCTCTGGATTGCCGTGGAGAAATCTGGGAGCTGCAGGTGGAGTGCTAAGCATTGCAAGGATTCGCCTAAATTTTTGCTACAGACTTCTACCCTGGTTGTCATCATATAACTCAGTTATATAATTCTGGATAATTTTATATCCAAAAAACTTTTTCTATGAATATTTTTTTTTTCACTGAAGGCACATGGTCTCAATCAGAGATGAAGGGTACACGTGTTGCTCAACAGAATGCTCATCCAAATCCCGCTGAGGGAAATAGGAGGAATTTCTGTTGGTTTTGATCAAGATTTGCATTTTTGACAGTCCATAATTTATGAGAGTTGTAAGGAAAAATTGTAAGGATGGCAGAGGCATATTGAGCAACCTGGCTTGCACCAGTAAACAGTAAATAATAAAAGGAATAGGAAAAGTCATGAACTGGAGAAGAAAAAATTCTGACTAATGTCCCAGAAAGATCGACATCCTTCCCCTTCATGTCTGGTGAATTTTTTTCCTGTTTCTCAATAAGTCCCATCTTAGAAAAGAAGAACCAGGTGCAAAGCTCTTTATTAGCACATGGATATCAGTTTAGAGATAGGCAGGCAACCAGAAAGAGTCCACACACATGTTTGGGTCCCTCCCCATCACATCCCATTCCATTGGCATATCAGAACAAATACAATACAATAAGCTTTTGGTACAGGTGTAAACCCATAACATATTAGAGGAAAGAGCTGCGGAGATCAAAAATGTTCTCATTTTTCCTCAGTCTCTAATAAGTAACTTTGACAAAAGAAAAAGAGAATATCAATCTTATGGGTCTTGAAAAAGAGTGCTATCCTGGACAACAAAATGGGAAAGAATGGATGTTGACTGAGCAGCGATTTTTTTTTAATCCTAGCACAGACCACCAATTTTATGCCTTGAACAGAATACAGAAAAATGGTGTTTTCTCATTAAGCAATGTAATCACAAAGCCATTTAGGTTGAAAAAAAATCTCTAACATCAAATTCACTTGTTAATACAATAGTGTGAAACCCACCACTAAGCCACGATCTGAAGGGCCACATCTACCCTGCCTTCTGAACATCTACAGGAGCAGTGAGTCCACCACTGTCCTGGGAAGCCTGTTCCAATGCCTGAAAACCCTTTCAATGAAGATATTTTTACTAACATCCAATCCAAGCCTTCTCTGGTCAACTTGAAGCCTTTTCCTCCCATACTACTGCTTGTTGCCTGGAACAGGGAAAAGCTCCTTATTTCTATGGATAGGAATGTGTCCAGCAAAGGCTGAGCTGGCTGCCTCTATATTGCCACCTGCCTTTCTTACCAAAGGCATTCACAGTAAATATTTGAATTGTGTCTTGAGAAATGTGGTGCAAACCACTAACCAAAGAGCAGGTTCATTATACCTACGTCAGTTTTGACAGTTATTATTTTTCTCCTTTGGACAAGTATCAAGAGCCATGGTGGCAGAGACTTCCTACAGGCTGGAATAGGGATCTTTCCAAGTGTGAAATGCTATTGTTCAGGTCAAAGCTCAAACACTTGGCTATTACAGCAGTGTCTGGGGTTTAAAACATGAGCAGAAACTTAAAAAAACCCAAGAAAAATCAATCTTTTTGTCTTCTTAAGACAAGCAGCACTGTTGTTATTTGTTCACATAATGCATGTCATTTAAAAGAAAATAAAAGAATTATTCCAAGGCATTTTACCCTTCTTCAGATCTTTGCACTTATAAACTGCCTATCATACTCTCACCATTGAGCAATGACGTTTCTGAAAGAAGGGGAAAAACCAAGATCAATTCAAAATCAATTTAGTCTGAAAAAAATGTTGAAGACTAGAGTTTGTGTGGAACCAGCGTGACCTTTTGTGGCCAGACATTCAATATGACTATGTTTCAGATCTAAATATGTGCACAGAAAATTCAAAAGTTAAATTGAAATAATACTTGTCATTAAAATCTCTCGTTTCTATCTCCCTCAACGTCAAACGTTTTGCTTTCTTGAAGAATTTTAACTTTTAAATTGAATTACTGCTTAGAAGTATAACGCTGAAACTTTTTCTTCTGAAAATATAGACATTTTAACTTTCATGCATCTTCCCCTTCCCAAATGCAAGCACTGCAGTTAACCATTTGATTTGGCCATGAATCCCCTGCAGTTCACAACTAGCTTCTGCTGTCACAAACCAGCATTTTTCATTAAACCAAGCAAGTGCACCTTACTTTTCCCCCTCAGTCCCTGGGTAAGCAATTCTCTTTTCAGGAGCCTGCACAGTTAATGCGTAACACGGTAGAGAAACTTTAAAGGGGAATTTCATATCAAAGCTTTAATGAGAAAACTCTCTCTGACTTCATGGAGGCAATTCTGCAAGCTCAGCTTTGCCAGCATTCTAGACTGAGTTAATTATTATCATGAAGAATTATTGATTATCATGAAGGTGTTGCAATTAGTTCTGTTCTTCCTTCTCCCTCCCTAGAGTGATGTGTCATGCAAGAGTTTTCCTTTTGGCCTTGTCTCTCTACAATGCTTTCTTTCTGGCTTCACACTAGGACATGTTTGGTGACCAGAATGGGGTCTTTGAATGGCCATGGGTGGAGGCAAGATTAGCAAACTGGGCCAAGGAGAAGATGAAGTTTTGTGTATACTTGTGCCCTGAAGAGGGAGGCACAAGTTATTATTATTATTATGGAAATAGCACATGGCCCAGCAATGCACATCTCATCCTCAGCTGCTCTAGCCTCTGAAGAAATTCACATTAAAAAGGCTCAGATAGTCCTTCCCTTCCTGTAACTTGGGCTCTGCTTTAGGGAGGAAGGAAAGGACAGGAAGTAAAATGCAGCTTTAGCAATGCAGAAAATAATAGAATTGTCAAGCTCTTCTGTAATGATCTTTGTGCATTATTTTTAGTGGATGAAGGGTGGAAAGTGTGGGATGGTAAAATTAATTGGTCATTTTTCTAAAGGAAAGCCATTTAATAGTCTTGACAAAAAATAAATTTTTAGACAAAACCAGAGAGATCATCTGTTCTAGATGATGTACTTCTCACCTGGTTAGTCACAAATGTGGGACAAGAAACACCACTTGAAGTCTATTCTGAGCATGGAAAAAACATGTTTCTATTTGATCCAAGGGAACAGCAAATTGTTAAGGGGTTTTGAAAGAAATCTGATGAAGCATCACTGAACAATTGTTCTTATGCAATTTACTATTGACCTCTGTTAGATTAGACTGATACTTTCTCTGTTTTGTAATTTCTACACACTTGCAAGAAAACTCTAAGCTAACACTCCCTATTTTATTTATCTCTTGAGCATTTTCATACATAAAAAATTCTAGATTCCATTTACACTTGAATAATTTCTGCTAATTTTTAGCATCTTTTGTGATGAAGATTACTAGTATCTGTCTAGCCTTTCTCTTATTTTTGGAATTTTATTATTTTCCCACCATTTGGATCCAGGATATTGTTGTGACATAGGAGCTACTTCTCCAGGTAATTTCATTCCTGCTTTGGGTAAAATTTTGAAATAAGGATAAACATACTCAATGCAGTTGCTTAGCTACAAATCTAGCAAAGCACAAGTTTTCATCTATTGTTTCCAACTTATGACAATGTTGTTTCATTATTTCACAGATACAATGCTAAATAACTGAATCAACATCTCATTTCATGCAAGAACCACTGCAGAATCAGGGTGCTGTCTGCAGGTTAGACTTTGACAATATTCTTGTCTACTACAGACTGTTCCCTTTTGACTTTATCTTGTCAAAATCATGATTGATGAGTGGTTAAAGCATCTTTACATCAGGAAGTGTTTCTAAAGAGATGGCCTCAGGATCTGACTGAATTGGATACTCAGAGCCACATGATCCTGCATAAGTCAGCAATAGCTCTGGGCCTAATTTGAAGAGAATGTGGAAGTGTTAAATCCTCAGCATCTGTCTTGAAGATGAATAAGTTCAGGTCAATTGCTCAAAGCATTTTTCAGAGATCTGACAATTTTCTAAATTGTCCATCATCTTTAAAGGTTTTTTGATTGCAACGCTCAGCTGAAGACATAGATGGCCATAAGATGGTTGCAAAAAGATTTCTGCATCAGTTTCACATGGACATCTGCTGGTTTTAGGAAGGGAAAATATCTAGGATTACAGTGCTATTTTCACAAGAAAGGATTTTTTTTCAATTTTTTTAAACAACAAGAAATCAATTATCATCTGCTACCAGCAGACGGTTGTTTAAAAAAAGTACATATAAAAGGAGGTGCAAATGTACATGTTGGACTTCTTTTCAGACAAATAGAAAATTAGTGGCATTAAACTCCTATTTTAACAGTGGTTTCTATTGCTTTGTGAGCACAAGTTGACTATCAGTCCAGTAGAGACAGCCTCCATATCTTTTATCTATGTGTAAACACATGTAAGTTATTTTCATTTATGTGCAAGGCATTAAATTTCCACTCCAGTTCTTCATCAGGACTCAAGCACTAAGCACACTGCAGACTGAGTAAATAAACCTAATTCCTGGTAACCTTGACAAATCTCTCAGGTATTATATAACTTTGTCTCAAACAGCAATATTTTGTCCTGAAAGCCCTCAATTGACATGAAAAGATGAAACAATAAAGAAGGAGTCAGTAAGGAGGGAAGATCAGGGGTCTGCTTTCAGTGTTCTATTTTCCTCAGTCTGCTGAAGACTGAGAAATGTGATTCAAGAAATTTTAAGGGAACCAGAAAGGAATCTGGACACCTAAATGCAAATCAAGGAAGAGGCAGAAAGAGGTGTATGTTTATTTGTGCATGTTTATATATAAGGCTGCAAACAAGAACTTTAAATTAAGGAGAAAAAAAACAACAAAAAACACCCCACAACCAAAGTATTAATGATTCACAGAAGTAGAATAATCTTTTCAACCAAAGTAACCAAAGCTTGTGTTTAGCTAAATGTCTCATTTTTAGACATATGGACAAACTACTGGAATTAAGTTCTGAACATTTTGTCTGAGCTGGATATGAGTTTTCAAAACTGGAATAAAAGGGTCACAAAAATATGCAGTAAAGTGTTTTGTTTGTCTTAACAGCACACACTGCTTCCCATCACTTTTGAATGCTGATATACAGTTTTCACATCTGAACAAACTCTCAGATCCGGACTGCAGGCAGACAGGGAACACCATCTTAAGTTTCTGGCATTGAAAAGAAAATTGCAAGAAACTCTCCTTCCTCCTTTCACTTCCACACAGTTGTGGTCTGCTGGGATTCAGGGATTCTGTCCGGGCTGTTGAAGCTTTTGACAGGAGGGAGGCAAAGGAAGAATTTATAATAGATTTATAAATATTTGAACTGAAATAGATTTTTTTTTAAGAAATCATTTACTGAAGCAAACATGTGCTAAAATATATGAGGTATCAAAGTGTCTTATGCATGGCCTACAGAATAATGCTTCCCTCTTCCATGCTTTACTTGAGTTGCTTTTTAAAGAAAAAAGGTTAATCAATCTAATGAGATGAAGATTTACTTGGGTTTCTTTTAAAAGAAAAAGTTACTGGATGCAGTGAGATGGGGTTGAGCTGTCAGAAAATGGGAATGGTGAATCATTGTGTTTGTTTGTCCTGGAATGTGTAATTAATTTTGAGGGTTTAGTAATTTTGAGGTTTATTAGGAAGGTCTGTCAAACAATCTCATTACAGGAAATATTGCAGAGTACCTTTATTAAACTAATGGCATTGATCTTCCACATGTCAATACTAATTCAGGGAAAATTTTACACTTTTGCAGAATATGAATTGATTGAAAAATTATGGGAGCCTTATTGAGGCTTTCTTTTTCCTATCCTTTCCTGTATGATGAAAGGAGAGCTTCATGGAAGAGAACAGTGGTTTTTTGTGGTCAGGGGAACATTTGAAGAGAGAGACCCATGATACAGGAATGTCAAACCAGGAGTGACAGCTGAATAAGGAGCATTAAGCTCCATCATGTGATGAGACCTGCCATGTGGACAATGCATAACAAAAACTTGAGTCTGGGGAACTGCACATAAAGGGGATAAAAACGAGAAATGAATGTGCAGAGAGAGAAAAATTAAAAATCTTAAATGGTGGGTAGGAAGAGCTGTAAGGACACATTTAGCTAATTAGACATAACAAGCTCTCTTATTGCTAACTTTGCTTAAATTACCTCGCTTTTGCAGCAGGTTAAGATCATGGAGTTGGATGGTGTCCATGGTAACTTGTTCATGTATCTGTGGTTAACCTGTCCTGTTGGCAAGCTCCTTTTTCAGGGGAAACTTTCTTTGGATAACCCTTCCATGGTTCCTGTCCATGAGTTTTGACACATAATAAAAGAACTCTAAAGTAACCAAAGTGGCAGCTGGCAGCTGGCAGAATCTTAACTTTGCGCAATATAGCACCAAAATTTCTTGCTTACATCCCCAAGAGGTGTTGGATTCTTTACTAACAGGAACTTGAGCAATGGTGATGCTTGAGGGTTAATGAGTAGAGTTTTTCCTATATTTTTTCTTTTTTTCTGAAGCCAAACTAAGAATTCTTCTCCTTACTTATTGCCTCAAAGAAAGGATATAAAGCAAAGAGAGAATCAGAAGAGTGAAGGTGGAAGGATGGTGGCAGGGAGGAAGACAGATTACATCTTTATTATGCTAGCTTGAGGGTAGAATAAGAAAATAGAGTCTTAACAAACAAAATGGAAGAAATTCCTTGCTAGAAGCATCTGTTTAACCTCTTCTATCTGTGATGCATCCTTCCAATTATGCAGATACTCTTGATATATAAAAACTACTATTCTAATACACCCTGTGAGCCCAAATCATGATTATAACTGATAAACTCATATTCTTACCCAGAGCAATAGACTTTTCAGCCCACCACTGATAAAGCTGTAGCTCAGTTTACCCAGCAGCACTCGTGAATATGCATCTGCACACACAAACACAAACAGACCACAAATGCTGCTGGGATCAGGTTGAACCTTTCCATTAAACCTGGCAGAAAAGGTTGGCCTTACAGCAAAACCTCATTTTGTGCATTCTGACAAAACACCATTCTAAAGAGTCCCTTCAGCACTGGGAGGCATTCAGGATTAGCTCCGCTGCAGATTAGAAATGGTTTCTGACATTTATTTATTTCCCATGTTTCATGCAACTGATTCATTTCAAGCTTTCAGTCTGGAAAGGCTCTGGAAATGGCTGTGAAAAGGTGAAAAACACCTTTCAGAATGTGGAGAAAAACATTTCAGAAAGTGTATATGCTGCAAGCCAGGATGCCCTTTTCTAAAGGTTTTTTGGAATTTTTTGTAAAGGAAAAAATGGTGGGCTGAAACCAGCCAAGTGAATGACTTCTTCTGCATCCCTCCATAAACAAAAAAGTGAAAATGAGAAAAAAAATATTGAAAATGAAAGACAGGAAACAGATAACACAGAAGATATGATAAATAATACTATGAAAATAATACATTAGGTTGCGCATTCAAATAATACACTAAACAATAGTATTAAAAGTGGGGGGAAGAAAGATATAGTTTCTCAGGAGTATCTGGCTTATTAAATATTATCAGTATTTAATCACTGATAATCCCAGTGGCTCTTACATAAATTTGGAACCTGTGCAGGTTTACTTGAATGCCTGAATGAGCAACACCACAGCTCAGGCTATGGAGTGGAAATCACAGAATCATCATAGAATGGTCTGGGTTGGAAGGGACTGAAAAAAAAAATCATCTTGTTCCAGTCCCCTGGGCAAGAAGGGCAGGAAATCTTCCACTAGACCAAGTGTCTCCAAGACTCTCACGCTTTTTGATGCAGCCCAGGACACATTTGGGACTTTCTGGGCTGCCAGTGCATGTGGCTGGGTCATATTTAGCTTCTCACCCACCATCACCCCCAAGTCCTTCTCCCCAGGGCTGCTCTCAAACCATTCTCTGCTTTGCCTGTATTTCTGTGTTGGATTACCCCTGGCACTCGGCTCTGTTGAACTCCATGAGGTTCACATGGTCCCACCTCTGCAGCCTGTCCAGATCCCTCTGGGTGACATCCCTTCTCTCCAGCGTGTGACCGCACTGCTCAGCTCGGTGCCAATCAGCAAACTTGTGACAGCGACAAAGACAGATAACAACACATTTGCTGTTTTGTTGTTTTTTTGTTTTTTTTTTTTTTTTTTAACAAGCTTGCTTACTTCTCCCTAATGACTCCTTTTCTCTAATTTTCTTAAATGCATAAGTAAGAGTAGATTTGGGGGAACAAAATAGCTGGTGCTAAAAGCAACAGCTGGTGAAAAACACTAAGCGCTTCAAGCCTTAACAGTTACTGACTGTCACCAGCAATTCAGGACATGCTATCACCCCACTATTTTTCTACCTGTAGAAATGAGATGAATGTTATTAAATGGATTGGAAAATGACAATGGCCTGGTAAAGTTTTGTTTTATGTGGTGAAATGGATATTATTAGGAGGACAGATATAATGTCCTTGAGAAACAGATGTGGAAAAGTAAACGTAGACCCTGTTTCAGAAAGAAGACACAATTGTTATGGGTGATATATATTTTTCAAGATGTAATTAAATATTTTGTGCTGAAAGATGTATAGAAATCAGCATTACGGAATAGTTTCATATGGAACTGAACTCTGTAGGTCACCTGATGCAAATTCTTGCCTATAGTGGCCCACCTGGGACAAATCACTCGTAATAGTCAACCAAGTTTTGAGCTTCTATTTCTAAGGAAGGAAATCTCACAGACAATTTGGAGGTTTGTTTCACTAGCTGACCACTCCTGTGAAAAAAAAAGCCCACAAAAAACCCCAAAAATCAAATCTTTTAATTAATAATATATTTTTGTTCTGAAATTTTTTTTTTTTCTTTTCTTGTCATTTCAATGCCCATCTCCATTGGTTTTGTCTTCATTCTAAAATGAATGATATTCCCTTCAATCTGCAAGCTCAGATGTCTCGGACTTTTCTGTTTCTCTTTTAAGCTCTACCCCAAGACCATCTTGGGGATTTCTGCTGAACTCACTTCACTATGTCAAGTTATGTCTGGTACTGTAAACCCCTAAGCAGGCACAGTACTACAGATACACTTCTTTGGCTACAATAACACTGTGTGTGACTGATTTGAAAGCCTTTTTAGATTGAAGGGAAATATAATTCATTTATTTCATCTGCACAGTCAGTTGTGTGATCATGAAGACCATCGCAGAACACAGGTTCTCAGACAAGATTTTCCTTTTTTAAATCCATGTTTTAGATATTCCCAGGCACTTTCTTATCCATATCCGCCTGGACGTGGTGTTTTGGAAGGGTTTGTTCATAAACACAGCATTCATTTATCTGGAGGCAAAAGATACTGAAAACCAGAATAATTTCTTTAGCTCTAGCAGGTAAACTGAGTCTAGACTCTCCAGCTGAGATCCTTCACTTCAACCTCACTGAAGCTTCTTTCCAGGATGCTCAAAAAATGTACATGAAAATGTAACTGATGAGTCAAGATGAGCATAACAAGGGATACCTCTGTCCAATGTAAGTAAATACAAGAAAAAGTTTGTACAAATTAAAGATTTTGGAACACAATCTGACTTTTTGTGCCTGCTGGATTTCTGCTTTAGCCCTTTATGGATTTTTTTGGTTTGTTTTGTTTTTTGTTTTGTTCTGTTTTGCTTTGCTTTGTTTTTCTAACTATATATCGCACTTTAAAAACTTGATTAGGTACTTCAAACCTTTTTTTCTTAATAGATTTTTTAATCAAAAAGAGTGCAAATCCAAAGTAGATTGCATATTGTCAAGGAAGGCATGAGAAAGAAGGCCTCATAACGTGGACACAGAAAATAGAGTAGAAGTACTCAATTCTCCTTCCATATGGACATGAACAAATAAAGCATAATTACTGAAGCAAATGGAAAACAAATGCTGTTTCACCTTAATTCAGACCTTAAAGAAGCAGTCTGGTAACAAGCAGTGACCCATCTCTGAGGAGATGCTCTGCCTGTCCATAACAAATAAAAAAAGGTAGGAGCAGGGGCACAGTGAAAGAAAGGAAGAGCTTTGAGCTCTTTGAGATGGTATAAGATGATTCAAGAGAAAATTTGTTTTATATCCAGAATGACTGCACCTTTTCATCATATTCAGCTCTGGACACTGCGCTTTACCCATGTTAAAAGGGCTGGTTTGCCCTTGTTTTCCTATGTACATCTGACATTTATGTGGTTGTTTATCGCTGATGGTTGTTTTTGTCTGATGTCTCTAGTGAAATATGAATGATTTTGGTCTATATCCACTTTGCAATACCATTTTTATTCTGGAACATACACTAAACTTTGGGCTCCATTATGTGATGGTGGGACACACTGCTTACAGCAGAAAATCTTTATCTATGGGATGAGTAAATAGCTTAAATGAAAATTACACTACAGCTCATGCACAACAAGATTTAACAGTTTTCAATTTCTTTGGTCTTCTAGGGATTAGGTGTCTGATGTTGCCTCACATCGTTTTCAGTTGCTGGTGTTCTCTGCATTTGTAAGCCATGCAGTGCCGTGAAATCAATGAGGTTACCCATAGAAAATACAAATGTTTAACTCTGCCCATCAGTTGTACGAGTTTTCTTGTATTGGATAAGGATCTTTTGAGCTGTCTTAAGTACAGACTAAAAAAGAATTTCTGAGCTGGTTCAGAATTTCTGACCTGATCAGCAAGTCAAATACACTGATAACAGGAGAGTGAGAGATGAATATCAAGGAGAGGAGAGGAGAGGAGAGGAGAGGAGAGGAGAGGAGAGGAGAGGAGAGGAGAGGAGAGGAGAGGAGAGGAGAGGAGAGGAGAGGAGAGGAGAGGAGAGGAGAGGAGAGGAGAGGAGAGGAGAGGAGAGGAGAGGAGAGGAGAGGAGAGGAGAGGAGAGGAGAGGAGAGGAGAGGAGAGGAGAGGAGAGGAGAGGAGAGGAGAGGAGAGGAGAGGAGAGGAGAGGAGAGGAGAGGAGAGGGCTTTGTGCTCCATATATTTCTCAGGGAGCAAGTGTTCTGGAGCTTCTGTAATGTCATGAATCAGTCAGTAATCCTCACCTAACTTCTAGGCAGAATGTGTTCCTTGCCAGTAAGCTGCCACTAGATATTGTTCCATCATTGTCCTTTGTTTTAAATGGTTCTTCCTTACAATTCTTTATGTTCCTTCACTTCTTATCAGCATATGCGTGTACTTTTATCACACTTCTACTTTCATTTACCTACTAAAGAAATTAAACTCTCTGTATTTTCTCTGATAGGACCTGCCTGATACACGTTCTGCATCTGTTCCAATTTGAATTTGCCATCATCATCATCAATAAACAACTACACTTAATCTTAACTGAGTTTTCACTTGTATATTTTATAATACCTTCAGTGCTTCCATGGCCCTGATAAACAAATCACTCCAAATGCCTCTTCTGAAGCAGCATTTATTTTATGCAGGATTTCATGATGTTTGTAGTTTATAATCACCCAGCATGTGGCTGATATATCCAAGATTTCTCTCCTGCCTCCAAACTGATGTGTTATAGTAAACAGCCTTGCTATTAGTCCTTAAGGACATGGCCTTGCACTTTTTACAATTGCATTTAATTCCACTTCTATCACTCCTCTGGGTCACACAGCTTTTCCTCTTCAATAATCCTGTCTCTTCTAGATAGAAAATGTTCCCACTTTGTGTTATCAGCAAATTGTGTCAGAACCTCCTGCATTTTTATGCCTAGGTCATTAATGAAAAAGTTAAAGATCAGCAAATTGAAGGGTAATGCCTAATATCCTTAGGGCTAGATCCAGTTCCAACTAGTGGGGTCAGAACCAAATCCTCTCCTTCTCAAGCGTTACTTAAATTTAAGAGTGTGTGTGGTTTTTATATGAGTGCAATCCAGCTGTCATAATTTTTTTGCCAGTAAATCACCCATTTCTGTTGGCCCATCTCAATTACCCATCTGTTACGGTTGTGCAGAACATAGTGGAGAAAAAGCTGATTTATGAAATGCTGGATGACTCTCCCTATTTTTATTAATGTGTGATTATAACTTCCCAGCTACATTGAGTGAAAATAGTCCAATGGCATTGCTTTCCATGTGAAAATACCGAGCTGACAGAGACTAAATGCTCCTTGGCAAGGAGCCACAAAGCTGTGTTGCTCCAGACACCCCACTCTGAGAATAGCCCTCCATTTGGCTCCCAGCACTATGGGGGGCCTGGTTCAAGACCCAGGCTGGTCGGCAGCGAGCTTTAATTCCTATAATCCAACGCCTTCAGGCTTCTCTGAGAATTAACTGCACAGGCTTGCCATTTTTTGGAGATGGGGATGGAGCAGATGGGGAGACGGAGAGGCCAAACTGTTGAAAGTCAGCGATAAGGCAAGGGTGGGGGGGAAAAAAGAAAAAAAAAAGGATTTAGAAAAAAAATAAAAGCCATGAAAGACAACCCTGTGGTTTGTGCGCTCTGCATTGCCACCTGCCAACCCCAGGCCTTCTGATCTCCTCTCAGTGAACCGTAGAGGCAGCAGTTGGAAAGATCAGATATACGCTCAGGGCAATCTGTCAGAAACAACTCTGTCACATTCCCCGGCACTAAAACCCACGGAAATAAAATATATGTGTTTAAAGCTGTGACTACCCCATATATGTGAGAAGCACTCTTTTAACATAGAAAGAAAATCCTTGAACATTGCTCCTCTCCTGCCGTTTTTTAATTTTTTAAAAATATTATTAAAATATTAGCATTTTCTTTATCTCTCTTAAGCATCTCTACCATGTTTGTTTGCCTCTGGCAACACAGTTGCAATGTTCTAATGACACGACACTGAATTCCATTATACAATAAATGAAGTAAAAAGTACCAACAAATAAATCCAACAATTATGGCTAAGTTATTTAAATATATGATTTTTCCACTTTTTGACAAGTTATCAGCCATATTTGGGCCAGTATTTGGCTGTACTTCTTTTTTGCTAAGACATAGGACAGATAAATAATGTGTACGTTTGTTTTCTGAAACTAAGTGCTGCGTTGTTTTTTTTTTTTTTTTAAGGTATATTTAAGAATGTACAGGCTGTTCTTGAAGTGACAAAAATTGTGAGCAAATTCCTAGTGTGTTTTTTTTTGTTCTAGAACACTTCCATACACCACACAGAATATGTAGTATGGCACACCTCCTTTCAAGTTCGGAGCACTCTGTAGTTTTATATCAACCTGTTGCATGAGATAGTCTTATAATGCCTGTCAAATCTAATTATGAGTAACCAAAGCATATTTGGATAACGAGCATTAGATAGAAGGAAATAAAATAATTATTGATCTATACAGCAGTCCTTAAAAACAAAAAAATTAGCTGTATTAAATTGAGCATTCCAGCTGCAGTGGTGACCACCAGAGTGAAGCAGAGTACAATGTCACACTTGTTTACCTGCAGAGTTAATGGAATCCCCATCTTTATATTTATCCCTTGGGTTGGATATCCTATCTACCCTTCCATGTACCAAGTGGGGCATTGGAGTATTTCCTTTTCCTTCAAACCTTGCTTTGCCTGGGTCACCCAAGGGAATAAACTTGGCACTTCATCTGGGCTGAAAACAAAGCCACCTTGAGCTGGCAGAATTTGCCAAAGCTGGGTGGTTTTTGTTGGAGGGAATACAGGAATTATAATGAGGTCAGGGCTGGAATGTACAAGGCTCTACACCAGGATGTTTCCACAGCATTTCTACAAGCTATGCTGGGGTAAGCTTGGGATGGTTCAGTGAGTTCCAGTGCTTCTGTGATGCCTAAATAGAATCACATCTTTTGAAAGGTGAATTTAAAAGTCATCACCCAAGTAGTGTAACCTGTGTAACCTCCTTGGCAGTCCTTGCTACACAGTGTTGTTCCATGGTGCCCAGAGATCCATAAATCTACTGATGGACCACACTATCTAATATAGTCTCAGTAACACAATTCCTTTTATTTTGCACTAGAAAGTAGTATCTTGCTAAAATAATTGTCAAGCCTAGCCATTCTTCAGAATACCATGGCTTCTGAATAATGTACCTTCCCTGAAATTCACACAAGGTGAGTTCAGCTCTGTGAGAATATAACTGCAATTCCTTCTCATTACTGAAGAAAAATTTAACAGGCATTTTCAGAGTATTATATTGTTTTTAAAATTTTTTCCCAATGTCTTGGTCAGTACTATCAAAATTTACTATTTTGAGTATCTCAAATTGTTATACTGGTGAACCTCTGACTAGTATTAATTTTCAAAGGTCAGGTTCAACTGCCTATTCTGGATAGAAGGTGGTTTCTAAGTATTCCCTGAAAAAAGATTCTCAGAATCTATTGTGCATGGATTTTTTCCCCTCATTTACTCATCAGTGACTTAACTTTACTCCCACTACAATTGTGTTATTGACCTGTAGTACTTAAAACCGAGGCCAACAAGAGGAGTTTTTGAAAATCAAACCACATATCACACATACACCATCATCAGAATCACTTTAAAATCAATGACAGCCATCAGTCACGGACAGAAAACCTAACTAGCTAAAGGTCAAAAAAGACAGTTGAATTTATTTGGCTGTGTGGTGTCATGCATACTGTTGAAAAAAAGTAATACAATGAAATTATTAAGTAGCAATTTTAAGTCTTTTATTAGAAAAGGTTTAACCTTTACCATATTTTCTCTCTCTTTTATGTGGTCTTTGTGATGCATTAAGCTAAATTATTTAAAAAAACTTTTAGTTGTTACAGGCTTGTTGTCCTCCCCACCCCTTTTCAGATATTTGGCAGCATGCAGCACTAGAAAAAAAAAAAGAGAAGTAGAGTATTTTAGAGGTAATGTAGATCATATCTGGCTCTGCTTAGTTGTCCTTACATATAAACATGTCACACTCCATTTCCCATTGCCAGTAATTGTGGTTATCAGACAAAGCAGTCATCAAAAGGTGTTTTATGAACCATTGTGCTTATAGAAAGTAAGCAGCTGCTTTCTTGCTGAAAAAAAAAATCAGAATTGTCCATTTTATATAGCCTGTCAGAGTAAGTTTCTTAACAGTCTGTAGATCTGCTTTCTAAGACATGCAGAAATCACCCTCAAAGCAAAAGCCTCTCTCCCACAAAGAAAAATGTGGTAAATTTTGACCTCTATGACTGTGCTTACAGCAATAACAATAATGATCCCAGTAAGTAGCCCTTTCCACTGAGACACTTTTCTCTTTTGGACTCATTAAGCCTCAGATTGAACCTATTTATTTACTATGGGTTCCTGTAGTCAAGTATTAAATAGGGGTGCCAACAAATTTATAATCCGCTTCAGTGTTTTTCTCATTACCAGAGTCTCAAATGCACATTGTATCATAATATATAATATTTTCAGGATTTAAAGCACAATTAACTAATTAGATCTCCTTCAGAGTAACACAAAAGTTCTACACTTCAGTTTCTACAGTTTGATCTCATCACTTTAAAAAGAAGGAAGAATATTTGAAGTTTCTGGGGTGTCACGCTGCAGTGGTCAAGCACAGCAGAAAAGGCTGAGCCTCTTCTCAAGTTTGAATGGGCTTCAGCTGCAATTTAATTCAGCTTCCAGGCATTGCTGCTTGCTTCAATGCTGGATGTAGCAAAGACTTTGCCCACATCTCCATTTCCCCTGGGGGATTTAAACTCAGAAAGCAAGCTACCCCCCAAGCTTCTGCTTAATAAGGCAAACAGACTGAGCTCTTTTAAGTGTCTCATGGTAATGTGTGTCCTGAAGGCCTCGTCCCTGGGATGATGATATATATTTTAAGAAATGGAAAAAGAACTTTTTCTTTTTTTTTTTGACCCATTCTAGTTCAATACAGTGTGATGTAGAAACAGTTCTAGAAGTCAAAAAAATACTTCTTCCAGTACTACTTTCCAGAGTAGTACTGGAAAACTGAAATAAGGACAACTCAATTCCAAATCAAAGCACAGGTAGATCTCTTACTGCTGTGGTGTCTGGAGACTTATCAGTGTTAGGATTTCATACTCCATAACAAGACACAGCCTTGAGATTGGACAATTTGGTCTTCAGAGGTGAAGAGAAAAGAAAAATGAGCAAGAACAAGACACAAAGAGAAAAACCTGTCCACTTAATTCACAGAAAAAGGTCTATATGAAGGCAGAAAATTAAAAAAATGTTCTCCTGACTCCTCGTGGAGTGCTGCACCAGCTTCCATATTGCTTTAAATTAATTTGTGACTGTGTTCTATAAACAGTGTTGCCGGAGATTAAGATCTCTTTATCTGAGTTGCTGTGCTGGCATATGGCCCTTTGGGTTTTTCTAGTGTGCGTGTCTGATTTTTCTCTCTGAGCTGCTGCCTTTGGTCTTGGCCATATTCCCTGCATTTCTCTGGAGCACGAGTGAGGAAATCACAGAAGGAGCAGTGGTGATCGACTATCCTCTTTCACCAAGGCCAGTATCTTCTCTGCAGTAGTAGCCAGCTGACACCAGAAGAGGACAATAAATACACTGGCTGCATTACAGCACAATTTGTAAGCTGAGGTTTTTCTTCATTTTTCTATATAATGTGCTATATACACATTGCTCCTGATGTGTATACTGGAGATTTTCTTCCTTTAGTCTCCTGCCCAAATCCTTTCCAACCACTGAGGTGTGGGAAAACAGCTTTCGGGTAAAAAATGAATTCATTTTTTCCCAGCAGTAATAACTGTTCTGTAAAATATCTGCCAACTCCAGCTGCTTGGTGAGCTGGTGCAGGGCACTTCATGAAATTGCTTGTAGTGGGCAGTATTCCCATTATCAAAATCTTTCAAATGACAAGAATGGCAACATTTTATTGCTAATGTGTGGCCACAAAAGTTACATCCCGTGACTACTTCAGGCAGCCCCTGAGAGAGGGAACAAACTATGTTGGCCATTTTTTTGTCCCATCCAGGCTGTCAGCTAGCGATTTTTGTTTGAGAAATTACTTATCTCATCTAAATCTATCTCAATAAATAAAAATAGACCAGAGACTATTCTCTAACCCTAGATTTATGTAGATAAACTTCCCCTGTACCCCAAAGATATCCCAATTATTTTCTACAATACCTCTCTGAGGTAGCCTGCTGCCTTGCACTCCTTCAAATATCTCATGGACATCCTTTTGAGAATGGTTTTCCTGTGCATGATTGTTTCTGTGTGCCATGGAAAGCCTTGGATTTTTGTGGAATGTGTTTGGGTGGATTTACTGTAATTTGTTGTTTTATTGCTGCTCAGGGCTGTTTTGGGGAAGAGGGGAAGGAGGAGAGCTGCAGGCACTGGGATGACTCATGGTGATGTGCAGACTCACTAATCAATCCAGGCAAGATCCCTGAGAAGTTCACGAGTGTCTTCCACTCAGGAGACCTTGTACTAGTATGATTGCTTTAATTTATTATTATTGCTATTGCTGTTGTTATTATTATCGCTCATTTATTTAGTTAAAAGCAGAGGCAGCCCCTTTTGTGGAACTAACTGTGGACACTACTATAGACTTTATTTCTGCCAGGGAAAACAAAGTCTATACCAGTGCCTGGTATCTGCAATTATGAAGTACATCCTTACTTTAAGTCTCTGGCACTTTTCCTCACTCTTGGTATGCATAATCAGCTGTTTCCCCTGCCTTCTTAAAGTATTTTTGTCTTATCCCTACGTTTACTATAAAAACAGGTGCTGAAAGCTTAGGAATGTGCATTTTACAGCTATACTAGATTTGATAGTTGCTGCACCAGATCCATTTAACATATGAGACTGAACAACCAATATCCAATAAAACTGATAGAATTATTATTTGTTGCACTTTTACTATGGCAAAATGTTTCACAATGTGCAATATACCCTGATTCATATCCTGTCATTTATCAAGAGACATCTTCTTCTAAGACCCTGTTAACCAGAAAATAAACTCTTTTTTTCCAGTTTATGAGGAGTGAAGCATGATAAATAATAATGGGAGAAATAACAGTCAAGCAATTTACAAATGATATGTTGTGAAAATATGGCACCTTGACGATTTCTCCTAGGAAGACATATGCTGCAGCAATACCATGATGCAGAAGTTCCTTTGCTTATTGGGAGTAAAATGATATGGGTGGACAAATACCAGCTTAAAGCTCAAGCTCAAGCTCACAGAAACACCGAGTCATTTGGGTTGGAAGGAATAACAGTAGGATCATTCTGATCCCACCTCCCTTCTCAAGCAGAGTCATCCTAAAGCACAGGATTGTGTCCAGAGGGTCTGGAATATCCCCAGTGAGGGATTCTCCATCCCCTCTCTGCACAAACTGTCCCAGTGCTCGGTCACTGCCCAGGACAGAAGTTCTCCCTCATGTCCAGGGGGAATTTCCTGGGCTCAGGCCCTGCCCGTGGCTCTGGAGCCATTGCTGGGCCCCAGAGCAGAGCCTGGGCCCTGCTCTGCCCCTCCCTGCTCACAGGGACACCCAGGGATGGGTTCCCTCTCAGCTGGGGCTCCTCTCCAGCTCCCTCAGCCTTTCCCCAGCAGGGAGATGCTCCAGGCCCTTCCTCACCTCTGTAGCCCTCTGGGCCCACTGCAGGAGCTCCATCTCTCTCTTGTCCTCACGAGACAGGCCTGGACACAGCACTGCATGAGTCTAATGCCGAAAAAAATCTTAAAATCATAGCATTTAATATACCTGCTTGTGTTAGGTAGCCAAGAAAAGTTATGCAGAGATGAGTTAGGAGGTGGCTGTGTAAAATTTTTGAAGGCTTCAATAGGCAGAAGCTACACCAGATCCTGCTGAGTGCCATGAAACCGCCTCTCCTCTCAATGCATTCACACTTACAAGTCCCTTAGAGTTTGCACGGTGCTTGGGAAGGGCTTTTCCTCTACATCAGAAAAAAAAAAAAAAGAAAACAAAACAAACCAAACAAACTAACAAACACACTAACCCAAAACCAAACCAAACCAAATCAATCCAAACAAAAAAACCCAAACCAAACCAAACCAAACCAAACCAAACTAAACCAAACCAAACCAAACCAAACCAACAAAAAAAAAAAAAAAAAAAACAAACCACCAAAACAAGGAACTCAAAACCAGCAACAACAACAACAAAAGAAAAACAAAATAAAGAAAAAAAAAGGTTTACTTCACAGATTACAGGGATTTGAATGTGTCCACCCCTATTTTTGTCTAAAAGAAATACAGGAAACCCAAGTGAGAACCTTATTCTGGATGTCTAATCAAATTATGCATG
Source organism: Melospiza georgiana (assembly GCF_028018845.1). Taxonomy (NCBI): domain Eukaryota; kingdom Metazoa; phylum Chordata; class Aves; order Passeriformes; family Passerellidae; genus Melospiza; species Melospiza georgiana. The sequence continues at coordinate 78,781,436 of NC_080465.1, forward strand.
ACTTTTTAGTACCTAAATAATAAAAAAACTCTTTCACTTATTCATGTTCATATTCAAATGAGTAAAATTCTTAAACAAATGAAACATGAAGCACATCAATTAAAATGTACATTTAGAATCTGATTTGGAGTGTCTGGAAAACATTCAGATATTGGTAGTCTTAAACAGGCAATTTGACTATAGCCTAATATGAAATTCACTCTAAGAACTTTTACAACCTCTTTATTGCAAATATGCAATATTATATAATTTTTCAAATGTGCGTACATGCACACACACACTTTTAGGAGTAGGGAGGAAGGGAGAGAAAATTAAGCTGAAAAGCAAGGCAATGGAAAAGTAACTAAACAGAAAGCAATTTGGGTCTTCCTGAAGTGTTGGAAGTTGTGATTTGTATCTGCTGATTGCTTCCACAGTATCCAAACAGAGCGCAAGAATTAGCTTCCTGTACCTTGTTTAGTGGTAATTTTCAAATCATACTGAAGATAACTTGAGTTCCCCAAAGCACAAGATGATCCTGACAATTTACTCCTACAAAAAAAGCTCTATGACCTGAAAGCACAGAAACAACATTAGAATCTTATTACAGGCTTGGGACCACTTTGGGTTGTAATGCTATTATACAGATTCTTTTCTCTGCAGGATAACAGAGAACTAAAACAATATTATCTATTGTCTTCAAGAATGCAGTACAGCAGAAAGGAGGAAAAAAAAACTCAGCAAAAATGTACCTATATCTTTGTAAGAAAGTAAGAGTTCATGAAGGTTTCATTACCTTTAATTCAATATATTGAATAAAAAAGACTTGGATAATGAAGGAAAAAACAATTACAATTTCTGGATCCTTAGCCTGGTATTTAAGTACTTAAATTTTAATGTGCTTCATTATTTCATTTTCCTCTGTCTTTCAGAAGATGTCATTTAACATTTTTCACTTAAACTTCCATATTTCTGCCTTATGCATGCAAGGTTATTTCTGTACTTTAGACCTGACCATGAATTGAGCCACAGAGGCCTTCTGAGATATAGAATACTTAGATTATTTCAGCTGGGGTCCCTATATTGAGAATATCCTTGGTCCAGAACACATAAGGAATGCAAATATTTTTTTTGATCCCATGACCTTTCAGGACTTAAGTAATTTAATGGCATAATCAGTTCTGGCTCCCTGTATCTGTTAAGAACAGAACAGTGAATTCACCTTACACCTGAATTGCTCCTTTAAGGACCCAGGCTACCCTTGTACAGGTTTGTAAGCCGCAGTGACTTCATTCTTAATTGCATATAATATTTTAATTATCTAAGAAATTATCTAATCTAGGCTGGAGTTCATCTCTATTTATATCTTTATGAACACTCATGAAAATAACAACTGTCATGTTGTTGTATCCTGAAATATCAAATCAAATTTCTTCATCTAGGTGCAAATAAGTGGATTTGCATTTCTCAGGTTATTGTATCTAAAAATGGGGTGCTTTGCTCACATTGCTAGAATATATCTAATTAAGTAGATGGGGAGAATGGAAGGGAAAGGGAAAGGGAAGGAAGGGAGGGAAGGGAAGGGCAAAAGGGAAAAAGAGGAAAAATGAAAGAAAGAAGAAAGAAAAAAGGAAAAGAAAAAGATAGGAGAAAATAGATTATTTTTAAAGATAGCTTAGGGGGGTTTATTCACCATTTCTATTGTATGTATTTTTAATGTCCTTATGTCTACTCAGAAATTCATATTGAAAACCAAGCATATGACTTTCTTTATTTTTATAGTTCCAATCTTCCCTTTTCTTTTATAATTAGCACTTAATATGCTTCATCCAACATCCAGCCCTAGGAAAAAGGGAATAGATCTTGTAATATTTGAGAAAAAAGAAACACAAATACACTTCTGGGGCTATTTAAATGATAGAAAAAGTTAAAATAATATATGCAAGAATCTTGACCTGTATCAGAATACATTAGACTAGAAGTTTACTAGAAATGCACTTTGCAGTTTTATTGGAGATTCTTTTTCCAAATAAAACAGGTTTTAAATTTATTCTACTGATCTTCTGGGATGAACTTTTATGGTGGGGCTGTTCTACATCCATAAAAGAGCACAAATACATTTTTCTTGCCCCTTTGAAGTTAGATTTCTATTCATCTGCTCATATTTATGCTTCTGCCACACACAATCATAGTTTTCTCATATATTGGAACTGTTGCTAACTTTCAAGTTCTTTCTGACATGGTTGTCACCCAAAGCAAATACAGAACCTAAACTTGATTGAATTTCCACCTGGTTTTTACAGTAAGGATTTTGCATGGGTTTTACATAAAGAATTAATATGGATTTCTTATCCTATCACCTTTGCAATATCATTCTAGAACAAATTGAAATTACAGCACGGAGCGATGAAAGAAAAAAATTATCAAAGTTGCTACCTCTAAAAACCTGACTGCTGAAAAAACTAGATTTCTTATACTTTTGGCTGCACTTGAGCACATTATTTATTTATCTGAATCTGAAGAACTTCTAGTTAAGGGAGGATGAAATGGACTAGATGATGTTGCAGATCTTTTTCAACCCTTGTGTTTCTATGCTGCTTTACTCTGAGGGTGGTCAGACAATGGGAAAAATCGCCCAGAAAAGTTGTGTATTCTCTGTCTTTGGAGGTATCCAAAACTGGACACAACCCTGAGCAGTCTGCTGCAGCTGAATCTGCTTTGAATGTGGATACTGGTCTTGATGATCATGAGAGGTCCCTAGAAGCCCTAAGTAGTGACTCTGTGACTCTATGAATAAAATAAAATTTATTTTAATTAAATTAGTCACCTGTTCAGAAAGAAACATCTTTTATTATACCTCTTCATGGTGTTTAGAACAATTCCATATACCTGAAGTAGTAGGTCACTGCAAGGATAACTGACCAAAGATGAAGCTTCATATTTTATTTTTTATTCCAGCTGAAAACAATGTGCTCCAATTGTATCTGGACACAAAAAGCCAATGATTTTTCCACAGTGACAACAATATTCAAGCCTCCTGTGCTATGATGATTCCCATGTTCTGTGTTTCATTTATATGGAGATGCTTTTGCAAAGTAAATATGTCATGAATCTGAAGACACAGGATAAATATGTGCAGAATAAGAGACCAATATGTATTTGATGAAAATAACTTTTCAAGTCTCAGGGTACGTTTGAAATCAAAATCCCAGAGAGCATCCTGCTCAAGTGCTGTACTGGAAATTTACAGTCTGTAATTATTCATTATCTTTGAAGAATGTAAAATTAGGGATGGGCCACTTGCAAAGAGTAAAACTAATCTAGTGTGAACAAAGAGATGGATTTTTGGGTTCACAAGGTAAGAGGAAATCTCCCATTAATTTTGTTAATTTACTGCACTAGCAAGTGTCGTGCATCTTGGTTCATTTCTACAGGGAATACAGGGATGTATGGCTTTGGCAGATCCAGTTTAATTTGCTTGTATAAAAGAAAATCATGGCTCAGATAGGAACAGTGACTTAAACACAGCAGTGACACATGTGCACAAGTTATAGAAGATAATCTGCTTTTCAGCAACATATGTGCAAAAATCCTGGAGAAAATCCCAGGGACCTCAATCCAAATAGGATAGGCACGTGTCAAAAGATGTATTCTCTGAAATTAAAATGTGTTTGTTTCATGATTACTGAGGAAGAGTTAACAGCAATGTTCAGCTGCACAATTTGCCTGAGTTTTCCACCCAGTGCTGGCCAGGCTAGAGACAAACCAATGTCTGTTCCCTTGGGAATTAACACACAGTGATTTTCCAAGGAGTCAAACAGAAAGTGGATGAAGAAAACACTTAAGTAACTGTACACAAGGCCCTGACATTTCCAAAGGCCTGTTGCACAGGCTTTCCTGTTCTTTTTCACTGTTATCATTGACAGAGAAAATATTGAGATGTACAAAAAAATGTTTATTCAATAAGAATATATTTGTTATTGCTTTTATCTTAGGTAATCCACTTCCCTCTCTGCATTCTGTGAGTAATGACACCCTTTACCTCAATCAATTCTGAAACCTTTTTTCTATTATGTATGACTTTTGAGTACACTCTCTAAAACTGTCTTCATCCTTTATTTTTCATAAATGAGGGATATAGATTAGTCCTATTCTCTAGCAATGACATTTTTCTTGTAATTTATTTTCCATGAAGCAACGCAAAACTTTCAGGGTATTACAAAAATAGATTAACATATAATTTTGTAAAATTACAATTGTTTAATGTTTTTTAAGTACTTATGAAGTACCTGCTACCATATAAGCTACATATTAAAAAAAAAAAAAAAACAAAACCAAGAAGTTATAAATTATTTTTAGAATTCTGTGTTTAGTGTATTCAGTTGTCGAATTAAGCAAGAGAGGATATGTTCTTTTCATAAAAAACAAAAGAGAAAAGAAAGAAAAAAAAGACAAGAAAAAAGGAAAAAAAGAAAGAAAAGAAAAAAAAAGGAAAATAAAAGGAAAAGGAAAGAAAAGAAAAGAAAAAGGGAAAGAAAACGAAAGAAAAGGAAGGAAAAGGAAAGGAAAGGAAAGGAAAGGAAAGGAAAGGAAAGGAAAGGAAAGGAAAGGAAAGGAAAGGAAAGGAAAGGAAAGGAAAGGAAAGGGAAAGGAAAGGAAAGGAAAGGAAAGGAAAGGAAAGGAAAGGAAAGGAAAGGAAAGGAAAGGAAAGGAAAGGAAAGGAAAGGAAAGGAAAGGAAAGGAAAGGAAAGGAAAGGAAAGGAAAGGAAAGGAAAGGAAAGGAAAGGAAAGGAAAGGAAAGGAAAGGAAAGGAAAGGAAAGGAAAGGAAAAGAAAAGAAAAGAAAAGAAAAGAAAAGAAAAGAAAAGAAAAGAAAAGAAAAGAAAAGAAAAGAAAAGAAAAGAAAAGAAAAGAAAAGAAAAGAAAAGAAAAGAAAAGAAAAGAAAAGAAAAGAAAAGAAAAAAGAAAAGAAAAAGATTTAAATGTGTCTTGGTCAGTATCCAAATACATGAATGTTTAGCTGTTAAAACTATATTTTTTTTCTTAATATTCCCCTCCCTCCCTTTATATTTTCTGTGTACCTAAGAGTTTTAATTTTCTGTGTTCAGTGCTCAGGCTGTTGCTTGAGGCTGTACGCTCACAGGTAGATATGCATGGTGATGGAAGGTACTGACCTAAGTTACATGGTTCCAAGAGTAAATTTCAAATCCAAATATGTGATTTCATTGAAAGATTTAGTTTTGTGGCACCAGATGTCTGCTAGGAAGATCCATTGACTGAACTTAAGTATTTTTATGCCATTCCAATGATCACCGCTTTGATGAAGACACAGACTGCATAACTTCTCATTACAATCCGTAGCTGTGACTCTCCTTCCACCTCCTGTGTTCTATCCCTCCTTGTATTCTTCTTGCTCCTTTGTGAATGTTTCAAACCTTTACCTCTGCAGAAACCTCCAAAACCTTACAGCCCTTCTGTCTCTCATAATGTGCCAGTTTTTCTACCCTGTGAAATCACTGTTTGTTTTCTGATGTTTTCCACTTACTATTGACTAGGAGCAGTCGCATTATTCAGTGTAATTTGTGTTTGATGCACGTAGCCCGTCCTCTACTTCTCTGCTTGCAAACACATCCCAAGCAGAGTCATCATTTGTCATTGTACACCGGCAATCTGCAGCCATCAATTTGCAAGGCAAGGTTTGTTCCTGAATTGTTTATCTCACCAATTACACACTTTGAATTCAAGGATTGTAATTTCTAACCTGCAGGAAAAAATCTGAATTCTAGGAGGAAAAGTTCTGAGGTCCTTGGGCTTGGAATCTGCATTTCTCTCTGGGATAACAGAACTTTTTGCTGTTACTATTCATATTTCTTCTTAGTCAAGATGACAGAACTGAACTAATAATTTTTCACTGAATCTTGCTTGACATAAATTATCAGTGATTTTTTTTTTAGCAGTGGCAAGAAAATTACCTAAAAATTAACAATACCTGTTTTTATTTGCTTTTCTATTGACTAAATGCTAGGAAAATAAAACTTCCTATTCTTTGAACATTTATTTTTCCTCTTTGATCTTAAGAGAATAAACATTTAAAATCAACACATTAAAAGCTTTTAAAGCCTGAAACTGGAATTGGAATTCCTGAACTGGAAAAGCATCCACCTGGAGTTCACCACATTGCTATTAATTTCCTACAAAGAAAATCTGTCTGGGAAGCATTTAGGTATGATTATTTAGAAATAATTATTTCCAAGTAGTGATATAACACTCCATTGTGCTTTCTCGTCTTTCTAGAAGGACACACTGTGAGAAGAAAATATCTACCAAAACAAGCAAACACATCAGTAAATAAAATCACCTAGGGAAAGAAATGCAAACAAACCATACACATCACCTTATCAAAATGTCTAAAAATTGAAATTGCTTTTAAACCCATTCCAGCAAAACAATTCACAGTATTATTTTGCTGCAGAACTCAAGGTCAATCTTGGACATCTGAAGTCATGATGTTCCTGCATACATTAATTACCCTTTAAAACACACTTGTCCCATAGCTTCAAAGAGGCCTTACTGCCATGAATATTTTTAAGTCACATTATTCAGGAATTATTTTTTGTGGTGGTGGATTCTTCTGTTCAAACATTTATCTAATAGGGAACTAAAGAGTAGAGTTAGTTTTAGAAGGTTCTATGTGCAAATAAGAGAGGGGAAGTCAGGCCTTTTAGGATGGGTTTAATCCCATCATAAAATACTCATCTAAATCACTTAAAGAAGTGAATTTTTAATACTATTTTTTTTTTTTTTTTTTTGCCAGGCAAATACTTAAAAAATTCCTCTATAACCTTTTATGTCTCCAAGTTACAAGTCAGATGATTTGCAACCCTTGGTAGTACAGCAATGTTGGTCATTCAGCTCAGTGAAAATGAGGGGATTGCTCATGCCTCTGCAAGCAGATTTAAACTATCACCCCAATTTTCCCTTCTTCATTGTACAGTGCCATCATTTATGGCACTGCTTTCAACTGCAGCTCATAACTTTGTTCCTGCCCTGCGATTTTTTAAATTTTTAATTTATTTTCTTAGAAATACTAAATAGCTAACATTTCCAAAATATTAGAAATATTCCTTCTGTACACTTTGGCATGAAACCTGCAGTGAAAATAAATACATTGGTGTACACATGTGATCAGAAAATACAGAAACAACTTTATTTTCTTCATTCTATATCATACTGTAGATAAAAACAACATGTATTTCATGGTCACACACATGTGCACAGACCTATATATATTTATTTTTGTCTCCATTGTTTTTATATAAAGGCACTTAGAAGAACAATCAGATGTGTCTTGACAAGGGGGAAAAAAAGGGAGATTTTAGTTTTACAATGCTATTAGCTTCTCTGATGAACTTCTAAAGTAATCTAGGAAAGACATGTTCATTAGAGTCTCATTACTTGGCTGGGTAATTGCTGTTCGTATCAGAAACACAAATCACAAGAAAGGCTTATTAAAACAACCTATTAAAAGTCAGACAGACAGACTGCTCTGCAGTATCTGCCACTAAGTCAGGTAAGTAGTCCCAAGGAAATTGCAAAATTGGAAAGTCTTGTTAAATGTATTTTGTTGCCTTTCTGCTTTCAAGAATAGAGCTTTCTCTTCCCCTACTATTGTCTGTTTATGAATAACTTATCCTATCTAGTGTGCAGTGAGTCAAAAAATAGGATATCTATCATTTCCTACAGCAGATAAATTCATACACTAATAGGCTTTGGTGCTAGGAACTTTATTCATGCTGCTTAATCTTTCTTTTTCTTGGTTTCATCCTCTCACTCATTAACTTTTTTGTCTATCTGCCTGCTTTAAGGGATCACCCATTGTCACAGCTGATCACTGCACATCACCTCCTCTCCTGCTGACCTAACCTTCTCTCTGTCCTTATCCTCTTAACAGGTTCATGTTTAACAAATATAGTTCTGATCCAGCAAAGCAGATAAACACTGATAAATGTTAAGGCACACTCTTTATATTCCTTAATATTAAGGTGATATTAAGTTTTCTGGTATTTTGTTCTATATATCTATAAATTAATTTTATTTCATTAATTAAAGGACATTTTTTTTCTGTCTCTCCTCATTAAAGAAATTAAATCACACAGTGCCAATGACCCTCTTATCCAGCATTCCCCAGCAACACCCCAACACTTTAGTGGGTGAAGAAGACACATGGCACATGTAAATTCAAATTTTTAACTCAAAAATCCACAATGTCTGCCCAGAAATTACCAGAGGGGCATTCTCTTGGGTTTTTTCTTCACAGATTTAGTGCATCATGGCAACATTTATAGGCAATGTAATGATTTTGCAGTCAAACTTATAAATATGCCACTGTTGACAGCTTTTAAATGTTTCATTAGTTACATACTAAGATGATGTGGAAGGACACATTTGGTAAATATTTGATGAATGTCATCAAGGGCAGAGTTACATTTCAAAGAGTTTTAAAATCAGTAAAAGAAAGTTGTAGGATTTTTTTTACCCAGCCACAAATCTTCTACTGTATAAAAGGTATTAAGAGGTACCCTAGGAAATGTTTACAAAAACAGTTGTACATTACTAGATTCATGCTCTTTCATCAGAAAGGAAAATGCTGTTATTTTAATCTCACTGGGAACTTTAATGACATTTAAAATGACTGAGGTAATAAATATTCTTCATAATCTCATGATAAGAGTTTTTTGTGGCATTAGTTTATCATAAGACTAGAGGCAGAATTTTACTAATAAACTGTTTCTGTCCTGATAAAAAAGTAGTAAAAATAAGAGAAATTGGAACTTTCTTTTTAATTTTAAAATGAACTTTTTTTCCCTGCAGGAAGGGAACAAGGGAAACAAGGCTCTGTTATTTACATAAGAGACCTTGTTACTTGTTAACAGTCATTTGTAGACAAAAATTATTTTAAAAATAATTATCACAGATTATAATCACATCAGTTTAAAAAAATGAGTGAATACAGTTAATGAAGAATAAGCTTAAAGATCTCAACAAGAGATCAATAAAATTTATTAAAATATAAAATATTTAATCCTTTCACAATGGCTCATATTCAGGTATTCCACTAAGGTTATGTTCCCTTTTTTCATGGTCTCATCAATTATGTTTGATTCTAGGAATGTAATATGAAGAATTTTACAATGCATATTCTTAAGTAAAATATTAATAAAATGCTAATTTCTCATATGTCCACTTTTGTATATAATTATATACGATATTTTCCCTGATGTCTTAATTCTGCCCATTTATCTGCCCATTCATCCTCATTATCCAGATCAGTAACACTTTCTCAGCTGAATTACTAATACTTTCTTACTGTCTAAAATTTTGTTAACGATACTTGACAAGGTTGTTGACCGGAGACTTCTCCCTTTTGGAGAGCCATCTCTACCAGTGAGGAGATGTAGCACCAAATTATTCTACCACAGTCCCAGGCTCTGCTGAGGATCTGAGGTTCTTTGTACTGCCAGCTGGGCTCAAAACTGGTATGGAAAGACACTTGAAAAGTGACACAGCAAAAGAGACCCAAAATGTTAAAAGGGAAGAATGCCCTGTGACACTCCAAGACCTATCCATGGATCTGCCTTTGTGCCTTATGAAAAAAGGTCATTTGGATTCTCTCTAACTCTGGCTGCCACGAAATTAAAAAAATGTTATCTGCAAGCTCTTGTTCAGTAGGTAGACATTAAATTTCACCACAAATGGCTTTTTGCAATAATTATTTGACTAACTCAAGCAGCTACTGTATATAGTGCCCATGGTTGAAATTAAAAAGAGACAAATTGAAATGAAAAGCTGAGTCTTAGCCAAAGCTGAAGGAATGCTGCTGATACCATCTGCTAGTACAGCCCACAGGAACCAGGAAACCACAGAATTAGCTTTATGTGAGGAATTATGTTTCATCTGCTTTTTAGAGAAGATTAACAGGAGCCTGTTGTCCAATTGCAATATCAGTACCCATTTAATATCACTTCTGATTTTCCTAGGAGTGATTTTTAAATCTCAGTTGAGAAGTATAAATGCTTTTTCCAAATGACATAACTCTTGCAGCATTGAAAACCTAGAGGAGAATAGTTGTCCTGTAAATTTTACAGAAGTGCTACTAATGATTCAGTCCTAGGAACTCAAAAATTATTAAAACCCTGAAAAGTGTTATATGTGAGAATGAAGGTGCTATAATTTTAGAGGGGTTTTTTGGTTGTTTTGTTTTGTTTATTTTTATTCAAGTCCAGATAATTTCTTCAGACATGAGGTTCATTGTTACAACATACAAAAGATGATTAAAATATTTTTGGTAGACTGTAGTGAAGTAGAAAAAAAATAGACTTTTATTTCTATAGTAAATCCATAGAAATAGATTCCTTATGATTGAAAAATACCTCTAAGATTATTGAATTCATCACTGCCAGGTACACTACCAACACCTGCTCCTAAGAGTCAAATCTACAGATCATCCAAATCTCCTGAAGAATGGAGACTGCACAACTGCTCTGGACAGCCTCTTCCAAAGACTGACAGCTCTTTCAGTGGAGAAACATTCCCTCAGATCCAATATAAACCTCCTTTGATGTGACTTTAACTACCGCTCCTCATCCTCCTGCACCTCCTCCTGTCCCTGTTCCCTGGAGCACAGCCCGACCCCCCGGCTGTCCCCTCCTGGCAGGAGCTGTGCAGAGCCACAAGGGCCCCCCTGAGCCTCCTTTGCTCCAGGCTCAGCCCCTTCCCAGCTCCCTCAGCCTCTCCTGGGGCTCCAGCCCTTTCCCAGCTCCGTTCCCTGCCCTGGACACGCTCCAGCCCCTCGGTGTCTCCCTTGTGCTGAGGGCCCAGAGCTGTCCCCAGCACTGGAGCTGCCTCAGCAGGGCCGGCACAGGGACAGGCCCTGCCCTGGGGCTGTGTCACAGCCTGGCTGGGACAGCCCAGGGGCCATTGGCCTCCTGTCCCCCTGGGCACCCTGGGCTCGTGTCCAGCCCCTGGCACCAGCACACCCAGGGCCTTTCCCAAAGGGCCTTTTCCAGCCCCTCTGCCCAGCCTGGAGCTGCAGGGAATGGTGAGACCCAAAGCAGGACCCAGCTCTTCTCCTCGGTGCCCCTCACACCACTGGCCTCAGGCCATGGATCCAGCCTGCCCAGACCCCTCTGCAGAGCCTTCCTGCCCCCAGCAGATCCACACTCCCACCCAGCCTGGTGTCATGTGCAAACTGAAGGTGCATTCACTGCCCTTGTCCAGATCGTAGACAAAGACATTAAACAGGACCATCTCCAGTACTGAGCCTTGGGTGACACCACAGTAACCAGCCACGAGCTGAATTAAATTCTGGTCACCACCACTCCTTGGCCTTGGCCATCCAGATAATTTTTCATGGCTCAGCTCTGAGACTTGGGAGCTCAGATGTGTCAGTCCAGGCCTGCTGCAGAGAGAGTAATGGTGTTCTGTGCAAGAATATAAAAATTCCTCCAGTGATTTCGGACACCAGGAGAACATTAATATGAAATGGGTATGATATAAAAAGGGTATGATATAAAAAGAATGGGAATAGCTCTAGCCATACGTATGAAATGAGCAGAGGGGGTGACTGGAAGAGATTTTTTTACTAGTTTTATTATGGAAGATGTAAAATGAACTGTACATGAGCAGAACATTTACAACTAAATGTCTAAGGTTGAACCTGAACCCCAAACTCATGGATTCTGTCTCTGATGGCTCTGTGATTTGAAATAGAACCTGAATTATGAGCAAATTTGGATATTTTCTGTAGCCTTAACAGCTACAGAAAACCTTCATAGTTTCAGCTCCAGAAATTCTCAGGGAGTAAGGGTGGTTGATAACATTTAACGTTGAGATTTATGTTTTCCTAGCTGTGCTAATATCATGTACTTACCCAAAAAAGCAACTGACACAAGGTAAAGTGTGAGCTAGTCTTTTTATATCAGTCGTTGCCAGATGCTGGTTTCTCAGCTAAATGAAAGTCCCTGCTAGCTCCACAGTCGGTTTTGCTAACTGCAGTATCTCTATGGGTGCACTTTTCTTCCAGAGAAAGGCCCTAAGGCTTGGTTTGTTATTCCCTTGTGTTGTGCTTTTTGTTTTGCTTTCTCTTCAAAATTAAAATTTTTCCTTAAAGGTAACTGTACTTCTTTTACTTAATTTTTATTTAAAGGTAACTGTACTCTGTATGTGTGGGGTGGGAAGACTTATAAAAATCATCTTTTGAATTGTTTCCCCTCAGGGAATGTCCCAAACCATTAGAGACTGTAGGATAAAGAAACCTTTGTGTTATTCATCTAGAACTGGATGTGGAAACCCCAGTGGTGCTGGTATGGGACAAAACAAATTTTCAGCAAAGAACAGTTCTGGTTTGCAGAATCACATTCTACTTTTCTAATAAATTTGCACATAGAAACCCATCAGGAGTTAATCCATTTTCTGCACAAGGTCTGCATTCCCATTGCTCTATATTTTTGAGAGAAACAGGACAGGTACTAAATGAGAAAACTTTCACCAAAGGAAATGAGATCTAAAATAAGGCATTGTGTCAAGAATAGGATAAATTCAGGGCTCCAATAAAGTCAGTTGCCAAATTTTGTAAATTATGAATTAACTAGCACAGCAGAGCTTTTTTTCTGCTTATTCTCAGTGCAAAAAGATCTCTGGCAGCAAGAGACAAATTCCTGACTTTTATGCTGTATAAAGAGGCCTACAACTTCAGCACTTACTAGCTCTGCAATTCATCACCTATGGAAAAAAGTTGCCAGTGACTTTTTTCTCACTGCTCAAGTCCGGTCAAGATATTGTTCTTACCCACAAAAGATTTTTACCTAATGTACAACCTGTAAGATTAATATCTTTGTGCTCTTTTGAGGACAATACACAGTTTTCAGTTTATTTATTACCAGAGTACTCACCACAATGACTAAGAATATTGCTGAAACAATATAACTGTACTGTAAATTATTTGTGAAGTACCCAGTTCCTAGATTTCCATTAAACAATGCAGCTGTTTACAATGCCAATTACTAACACTATGATATCTTATTTCAGATTATGTTAATCACAGAAAATTTAACTCTGAGTGCTATTCCCTTGTCTGGCAACCTAATTGACATTGTACCTAGAAAAATTCCTATTTCTCTTCCTTTTGAACATATTCTAGAAGTTGCATAAAATTATATAACAATGAAAGTCTTAAATAAGGAGATAATACCTGACATTTCAGCTCCACTAATGCATAGTTATAAATAATATAATTTTATATCTCGGCAGAATTATTAATCTGAAAAAAATAATTTGAAGCAGTGGGATTTTAATAATGATATTCATATTAAATTGCTTTCTGAGCCTGACCTCATCCTAACACCACTCTAAATATTTTTTAATTTTTTTAATAAGCCAGAAGACTACACGAGAAAAAGAAGAAAACCAAAAACCTGAAGAGCATCACATAACCGTAGGGCTGTAATTTTTACGAATAGGGTACATTGCTGTTTCAGCAGGCTGTCTGCGCTACTTTAAGCCCATTCAATACTTGGAACAGGAACTTCTCACCACACTGTGCAAATACCAGGTGTGGAAGATGGGTTCAGTGTAAGACAGTGGGACCCTTTTCACTGACTTCAGTGGCGTTGTGATTTCTCCCCATGAATTCAGCTTTTAGTGGCTTCTTGTTTTGACTTCACATTCAGCCCAGAGCAAGGGTTGATGTATGAATAGCATTTAGACAGCAGTAGCCTCTGGAAGTATCATTACACATCTAAATAATAACACCTTTCCTGTTTCTTCCTTGCTTTAAGGGGTTGTAATTTGCTGGTCATCTACAACAATATTAAATTTTTTAACCCATCCTGCATACACACTGAGCAACTCAAGTTCTTTACACTGAGTAGTGGAGATATAGGTTTGTTCCCAACTTATTTCCACACTGTTCCTCATATGAACCACTTTGCTCTCTGGCAAGCTCTACTTGCTTTATGTAATAGAGACTGAAAAGAAATTTCTATTATTTCTAGTGAATGCCATGATAGGAACTGTAACTTTATTCAGTCTCCTCCAACAAAAACTAAAAGTCAGTGCTTCCTTTACATCAAATGCTATGCCCAACTTAAAACTGAAAAACATTTCGTCTTTTCTTCTTTTTTCCCCCATTTCTAAGGACTTTCAGTGTTTCTCACAGGTTCTTTTAACCCCAGTTTTTCTTTTTCCTGGGTATTTTTCCCAGGAAAAGGGAAATTATGGGAGGTAATTATATTTCTAATCAAATTTTGAGCTTCAAGGATCATAACAAATTGCACGGTTTACATTTTTTTCAAAAGGTCTTGCTGAAACTGTAGGACCTGCAAAACTGCCTGGGTTTTGAGTTTTGCTGTATTTTCTGTCAATACATTTCTTGGCCAAATATTCAGTCTATAGATATTAGTTTTAAATACCTCTTTGCTTCACTTTGAATTCACCCAAAAATATATAGAACAAATACAGTAGCTTCAAAGATAAAGAAGGAATTGGGACAAAAAATTCCAGGACCAGTCTCTCTCCTACTGTAAAATAATTTCCAGAATTTGAAAAGCAATGTTTTTTCAACATTGGCTGCAGTAATATAATTTCAGGAAAAATAAAAACAAAAAAAAAACTAAAACAAAAGCAAAGTAAGAAAGCAAGCAGGACTGATCTTTCATTAGATATAGAAAAAATTTCCCAAGCATGAATTAAAAATATGTGAAAATTTTAAAATTATCATTATTTTTGTGTATTTAGCAGTATCTCTTGCTTTAATTGCAAATTAATGCAAAAGCTTTATATGATATGGAAATTGCTTCAAAGGGAATTGCAATTCTACTCCAAGTATCTTTTACTTGATTCTCTCTTTAAGAAGAAAAATTGCCAGTTTCAGCATACTGAGTTCCTAATTTAGAGACTGAATCTAAGGTAGGTAAATAGGATCAATAACACCTATCATGACTCACAAACACATGATGAAATCTGTCCTATTTTAATCCTTTTGCATCTGAAATATTTCCAGTCTCAAGGAATCATGACATCAGTAAATATATAATCTACATTCGTGTCTTCTCTTCAATACTGTAACAGCCAAAGCTGCTCTGAAGAGAAACATTTTATTCAATTTTGAAGTGAGGCATCTTCTCATAATATTATATTTATTGAATGCAGTGTCTTAAAAGGAGAAGAATGGAAGGTGTGATTTGAAGCCAGTGCTGGAGCTACCTGGACTGTGCTCAGCACAGAGGCAGACAGGAGAGCAGATGCTCTTGGAGAATGATGTGGGACTTCAAACACCGAATGTCTCCAGGGCAGTGCACTCCAAACTGACCTGATATTCCACAGGTCTTGTTTCAACAACATGGTTTTATTGCATGTTTTGGTATGTAGGACTACACTGACAGTCCGGTCTTTCAGTATTCTATGAAGGCATCAAAAGAGCTATAAATAAATAAATTTCCTTCTTTTCGTTTCCTGGGCACATTCTGAGGGTGTTACAGAAATGATCCTTCCATAGTGGATGAGAAAGGTCTCAACATGGATTAAGAACCTAACATGAACATTTATTTAAAAGAAAAAACAAACATACAACTTCAAGCTTGCATATATATTTCTAGTCATAGAAATAAATACCTACTATTTGAAAAACTCTCAGCTGGGAGTCAGTCTTGCTGGATGAAATTTTTTTAGAAATGCCTAAGCATTTAATGCTGAAGCATTTAGATAACTTTGACTTTCTTACAGATATTAACCACGGCCAAAAAACATGGCCACAGTCCAAGTGAAATAAATTACATCTTAGTCATAACTTTTCATTTGGATACAACACTGTACTCCATGGCAATGACAACAACATTGTCAATGCCATATGACAGCTATCTTATAAGCCTGCACACATTCTTTTCCTGATATATTAAAAATTCTTACTGGATTTTGTCCTCGTCCTGTCTGACTAGGACAAAAAGAATTGAAATTATTTGTTACTGTACTCTAAAAGAAAATTTTAAAAAAGGGTTCTCATAAACAAGAAATTACAGTAAGTTCTCAAGAAAATTTATTTGCATATTGAAATTCTGCCACATTTTTATTTCTAACATATCTAGCATCTTTTCTAAGTAGAAAAGATATATGTTTGATGCTTTGCTTGTTAAGGTATGCAGCTGTGTATTGAATGGCTGATAACTGATGCCATATTGGATGCAGTACTTCTGAAAAAACAATCTTGACATGTTTGACATAAATTAGTCATATAAAAGGCATCACTGCTAAACTGTCTGAACATAAAACAAAGTTCACTTAATATTGCTGAATGAGCTGATGAGGTGAAAGTCCTCTAGCTGACCTTATTCCATCATAAATGCAACTAGGGAGAGACCAGGCTAGATGCAGTATACCTTTCAGATCAACAGAGTTTAATGAACTCAAAAAAGGGTCTGGTGCTTCATTTTGGTGCAGTGGCTTTAAACTCAGAGGGGTTAGGTATAAATGATAAACAAGAAATTCTCCTTTCTGAGGGTGCTGAGGCCCTGGCATAGGTTGCCCAAAGCAACTGTGGCTGCCTCATCCCTGGGAGGTTGGACAGGGCTTGGAGCAACCTGGAATAGGGAAGGTGATCCTGCACATGGCAGGGAATGAGATGATCTTTAAGCTCTCTTCCTACCCAAACCATTCTATGATTCAATGATTCTTTTTTTTCCAAAAGTGCTTGTAAATCAATGGCAGTTCTTGAGTTCTAGGCATATGGGATTTTTCACACTCTTCAGTACTGAACAATATGAAACTTATAGTTAAGTTGGCATTGCTATATTTACTAAACAAAATCTATATCTTCATATGTGTGACCAGGATAATCGGATAAAATGTCCTAAAAGGAACAAGACTCAATTTCATACCTGCAGCAAGAGGCTGCATGAAAGGCTGTCTGAATAAGTTCAGGGTCATAGGTGTGAGTACTTTAAAAACACCTTGCAAATTGAATGATATCTTTTAAGTCTGTCCACCTGGAAATTCAGAACCAATTCTTGACTCCTTTTCTATGTTCCTTTTACACTTAGGAGAGGAGCTAGATGCAGCAGGGCCATGTGCACCACCTGTTGCTGCTTTTGGAATCTGTAATTTTGGAATGGTTGGGTTATTCTCTGAAAGTGTATCTATTGATTGCAGAAAGGATCTTCAAACAAAAGATTTGCTTAGAAAGTTATTTTTAACCTTCTTAAATGTAGCAGCATGAATTCCAATTTGGGTGTTTTAATATTGCTTTCCTGACAAGACAGAACTGTAAGATAATTTAAGATGCTGTAAAATAATGCAGTGAAAATCCATTTTCAAGGGTCCAAAGAATGGGCCATCTGATTTTTTTCCAAACCACTTAGAGACACATTTTTACTTTGTAGCTCTGCCCTAATCCTAAGAGAAGTTGCTATCTGCTGACCTCAGCCACATTGGCTCATACTCAGCTCCTTTCAAAAATTTCTGCAGCCAGGAAATCAGCTGGCATCATATTTAAGCAAAATAACTCAAAATAACTGGAGGATATTTTCAGAGCATTACAATCTTGTTTTATTTTATAGAAGATATTTCCTTCTCTTAAGTAGCTTTCTTAATGTGCGTATTAATTTATGTCCCCCTTCTATATTTTGTAGTCTACATTCAAAAATTTCTGCTTTCCTTTTATTTTTGTTTGTTTGGTTGGTTGGCTTTGTTTTGCCTTGTTTTTCCTTGTTTTGCTTTGTTTTGTTTTGTTCTGAGGGTTAATCACTGTAACTAGAGCTCATCGAGTCCTGAAACTAAATGTAAGTAACAGCAACTGACTGTTGGACAGAATAAAAAGCCTGATTTTACCACGCCACAGTGAACAATGTGTTACCTCTGGCCCATGTATTTAGCACCAGAAATCATTTTATTTTCTGCAAAATATCCCACAGGCATATTTGGTTTCCACAGGAGGCAGTTACGTAACAGCAGAGAAGGCATATTCAGATAGCTGATGAAAGGAGTCATGCATTAATTCTGCTCTTTCTTTGCAAAAGCAAGACTAGCATCAGTTCTGGTCCAGGAAACATGTAGCTGTGGGCAAAATTTCAAGTTAATGTGCTCTTCAAAGAGGAGTTGTGCTGTTTTGTACCAGCTAAAATTGTCTGTCCATGTCTGACTTTATAGCTGCCCTCCCAGGGGATCGGGGAAGTGGCTCCTCATGTGTAGCTGTTTCATGGAAAAACTTTCTTAAGACAGGCAACTCAAAAGGCAGAAGTTAAGATTAGGATAACCTAGTTATCCTAGAGACCTATGTGAATCTCTAATGCGTCTTGATATTTTCTTTTTTTTTTTTTAACTTCATTTTGTACACAGTAGGAGGAGTAAATGCTTGAAGGGTTTTTCGCAGTTTTTATAAGAAAGAGTATGACACTTTGCCCTTCCTCAAGAAACACATCCTCATATGATTTGTCAAGTCCAAAACATTCACAAAAAGCATGGCATGTCCTTAAAGGACAAATTAGAAAGGACTCAGTTTGACTGATAGGAGGAAAGCAGCTTTTGTTTGCCTGACCCATGTCAAGTATGGACAATGAGCCAATGTACAGGTCAGTGTGAACAACAGCCATGGGGAATTCCAGCCTTCCAAAGACAAAGCACTACGGCCAGTAGTTCTGATGTCTGGACAGCCTGAAATGAATGAAACGCTTTATGAAACCTGTTTTATACTTAGCAAAGATTCAAGAGACAAACATGTTTCAATGTATTTTCTGCAATTTTTTTTTTTTTGTTTGCATCACTTGTGGCACTTTAGGTCAAAATATCCTTAGTGATAAAACTATGTGCCTAATTCTTTTCTATGTGTAAGTCAGATATAGTCTACAATGATCCTAATTCACAGAGAAGGATTCAGTGTTCCCACAAGCATGTCCCAACTGCTTAGTCACTCTTTAAGCCACCAATAATACTGTTCTGAACTGTCTGGAGAAGGAGACAACTAGAAACCACTTTCTGTGGAATGTGTGAACATATTCATAGCATAGAGTTAGAAAAAAGACAATCCAGAGAATAATTTTTTTTATTGTTTCATGTGAAGAAAAAAACTTGTTTGGGGAAATTCAGGCAGTTTTAGTTATCTATATTCAGATCTGTGTGCCATGGAATGTAAATATCTTTTGTATGTAAGGTCACAAAAATTCACTTTAACACAGAAGTCTATAAAAAGCAAAATAATCTCTGATTAGCTTTTTTGCCTCCAAAATTGTCACAGAATCACAGAATGAACTAGGTCGGAAAAGACATTTTGAGACCAAGTCCAACTTACGACATAGCACCTCCTCATCGACTAAACCATGGCACTGAGTGCCACATTCCAGGCTTTTTGAAAAGCACATCCAGGGATGGTGACTCCACCACCTCCCTGGGCAGATGATTCCATTGCCCAGTCACTCTTTCAGTGAATAATTTTTTCCTGATGTCCAACCTAAACTTCCCTTGGTGCAGCTCAAGACCGTGTCCTCTGGTTCTGTCAGCTGCTGCCTGGTAAAAGAGACCAACCCCGCCTGACCACAGCCACATTTCAGGGAGTTGTAGAGTGATAAGGTCACCTCTGAGTCCCCTTTTCTCCAGGGTGAACACACTGAGCTCCTTCAGTTGTTCCTCACAGGACTTGTGTTCCAAGCCCCTCTCCAGCCTCGTTGTCCTCCTCTGGATGTGCCCAAACATCTCAATGTCCTTCCCAGACTGAGGGGCCAGAACTGGACGCAGCACTCCAGGTGTGCCCTCAGCAATGCTGAGTACAGGGGTAGAATGACCTCCTGGTACAACAGAATGACTGTTCCTGACACAGGCCAGGGTGCCATTGGCCTTCTTGGCCACCAGGGCACACTGAAAAAAACCAAAGAAACCGACAACCTCCCTCCCCTCCCCTAAAAAAGCACCCATAAAACCCCAACCTTTTTGCACCTAGCACCAAGTTTATTACACAAGCAGGATCCACAGTCCCCTCTCTCTCCCTGCAGCCCCTCATCCCAGGGCTGTATGTCACCCACTTTAGTTGCAATTCAATGGTTGAATAAACTCTATTACTGCTTATCATAACTTCTGTGGCTGTGTCATCTCAAAGACAAACTTGGTGATGATCAGGTCCCTCGTGCGTTTGGTTCATTGGAAAGTGAATTGGAACATATGACCTCTCCTTGGAAGTACTCAAGATTCAATTTCAGACATAGCAGACAAGTGTAACAAATAATATCCCCATCTCATGATTTTATCTCTAATTATTTGCTTGCAAAGTGCAATAATTCATTGTGGACTCACATTTCAGTAGTAAATTAATACTCCCACACCCTGTGCTGGCTCAGCTCTTGTGACTATGAGACCAGAATTAAAATTCTGACCCACATCTTCAAATGCAATCCCACCCTACTTGAACTTCAGTAGCTTCTTCAAGAAGGTGAATTCATTATGCATTCTTTTATGAGAGATGTAATCTGAGTGACAGCCTTGTCAGTTGTCCCAAAGAAGAGCAAATATAAAAACAATATTTTTGAGTTTCTCATATTTTTACAATAATTTTCTTTCTTTTCTTTTTTCACTTTAGATTTTACACAGAAAATGTATATTGGATTCTTGAAGTCCAGCATGTAGTAACAGTGGAAATAAATATTCCTGAAAGAACTTACATAGCTGAAGTTTCTTCGCAGGTTGTAAACAACTTAAATATTGCATGGCATGTAAAAAGGCACAAAAAAGGAAATCAATTCCAAAACTGAAAATGAGAAAAACAAAATCCCAATAAACTAAATTAACAAAAAATCAAGAAGGGCAAGTTGGTACTGGTGACCTCAGCTGACCTACATTAGAGGGTAATTACTGCCCAATCAATAGTCCTTATGCATAACTACGGACATAAATGGTCAATGGAAAGTGATAAAGGATGGTGATCAATAAACATTACAGTCTGGCAAGCAGTTGTCCAAGAAGTGGGGGAAAAGTTATTACTTTTATACTTTGGATTGCCAATATACCAATCAGGATTTGTCAAAGTTTGGGATTTGAGCTTTTTCCACAGTATACTACATCATCATTCTCTTTTAAATCCATCCCATAAAACCGACTTAAGTGATCTTATTAAGGCATGGCTGCTTAGTGACCAGCTCCAGTGCAGTTCCAGGTTATTGGCCTCTGAACTGCCAACATTCCTGAAGAACATCTACAAATATTGTCTTGGTGCTTGTGAAAATAGACATGCTCCTGTCAGCAGTTTTGAGATCAGAGTCAGATCAAAATGTTTCTTTGCCAGGACAATAGAAAAGAAAGAAGCAAGTCCTTGAGACTGAGAGCCTTTGTTGAGATGCCAAAACTCCTGTTGATGGGTGATATACAATTTCAGATGTCTGAAACAAACTGCAGTAAAATACCTTATGAAGGAACTTTTTTTAATGGAATCCAAACAATCTTGAATCTGGCCCTTGATGAAGACCCAGGGGTGCAAAATAAGTTAATATTTCTCCCTGATCACTTCTAGTGAATCAGTCATGAGCAGTCATTTGGAGTTGCACATGATATTTCAGAAAGTATTCCTGATTTTTAATTTTTGCAGTCTAATTTAGATTCACTGAGAGACAGCAGTCAGTCAGCTATGTAATATGAAGCATAATTTACCACAGCTTTACACATATGCAGTCCTCCTCCTACAGTCTAAGAAGACTGATAAAAATTATCCCCAGAACGTGTTTTTTATAGACAGTACACAAACTTTTGCACAGGCAGTATTTAGCTATTCCTTGTGATCCTGGCTAGGATCCACTCCTAAATCTATGGTTCATCCGAATGAAAAACACATACCAAAAGTATTCACATAGAAGGATTATGATTTTGGAAATTTAGAGCTGGATTAAGAAGCTTTTCCCACAGAAATGACAGACGTACTGTTTTAGAAATAAGACAATCTGGGCAATGGACCTTTTGGAAACCTCATGTACATTGTCTCAAAAGTATCTTAGGTGATTCAAAGCAGATACGCTACTTTAAGTCACAAGAATATAAACTCTTTTCATCCCTCAAAAATTAATTTTTAGAATAATTTAACCTATTCAAATAGCCAAATCACCACAAAAAATACTATAAATAAAATTACAATGCTATTGCTAATACTGATTTTAGATTCTATCCCTTTGGATGCCCAGAACATATTACCCTAATTCTTTAGTTATATTGATAACATGTTCCATATTCAAACTAGTGAAGGTTGATTCACCGGTGTGGTTCCAAGAACTTCAGCTGGACAAGTTGCCTGCTATGGAATAAGAGTTACAATGTTTCAATGTCAAACAAAACTAAATAAATTTACCTTTTTCCTCCCACCTGGTCGGAACAGATGTACTTGGATTTCAGAATATGACAACTTTGGTTGCACTTGGATTTCAAATATGACAACAACTTTCATGATCACCCCCCTTCCTTTGGCTTTCCCATGATAAATTTGATATTATGAATAGTCAGTTTACATCTGTGAAGCTCAGACTGACACCAGCCTCTGAATCATTTTACCCTGGGGTAGTGCTGTGGTCTCTTCCACCATGACGCACATTGTCCAAACTGCTTAAAGATGTTTATGCACAGCTAATGCATTGTGTTTTAAGGAATAATGTTTTGGCTACACATAAATCTGCCTTTATACCTGAGTCCATGATAAATATGTTAGTGGCTTTGGCACATGATTTGTTTGTACCTCAACACAGTGCACAATTGGCAGGCAGAATTGTCGGTGACTGATAGCATCATCCTTGGATGATTGTGGCCTTTCATTAAAACACATTAAATTTTCTGTGTGTGCTATTACCTGTCTTGGGATTGATTAAAGAGATTATGGTGTGCTTTCTTGGGTATGGATATAAGCTTAATTACAGCTGGTTCTCTTGGGAACAACCATATGAATGAAACTGTGTGACCACAATTTACAAACATCAGTTCTGTGACTTTTACTCAGTGTAACAGAACTTAGTCCTGAAAAGCCAAGAGGACTTCCATGAGCAGCCTCAGACAGGCTTCCATGATCATTCTCACACTGCTTCCATGAGCAGCCTCAGACAGGCTAGCAACTGAGTTTACTCTCTCCGGAAAAAAAATAGCAGAGATTTGTGTGAGAGAAACACACACATTGATGGTAGCTCTAAAAAGAACATGTTTGCTTGAACCATGGCAATTTTCCTTGGAACAGACCATGGGGTGCTTTCTTTCCTGGTCTATCCTCATTCTTCTTCCCTCACTGTAAAAGTTCATGCTTCCAGCACTGAAATGCCCTGTTCATTCCACAGCATTACATTACAGTGTGGCCTCAACTATTCTATTACCTAAAATTTAATTTTATATATCCGTATATGCAGGTATCTCTCTGTATATATACTACATGTGTATGTGTGTGTTTTGTGTTTAAATAGTATCTTGCAGATCCTCAGACAAAAAGGTTCTGCATGTTTTTTATGTAGACTTGCCAAGTCAGATAAAGATGATCTTATCATCCTCCAAGCATTGGCAGAGTCTTCAATAAAACCAATAACAAAGTTCCAGGTGTGGGTTTGCTGAAGGGCCAAGGCTGTGATCTCCTCTGTTGGCACAGACTGCTGTAGCGTGCTTCCATTGTTCTTCTGTGACTCTGCAATTTCAGTGTGTCTTTATTTTTACCAGGATAACATTCCTCCCATCTGTCCACTAACTTAGTTATTAGAAACAGGTAGTGGATATTTATAACTTAGATTAAATTGAGATCTTCAGTGTAAAGGGCATTATGATAAAATGTGACAGTACCATGAGAGGGCATTATCTGATAATGTCTGTAATGTGTGACATAAGGAAATGTGTGTTCCTTGAGCATTTATGAAGTAAAATCAACCCTCCCTTCCCTTCTTTCCACGGATCAAATAAATGTGCCTAGCTGCAGATGAGTGATAGGGGAAAGCCAAAGTATACAGACTATTAAAATGTTCTATCTCCTTTCTTCTGTTGCTCTTCCTAATTACTGTAATTGGATAATGTTCTGGGAAGAATCCTGGTAATAGAAGAAAAAAGGGAGGTGATAGCCCTCACAACACATGACATTATCTGAAAACTGTCAAATGACAGTGTTTCTCTCAAGGACTAATACTCCCTTTATTTGTTAACATTTTCAATGCAAGGACCAAATGTTTTGTACAGAAAAATTAGCCTGGAGGTCAGAACTCGGGCAAAGTAAAAGCAAACACTTTTACAGGCCAAATGTTTTAATTGTGTTAAACACTTCTGTAAGCATGACTTGCAGCATTAGTTTTTTCCTTAATTTTTCAAGATTACTGCTTAGGGGTAGCATTGCCTGATCACAATGTGCACTTACACATGTTCTAACTTTGTTCTTTGCTTCATTGAAAAGAGTCATATTTGTTTTTGTATGCAAGGAAATATCACACTGAATTCCTGTGTACTTCTTTGCATCCCAGGAACAGTCAAACAAGTCACACACTATTGAAAGAGGTTAAATGTCCTCTGCACAGTCATAATTCACCAAATATATCAGGCAATAAAGTCCTGTGATAACTCACTTTTCATGACAAACCCTGTAATGAGAAGTGAAAATGGGAAAAATTCATCTATTCACTTGACATAGATTGTAACTAGAAAGAGAAAAACTAGACCAGAATTAACTCATTCTTACAATGACTATACAGCGGCAAACAGACATTTCTCCTTGGTTGCCTTCTTGACTTTTTGATTTATTTACTTTTTTAAAAAAAAAAAATATTCTTGAATAGCTTTCCAGCAGCATTACTAGACAACAGTAACTAAAAATGAATAAAAAGAAAAATCTCAAATTGTCCACCCAGCTACTGTCTATTTCCACTGAGCAGAAGAGCAATGCAGAATTCCATTGAATTTAAATGCATAATTGAACCACTGCCTAACAGTTATTTCCCCTTTAAAGAAACCTGATTTATTTTAGAGTTTATAACTCACTAAACCCACATATGCTCAGCTGTCATAAACAGATAACTTCTCCCCATTTTATGTAGATACTGTAGGTACAGAGCACATGATATATTGAATAATGGACTGCAAGGTAATAAGAAAATGAGGGAATTAGTCACACTCATTTTTAAAAAAGTACTGTGCCATGATCCAAATGCCTATAGCCAGATCCTAATACTGGGTAGATGATGGAAATAAATATGCTGGAAATCAACAGATATGAATAATGCAAATTCTTCATATATTTGCAAGAAGCCATACAAAATGCTGTTGAAATGAGGCTGTTTCTGACAGCTTTGCTGCATACAGCATTAAAAGACTCTCATGGGAGCTCCCAAAGGACTAGAGGGGCTTTTGCACCTTTTTGCTCTGTAAACAAGAAGGCCTAAATGCCTGACACACCTTGGCAGAACAGAGCAAAATAGTACAGAGCTTTTCACAAAGGTTTGGGGATGAAGAGGTGGCTCAGCTACATAAAATTATATGGCAGCAGAAAGCTTAAAAATTATTAAGACTATGGCATTTCTGGCACATTTCTGGAAAGCTACATGATGTAGTATCAAAGTGACCTCTGCCCATCCTGTCAAACCACATCAGCTTGTCTTTTGTCACTATGCCTATTGACAGCATGTTCTGTGATGAAGCATGACATAATATGTAGGACAATAAGAAATGAAAAGCTAACCTTCTGTGCATTAAAACACCAATAATACATTTCGATCTCCTCGGAGGATCAGAATGAATGCTTCCCATTGTGGCATGGGAACACATGTTTACAGATTTTAGTTAAAATAGGCTTTCAAAGAAACGGCCCAGCATCCTGTTATTTTGAATGAAAGTGAGATCCTCTTACACCGAGGATTATTTTCTCTCACAATATATGTCATTCTGTTCTCTTGTATGGTGTCAGTAGTGAGATCTGTTCCCTGGCTTGTCCCTTTTCAGGAAAGAATAGAAGTGATTTGGTATCTACTGTGCTATGTGCAGGAAACTTCTGAATGGAAACCACAGGAAAAGGTCTCCCACTCTCTGCAGAGATGGTGTGCTCAGAGGAGGTGAGCAGTCTCCCAAACTGCCTTTCGCATCCAGTTAAACAGGTGTCTTTATCTGGGAGGATGTATGGATATGAGTAAAAAAAAGGCACAAAAAAAAGGTAGAGGAAGCAATACAAAAGAAATGGCAGGAGAAGATTGGTGGCAAAGCAGCAATAAGGAGAATGAAAAAATTCTCCTTATTGGAAAAAGAGTAGCAAAGAAGAATATGATGGAAGTTGGAAACCATGGAAAAATGTGTTTGGAAGCAGGCAGTACAAAAAAAAAAAAAAAAAAAAAAAAAAAAAAAGCTGATGTGAAAAATAAGGCTGTAAAAACAAGAGGAAAAATAAAGCTGGAAAAAATAAAGCTGGAAAAACAAGCGGGATCAGAAAGACTGAAATATGCAGAAAAGAAAAAGGATTCCAGTAGCCTGCAGCCCAGAGCTTCATATTTCAACTGCTACTTACACTTCATCACGTCTCTGTAACAGCAAGTAATACATTGTAATATATTCTTTTTAATTTCTCTATTTCTCAACTATGAAACAGAACAGTGGGAAAAAGTATTCTATCATGAAATACTTCATTTATTGCTAGATGAATTTTTTTCTAGATTTTCCTGACACAGTCTACAAGAAGCTGGTTGTGATTTCTTCTTTTCTCATACATGACTAACCTTCAATGATATCCTTGCAGTGCATAGCTTATTATTTAGTATACCATGAACATTATATATTTTTTGCTTGTTTCTGAGAAATATGGAACCTACAATTTTTTCATAAATCATAAGTGGCCCTAAAGAAGACATTTCTGAAAAGCCTGATCATTTGCAAAGGCAATGATACAGCTTTTATTATCTGAACCCTTTGCATTTGTTATATGAACACTTAAGTTTATTTAATGCTATCACAGACAGAAATTTATACAAATATGAGTGGTAGGAAGAACAAGATGAAACAAGAACAACTTCTCACTTTCAAAAGACAAATAGAAAACAACAAATTAAACCAGGATAATTATTATGTAAGAGCATCGCTTTAACCTAGAAAGAGTTTGAAAGAGAAAAATTAATTGAGGACTGGTACATGCAGAAAAGCTAACTTCTGACCAGAAGCTGCTTGAGGACTAGATTTGTCCTGAAAGCAAGGTCATTATCTGTTTTGCTGATGCCCCTGGGCTGTGCTGGTGGGCACTGCAGGACCCTGCAAGATCACATCGCCCAGGCTGTGCCAGAGGGAGAAGTGGCTGCCAATGTCTGACATAAAGACTTGTGTCTTGCAACGCAGAAACAACCATCCTAAATTGGTAGTTTCCTCCAAAGCTGGAAAGAATATGGCTCTATCAACACAGTTCTGGGCACAGTGTGGTTAAGCAAGACTAATTAGTGCTTCGAGCAGTGTCTTACAGAGGAGACTAAACAGTTTCTGGACTACAAATGATCCTCATACTTCTCATCTGCACAATTTCTGTGATTTTATGTGAGGTCTGGGATCTCTTTAGTATACCATGGAGAGATTCATACAGTATCCTTGCTATGATATTTTTCTTTTTTTTTTTTCTACCAATACTTAAAATAAATGAAGAAGGAATTAATTCAAAATTGTTTATCTATATATTTTACAATATATGTACACTTAGCATTTTCTTGTGTATATCCTTCTTCAGGCAAGTTTCCAAGCTGCATTAACTAAAACTGTCATCTTATATATAAAACATTTTTCAGATGTGCTTTCATATTTGCAGCATGAGTCAAATTATTCATCCAACCAAAAATGGATCCCTTTCATTTCAACAGAATTGGCATTCATTTATTTTTAATGGACTGGCTGAATAACCCATATCATCATTTTTGGGGAATGGATTTTTTAAAAATGTTTTCTACTAAGGTTTGTGTTCTGGTGATATATTTATTCATAATATATATTTTTTTTCTGAAAGATTTTTTTTCATTAATTTATTAGTATTTAATGATTAATTAGTATGACTAAGGCTGATATGAGATAAAAATTGTTGCTTCTCCAATTATGGAATTAGTTATAATTCAGCATTATATTCATTACTTTCTTGACTCTGTAATTCCTCATAAAGGAAACAAAGACATCCTGTTAAACAGCAATAAATTCAGTCATGTATTTTGCCAAGCCATAACTTGAGTTCCATAATTTTATTTTTTGTTTTGTGAATCAATCTTCTCTATGTGAACAAGAAATGGTGGCAAAAAATAAATATCAGTCACTGAAAAAAAATTTACCATTGAGTAAGAGTGCATACTTTTGGTTTCATTTTCCCTTAGAGCAAGGCTCTTTTACTTTGCATTTCAAAGAAGGATGATGTGGACTATTACAATCACTCACTTTGAAGACAAAAAAAATAGTTCTCAACAGAAGAAGAAAGAAGAATGCATTTATTCTGTATGAGTTCAAATCCCCTTACCACCATCACTTCTAAAAGGTATCCTGAGTTCTGAGGTAGATCACCACCACATTTTCCCTAAAAAATCAGCCCCTCTTGCAGCTTTGCTTTTCAAACTGAAGAATTATGGTTTTATTAATGCTGTCTTCAGTGGCTTGAATGTAATGGATTGAAACTGACGTGGGGCAGGGGTAGTGTGGCCCCTCACAGGGGATGCCCTCTGAAGGTGGTGATGCCCTGGCACAGATTGCCCAGAGCAGCTTCCCCATCCCTGGAAGTGTCCAGGGCCCGGCTGGACAGGGCTTGGAGCAGCCTGGGATGGTGGAAGGTGTCCCTGCCCATGGCAAGGTGGTGGCGTGAGATGATCTTGGAGGTCCCTTCCAACCCAAGCCATTACAGGGTTCTGTGTGAATTGGTAGCTCCTTCTCGGCATGAGCAAAACCACTCCAGTGAGTATTATATTTTCACAAAATACACTGAGTTAAAAACATCCAGAAGGAAATAAACCCTCAATGAATGAAGGAACTGGGCAACTGCCAATATCTGAAACTTTTAATAATTAAACCTAGCTGCAAGTGCTTTTTCTGGCCCTAGCCCAAGCCCAGCCTTTTTATTACCTTGGGTTCTCTAAGCACATCTAATATGCTCCGCGTGTTATTTCAATCTTTATTAAGTTATTTAACATGTGGAGAAATAAATAATTGTTATGAATTTGAAGTTGTGAGAGAGGGGTGGGGGGGAAAAAAGTCCTGGGTCTGCTGAGCAGGTGAGAAAGTAGAAATGAGACTATAACTGCTCTAAATAATTAACCAAAGTACCACAGTTTCTCTGAACAGTATTTTTTTTTCCATTAATATTTATCTCCACTTCTTTTCTTCAAAATCCCTTTACAATCTTTTCCTTTAAATACAGTGGGAATAATTCCCTCTGTTTTTCCACTCCTTTTTACTCCATTTTGAGATAAAAAAACAACACGATTGCCTCAAGCTGCAAAAGCTGGGACTGACAGGGTGTAGAGGCACAGTAATTTTTGAAAACACAATTTAGTCCTGAGGCTCACGTTTTGCATCATTAAGAACTGGTGCTTGGGTGGCATTATCTAATCAATGTCCCTGTCTAAAATGTAATTAGTCTTTAGGACTGAAAGAAGCAAACTCAAGTCATCATAAAAGTCAATCATCCAGGATATAATTTCTGTGAAACTATGAAATAGATGATTGTTTTCACTCCATATGAAGGTTTTTGATAAACCTTGCCAAGAGACTTTAGGTGCTTTCAGTAGCTCATTGTATTCTTTTTAAAAGAGCTGTTTCTCTTTTGTGTATTTTAACAATAAAGTAATGATGAAAGCTGGAAGCTGATTTTCTTCTTTCCATAATAATCTCCCATTAGCTTTTGTTCCACCAAAGTCTGTGGATGGGTTCCCAAGAATTCCTGAGAAAAGGATCGAGCCCTTCAATTTTTGTGCCAGTATATTATATCCAGTGGAATTTTCACCCTATCTTTAAGTTTTTCAGTGCTGCAAGTCAGTGAATATTTGCTGAATAACTTTGCTCTTTATCTCTCTCTTTGTTTTCAAGTCTCTGGTCCCTTAGATTCTCAGGACACATGAACTTGGAAGGGTAACTTCTCTACAGCTCTTTCCAAAAAAAATATATTACTTATTATAAAATAAAATAGTAAACTATTTAAATATATTACTAAATGTTTTATTTAAACCATACTACAGGATATATACCTTTGGTTTCCAAATAAATTTCCAAAGCAATGTTTTTTTCTAGTAAAATCTGTTCATAGAAAAATCAATTCCTCAAAAAACTATGAACAGAATTATTTTCACTTTTATCATCCTGTTTCATGTTGTTTAATGAAGCAGTGTTAGATTATTTCCTGTGGTATTACAGATTTCCATGATCTCAAAGTGCCCTTTGAAAGGACATTATAGATTTCAGTCTAAACCCGAGATGGTGGAAAAAGCATCTCATCACAATAGGCTCCATAGATCATGGCATAATTAACTGATTGTTATAACATACTTGGCTTGACTCTGAAGCTTTTTACTGCCAGACACAGGGTGTGATGAAAGTCACTCGAATTCCTTTCATTTACTTTGATGAGCTTTCTGTCAAGTTCATAATATTTACATTGTTCGAAATGGCATGACTCAGTCATAAGTATAGCTATATAGTATATATATATATATTATATATAAATACTATATACATATAATACTATATATATAGTATAATATATAATTATATATAAATATATATAATATAATTATATATTATATATAATAATTATATATATAATATATAATTAATTATATATTAAATATATAGAATATATTTAATTTCCAAACAAATTACCAAAGCAATGTTTTTGGTAAATGCTATTGAAAATCCAATTTCCCCAAGTACTATAAATAGAACTATTTTCACTTTCTGATGGAAACTTTTGTGTTAATATTGTGAAAGGAGGGGAAGAGTCTTTAAAAAAAAAAAAAATGCAAATCTTACTTGTTGTAAAAAAAATCCAGCTGAAGTAGAAAAATTCCAACCATAGCTACCCATTCCAATAGGCAGCAAAATATAAAATAAATATATTGGCAGGATATGGTCACAGGTGAACTTTTAATAGCTGAGGAACATTAGTTGTAGGGTTAGATAGCTTCTACAGTGATCCCTGAGCTTTTTACTAATTGCTAGGCCTATTTCACATGAACAGACCACAGTGTTTTTCGGGCAGTCACTCTCTACAGATGTCCTTTTGTCTCAGAACCTCTGCAGCTGCAAAGGAATCCAGTCATGTGCCTGTGTAGGTGCAACGATAGCAGGAGTGGTTAATGGGATTTTCAATTTGCTTTTCAATTTTTGCTTTTTCCACCTTAAGAATTTGAATAATTGAAAAAAAGTTTTGTGACTTACAAGTCCCATTGAAAACCCCGTATACAATAATCATTTAATTATTTGAGTCTTTCTACTGTTATCACGAATGCAGTAATTGGAATTTCTTTTGCTCCCTGTATGCTGATTACATTTCTAAGAGAAGGAAAGCCTCTTTATTTAGCATTTCTTTTCTGTTCTTTCCCATTATTCTTTTTTATTCAAACAGAAGAATGGTTGGAATCTGCCTGAACATTTCAGAACAGCTAACCCATATCATTACCCATAGGGCTAAATGTCCAGGCTATTCATGCAAACAGCAGCTATTCACAAATATGGAAAAATAAGGAAGAAGAAATGCTGCTATTTGCTGATTTCTGAGGACCAGGGAATTCTGTGTCACAAAGTTTTGTTTTGGTTTGGTTTGCTTTGGTTTTTTTGGGGGGTTTTATTTGGGGTTTTTTTGGTGGTTTTTGAGGGTTTTTTTTGTTTGTTTGGGTTTTTTTGGTTTTTTTGGGGGGGGGGGTTGTTTGGGTTTTTTTTGTTTGTTTGTTTGTTTTGGGTTTTTTTGTTTTGTTTTGTTTTGTTTTGTTTTTTTTGTAGCACTGATATGCTTTTTAGTTGCCTAAGGTTGTACATGTATGGTAAAGAGCAAAAACAAGTGAGATTATATCCTTTGATATCCTTTGGGCTAAAGGACAGAGGCTGACAGTAAATGTTGGTACTTCTCAGAAGAAAGTGCTTTCACATCTTTGCAAAAATGCACTGCACCTTACACCTTGTTCCACAGCAGGTCTGAAACAAATAAACAACTACAGGTGAAAAAGGTGTTAAAAAACCCCTTTAACCATGAGTTATTCTATAAAACACTGGGTGCATATCACCCTACTGAAATGGCATCCCTGTCATGCATGGCCATCTTCCATTAATTTTAGAGTCCTGGCTTGAGCACAAAGGAAAAGTTGGTTTTAAAATGAGACAGAAAGGAAAGATAGATAAGATAGACAAATAGATAGATAGATAGATAGATAGATAGATAGATAGATAGATAGATAGATAGATAGATAGATAGAATGAACAGAGCTGGAGAGGGACTTTGTACACGGACCTGGAGTGACAGAAGCAGAGGTTTGGATAAGATGTTAGGAAAAAAGTCTTGTCTGTGAGGGTGGTAAGGCATGGTAGATGTTATCCAGAGGAATTGTGGCTGCCCCATCCCTAGAAGTGCTCAAAGCCAGGCTGGATGGGAGCTTGGAACTTGGTCTAGAGGGAGGTATCCCTGCCCATGGTGGGAGGGAGGAATGAGATGATCTGCAAAGTCCTTCCAACTCAAACCATCCCATGATTATATGATAAGAGAGAGATGAAAGAGGTGCTATTCTGATTGCTGTTGCAGAGTAACATCAGCAACACTGCTCATGAAATAGCATGGAAACCTCTGCCATGTGCAATGAGCATCTGAGTGTCACTACCATCACAAAAAGCAAGAAAGAGTGGAGTTGCATCCCCATTTTTTTACAGTTTACAGTTGTCTTATTCTTTGCTACCCAATAAACCTGTCTTGGAAAATCAAGGTGTCCATGGCCCAGTGTTGGACCAAATCCCTGGCTGTGCCACATGGAATTCCTGCACTGAGACTGTTGTCTGGTGTCTCAGCACACAGTGAGCAGTGCCAGTGTGTCCATTAAAAATTGCTATATGTTTAGAAAAATAATATTCACAGCAGCCACATAAAGTAAATAGTGCTGTTAAGATTAGCAAAGTGAACATGAGTGACTATTTTGAAAACTGTTCACCAGCTGATTGAGGGAGGGGAAAAGCTCTAAAATGAAACCCTCTCTATAGGGCTGACTAATAAAAAGATGAAACTATACTTGACATTCAAAAACAGTAAGAGTACCCAGATGAGGGTCGAATATATTAGCTTAAAATAGAATGAGATGATATTTATTAGTGAAAATGAAAACCCTACTTAAAAAAAAAAAAAGAAAATCACATTTACAAAATTATAAGATATGGTCTTGACATCCCAGTGGCTCTCCCTTTTTGTGGAAATTATGATACAAATTGTGATACAAAACCAAAACCTGCCTAGAGGTTTATATCATTAATTTTGATACGAGAGAAATAAGAATAGTGAGATAGCATCTACCAGACATCGGCATAGAACTTTGTTCAAGTAATAAAAATAAATAATAAATAATAAATAATAATGAATCAATATAAATAATATATAATATATAACATATAAGATTAAATATATAATATATAACATATAACATATAACATATAACATATAACATATAACATATAACATATATTATATAATATATAATATATAATATATAATATATAATATATAATATATAATATATAATATATAATATATAATATATCATATATCATATATCATATATAATATATTATATATCATATATAATATATAATATATAATATATTATATATTATATACTATATATTATATATTATATACTATATATATTATCTAATATATTATATATATTATATTATATATAATATATAAAATATAATATATATTATATAATAGATAATATATGTTAAATAATATATAATATGATAAATAATAAAATATAAATAATAAGTATAACTATAGCTATAATTATTACTATAAATATAAATATATAACTCTAAATATTTCCTGCTCTGTAAGCTTTTATCTCAATTCACAGATTTTATGTTTTTAAATTATCATTTTTGAATATTTGTGGATATATTTTTCACAATTTTTAAATTTTTGATTCAGATTTGTTGAACTCTTAAAACTTAACTACTCTTGGAAAAAACTCATGAGATTATGGTGAACCTTAATTACAGATTATCTTTTTCCCACATCCAGATCTGCCCAAAAATGCCTTAAGCAAAGAAATGTATACCAATATCTTCAGCTATAAAAATTCAGTTAGAAACACCTCGAATAACAGCAACAACAAAAATGCTAACTATGAAATGTTGTAATGTGAAACTGCTGCACAAGTTTGCAAAATTGAGATCCTGAAATTATCAGAAGGATGAAAAAAAACCCCCTATTTATTTGATTTGAGCAGAAAACTCATCTGTGCTTGCAGCATGGGTCAGTTTGGGAGATTAGTTATAACTTTTATTTCAAGATTTAAGTATGAAAAACATTAATAAAAAACAACAAAAAAACCCCACAATCCCCCTCCACAAAGCAACCAACCTCCACAAAGCAATAAACCAAAACAAAAAAATAACCCCCCCGCAAAAAGGCAAATAAAAAAAACAATCAACAACAAAACCAAACAAAAAACCATTAAATGAGTCCAGACACAGTACTGCAGCTTCCTCTGTCTGGGGCAGACTGCTGGTAATAAATGATAAATCAACAAAACCCCACTCTCATCTCTGAATTATTGAGCCCAGAACAAAAATCTTAGACAATCTTTAACAATATACCATTTTCCTTAGAAAATTATTTCATGATGTGTAATGATCTTGCCTATATATTTTAATTATTTTTAACTTTTTAAATAGACTTTTGAGTAATAACTTCTTAACAGTCACCACGGAAGGTAACTAAATCTTTAATGGACTCCTGGTGTAACCAGTTTAATGTTGCAATTCAATTGAGGTTTATGCAAATAAAGGAAAAAAGAAAATCAGAAAAGGTATTTTCTTCTATGATATACAATTTTTTTTTCTGTATTTTCACGAGATTTGCAGAATCACAGAATATTCTGAGTTAAAAGCAACCCATCAGAATTACTGAGTCCAAATCCTGGCACTTTCCAAGAGAGAAGGTGTCCAAGAATGTACGTTAAAAACAACTTTTTCCCCATCCACCCAATTTATTTCTGGTCAGCTTCATCTCCAATTGCACATTCGCCACAGAGATTTTCTGCCTGCAGTGCCAAGAGGCATTTCTGTGTTTCTCCCACATCACCTGACTTTGCTTATTTAGAGCACACACTTTGCCTTGGCTCCAAAAATAAATTTCTGCTCATCCAAGCTAGCCTACTGCCTTGTCTGATTGACTTCCAGCATTTGGGAATTGCTTGCTCCTGTGCCATTTTGAGGTCATCACATCACCTTCAGAAGCATTTTCCCAGGAAATTTTACTCATTAGTCCCTTGTGCAGCCTGAAGTTATCACAAAACTGAAAAAAGAAATTTTGTTAACTTTGTTTTCTAGATTGTCAAATAATGTAGCTTTAGTCATTCTAATTTTGAGAATGCAAAAATATTTTGTTTTACTTTATATACATACTATGATTGTTCAAGCAGAAGCTTCTCCCTAGTCTCTTTTCCTTAAGTAGAGACAACATGTTTGATATCTGTTTAAAGATGTTTGCTAAAAAACACTTTATGCCAGCTATTCCGTCTTCCACTTAATTTTGAATTCTATGATATAAATTGTCCAACTTGTCTGATAGGCTGTTTTACTTTGGAGATTTAGTTCTGAGCTTGACTATGGCAACTTTCATTTCCACTCCATCAACTCCTACACATTTCTCATGTTCAACACAAATTCCTTTAAAACATGAGCAAAGTAAATTTTCTCTTTGGGACCACAATTTGGCAACATGCCACCCAGTCTCTCAGAATGATGGATCCCAGTTCATCCTTTCATCTTTTTTTCTCAGTTATCTTAGATTATTATTTTTGTACTGTTTATGTTGATTTATTTTTTTAAGAGAGACAAAAATATGGATTTTGTCAGTTGTTCCTCTATTTGCTTCTTGACAACAGATCCTCATTATAAATTAATTTTTAAATAGGATTATCTCTTTTTCTTCCCCAGCCCCAGGTGATCTCTGCCACTTCTTTTTTGAACATGAACGAATACCAAGCTTTCCCCACCTCTTTCAGCCAGCTACATTTCTGGTTTCACTCTGTGAGAATCGAGACATTTCTGAGGAGCCAGTTAACCCATGTGTCAGATGGCAAAGCCTGGCAGAGACTCTCAGACCACAAATGCTCATTTAGCCTCTCACTGGTGAAGGCAAGAACGCCTTTTCCTAGCAGCTAATTCCATTTTTCAAGCCACTGCAGCTGCGGCTGAGTCTCAGGGATTTTTCTGCCCAGGACAGAATTGGTGACCCACCACTTCTGGGCTGTGATCATCTGTGACACTTTCAAAGGCTTCACAGCCCATCTCCTGTGCTGCATTTAGAAGATTAACCTACTTGTTAAACAAACTTTTGCAATTTCTGATGGGCCATGCACAGGCCTTATTGGGGAAGTCAGGGACAGGCTTTTAGAGCCAGAACTCATGTTCCCATTTCATGCTTATGATGCAGTAAACTTTAGCATGAAGCCCTCAAATGTCATGCTCTGATGTGTGAGAGTTTTGCTTCTGGCAGAGATGGTGCTGGACCTGCCTCCTAGCCCATGACATCACTTTCTCAGATATCCTCAACCTCTGACATTGTACCCAACTACATTTATGCCACTTATGGATAGAGATTAATAATTTCTGAAATATCATAAGTCTGAATAACAACTGTAGTTGATAATTTTAACTCTTAAATGCAGTAAGGATTTTTAAACCACCCCTTTGTTTCTCTCCAGGTGCAACAAACCTTATCCAAAAAATCCCCTTTTTGGAGCTCCTCAGAAATAACCTTTTTGAGGATCTAAAAGTGAAATCTCCTGTTACATCCCAAGACTAAGATTATTTCTCCTTAAACTACTTTTTCTACGATAAAAATAAAACAGAATCTATTTAAAAAAGAAAAGAAAAGTGAGCATTGACAAAAAAAAGCATTTAACTGATCATGTATTGCTCCTCTTATGCTGAGAATGAGCCACATGAGGCAGATCGTGAACATTTTGCTTATTGTACTACAGGAAACCACTCAGACAATGCAGGAGTGAGAGTTGCATTAAATAACTTAATAAATTAAATAAGTAAATTCTAATGGAAAAACCCCATTTCCTATTCGTACTGAAAGGCATGTAAATCTTCAAATTCCTAAAATAGTTGTTATGAGGCTTATCACGAGGCTCAGGATATGTCTTGGTAAAAGATCAAAGCCTGTAACCTTTTTCCTCCGTGAAAATGTTGAAATTTTGAGGATGTCTTCTGATTTAAGGAAAAAACAAAACAAAAAAATCCCAAAAACCAACCAACCAAAAAAACAAAAACCAAAAAAACCCCTTCATACAGATCATCCATGTTTTGTACAGTGATCTGATGACTACCAGCAACAAAGTAGGTAAGTGGGAGTTTGATACAACACTGATGTCTTCACAGCTTGTACAGTTTTGGGAGTGCTATAAAAAAGTTTTCACTTTGGTTAGATTGTATCTTTAATATACAGTTTTTGTTGAATTTGATCTTGAAGCAATGCATTGGTTTGAAGTCACTCTGAATAATTTATTCACCTTCAATCTGGGCACTGAATTTAAAAAAGTATTGTTTCTTGCACAGCATCACAAACAGTTCAGAGAAGAGCAAACTCTTCTTCAGAATGGAGGATTTTTTCTGGTTAAAACCTTTAAATTAGAAGCCCATGCAAACCACAGACTGTTCAGGAGTCACTTTAAATATTAAGATAAAAACCTGATGTTGTTTTCTCTTTGGCACATAAGACTTGCTAGTTCTATTATATAACTTCCTCATTGTAGTTTTAAATTTTTTCAATCTATTTACAAAGTTCTTGTGATTCCCAAATGTTAGACTTGATATAAGTATGCGCTGTTATTATTGCCATTATTCATATTTGTGGAACTTTTTCTAAAACCTAATTCTGTCTCCAGGTGGTGATTGATTCTGCAAGGAGGTTTTGCAGGAAGCAATTAATGAATAGCATTTTCATCACTGTCCTTCTCAAACCATAAGTGCACCTGAAATCAGCCACAGAGGATTTCCACTGTATTGTTTTATTATTTCTGATCCTGTTTAACAGATGGTTTCTGAGACTCATTCAGAGCCTCCCTAATTTTTCTCTGTCTATTACAGATGCTCTTGAGTACACACCTATTGTGCTGTGCTCTTACAGTTGTTTAATTTAAGCACGCCACACATACCATACTAAATTACAAACACAAAACCTCAGGAGGAATAATGCAGTAGTTTCTACCTGTAGGCTCTGACAGATGGGCGGCTGTAAATTTAATTTTCACTGGGATTTGATACGGTTTTATCCTAGTTTTTAAGACTAGTTAGGGCACACAAGTTTTTCAGTACTTGAAGGGGTCCAGTGAGAAAGGTGGGGACAAACTTATTATGGGCACCTGTGGCAATAGGGCAAGAGGTAATGGCGTAAAGCTGAAGGAGGATCCACTTTTATTTTAAGATAGTAAAATGCAAGAAAGAAGTTTTTAACAAAAAGGGTGGTAAAAGCCCAGAACAGGCTGCCCTGAGACGTGGTAGATGACCCAAGATATGAAAGATTCAGGGTCAGGTTGAATGCAACTCTGAGCAACTGGATCTGTTTGAAGATGTCCCTGATTACTCTAGAGGGAGTTAACTAGATGGCTTTTAAAGGTCCCTTCTAGCCCAAAGTATTCTGTGATTCTGTGAGTTTCCAAGAAAATAAAACATAATAACCTTCCATCTGAGCTAGTCATCTTGACCCCATTTTCTCTTTATCAGTGAAAGGAAATCAGCATTCCCACATATGGCTCACCCAGAGATACTCTTTAGAGTGCCACTCATCCTGCTGTAGAGCTCCACATTTTAGATTTCCAAGCATAGCAGAGATTTTTCCCAACCCTAATGATGTTAAGGGTTGTGAATTTAAGATCTGACCCTGTGAGCAGAGTATAAGGGCTATGTCTGATCAGGCAGACACCAGCTTTCTTCTCTATACTGCCAGACACAGATATTCAGGGAGGAATAAAGATTCTTCTGAAATCTAAATGCAGATGTGAACAGACCAGGGCACGGCATTGTATAAATGTAATTATGCAAAACTCAGACAAGAGCTTTTGTCTGGATATCTTGCAACCAGCCAAAGTCAGCTCTGTTGGTTTGAAATCACAGTTTTCTATGGTATCTTAATTTGTTAGCATTCAAAATGAGAGAGGGGGAATCCTTGCTAATCATAATTTAGAAAATGGTAGAAATTCCATTGCTTGATGCATACATAAATAAATACATTACTCTAACTGAATACATTACTCTAGCCTTACACATTTTCAATTCTCTTGAATATGTATAAAACAGAGGTTGGTGAGAGAGAGAAGCCAGAGCTAGACCTCTTTTGTTGAAAAAGTGAAGATCTTTTGTGCTGTGATAAAACCAAATGGCTCTTTCCTACCAATTTCCTGATGTAATCTCTCAAATATTAATATCACTAACTTGAATTGAGTTTTATGTGACAAACTGCTGGTTTTACTGAGATGAAAAGCCTTTAATCTGCAATATAGACTGCAGGATTTTCTTTATACTTTTCTTTTGTTTTCATTCTTAAATGATTTGAAAATTGACTATCCTTCTGGAGAAGGGCTATATTCCTCTGAGCCTTTGTTAAACAGGATGTACCTACAGGTCTAATGGAGTCTCTTCTGAGGTAATTGCAAAGCAATGAAACTGTGTAGCCAATGTTATTAGTTATTAATAATCACTTTCTAAATTCTATTTCTGCTGTCCTAAAAAGAATAGTCCCTCAGAATCTGCATATTACTGAGCCAGAGACACATAGATCTCAATAGCTGTCCTTAAAGTATGAATATTGATGCTGTCTGCTCTGTGTTAATCAACAGTCATAACTGTGAAGGAAACTTGGAAAGAGGGAAGTAAAGACAGAGGTGAAAATCCTTTCTGCAAGTTTTTTTCATCATTTTATTTAGGTTACCAGTCTGTGATAGAGAATGAAAATAAAATTACTACATGCAACAGAAATTACATCTTCTTTACAAATATTTTGATACACACATAGTTTAATTACTGCTAAAAAAGGGAAGCTTTCAGAACCACTAAAAGTATGCAAAGTATAGGCATAGACCTGCTTAGTATTCAATGCAGTGTCCCAAAGCACACAGTGATTACTATAGTTTACTAGAGATTACTGTTTACTACTCTTTAGTGTAACAACGTGGATCTTTACCATTCCAGGGTGTTAAGCTTGAAAACAGAGGATGGAAAGATGAGTTGACATCAGAATTCTGAGATCCTGTTGTCAGCTTCACTAGCCTTTTTGAAACATAACCACAATCATTCTGGTTAAGAAGTGCTCTGAGAAGCTTCCTCATGGTACCACCTGCACACCGAAAATCTGAAAATGAAGTGGATGCAAGCAGACTCCGATGCTAAAATCTAACACTGATTATATACTATTTACAGAGCTTGAGAACTTAAAAAACTGATGACAACACTGGGGTTGCTACATTCCTCTTTAGAATATTGTTTTATCTGTAAGATACCCTCGACATCCTGACACGAGGTGTTCTTTTTTTCACAAATGAAATAGTACCAGCTCTGTGGCCTTGCTTGATGATCTGTGGGCAGTGGTTGATGCTGGTTGTTGTCAGACATGATCCAGAGCTTGTTTTCAGAGATCTTACTTCTGTCTTCTTCTTGGATATGCCTCTTCAGCACAGACTTATCTGCGGATCTGGACCCTACTCACCAGAGCTGCATGGTGCAGGACTACCTATTGCTGGTCTACTGGATTTGGCTGGGGTAGAGTTAAATTTTTTCCAGGAGCTGTGTTTTGGGTTTGTGCTGAGCACAGGGTGGATGACACAGAGCTGTTTCTGTCATTGCTGAGCAGGGCCTGCACAGAGCCAAGGCCTTTGCTGCTTTTTGCACTGCCAGCCTGGGGAGGGGATGGGGCTGATCGAGAGTTTGGGAGGTGACACGGCCAGGACAGGTGACCCCAAGTGACCAAAGGGATGCTCCAGACCGTGTGACATCGTGCTCAATTTATAAGCTGGGAGGGAAGGAGGAGGAAGGGGGAATATTTGAAGTGATGGTGATTATTTTGCCAAGCCACATGTGTTACATGTGGTGGGTTCTGGCTCTCTGGAAGTGACTGAACTCCCACCTGCCCATGGCAAGCAGGGAATTAATTCCCCTCTTTGCTCTGCTGGTGTGCAAGGCTTTTTCTTTTGCTATTAAACTGTCTTTGTCTCAACCCATGTGTTTTCCATCTTTTACCCTTCCAATTTTCTCCCTACTCCTGCTGGTTGGGCAGGAGCAAGAGGTTGTGGGAGGCTTGGGGTTTGGATGGGGTTAAACCACAAGAGTTGCCTAAGCCCCAGCCTTGTGATAAAGTGCAGCTCCTCACTACTGATTCCTGGTGTTCCTGCCTTTACAGAGCATCCAGCCCTTGCAGCTGTCTAGCAGTAACTAGCCCAGTGCTGATTTTTACACTGAAGTCACTGATGTATGTAATGATCTTTCATTTACTTCAATAACAAGAATTCGTTCATGGGTGAATACTTTCCTTGCATGTAGAAAACTTATTACCTGAATTCTCATCAGCTTAGAAAATGAGGGGAATTGGCTCATAATCTCCAATGTGAGGCTTCTCAAAATGAGAAAGGAGTCTAGCAGGACAACATCTCCCCAGGTCCCAGCAGTGGGGACATGCCTGTCTGCTCCTGCTTCGGCTCCTGCTTACGGGCCTGTTACTGGGGAAATAAAGAGAAGCAGAACCAGAAGCTTGTGTGTGATGCAATCCATTAAGCAGCAAGAATTGTAAATTATGATGAGCCAGTGTTCTTTGCAGTAGTCTATTGGAGCAAATTGATGAATAATCTCTAAAAT
Organism: Melospiza georgiana; assembly: GCF_028018845.1. NCBI lineage: Eukaryota > Metazoa > Chordata > Aves > Passeriformes > Passerellidae > Melospiza > Melospiza georgiana. The sequence continues at coordinate 78,823,474 of NC_080465.1, forward strand.
AAAGTGTATTCTTATCTTGCGAATGATAAAAAGATGCATGCAAGGAAAAGCATGGTCCATGGTCAATCACAATGAGAAACAGGGATAAATTTGCTGAAAATTATACTGTTGATAAAAACTGTTATGAGAGAATATTATTTGTTATGAAAGTTCTATGTAAGGTAAATTTGCATACTGTTGAAGCAACAATTAAAATAGAAAGACAAGCTCTGTTAATTGCTGGGGGTAGGGCTGGGATCTTTGCAGAATTCTTCTTTTAGGAACCCTTTCCTTTGGGCCAAAATTCACCAAGCCAAACTATTTTGTTAGCTAAACCCATATACTTTGTAGAACATACTTTTTTCCCCAAATATCAGTCCCCCTTCACAGCTAATAACACCAAAAAGAGAGAGTCAGTGCAGACAGATATTCACTACATAGCAAGGAATTATCTTTACCTAGGACAGATGATTATATGATTGCACAGAACAGAACAGAATTCGTTGCTCCCCTTGAACAGTGATGGATTGGGTGAAAAGACCAAATTAAGACAACCGAATCACAGATTTTTTAGGTTTGGCAGATGAGGGGAGTCCTACCCAGTGAGGATATACTTCTAACAGGACCTTTTATGTTAATATTGATGTACTACTGTAGCAAACTCCAACTCTTTCCCCCCCATTTTTCTGTATGAATGGAGATTTTCCTGCACTTCTCAATTAAGAATAAGATTGAATTCAAGCAGCTTGTGCATGAAGTGAATTTTCACTCAGGACTAGTGTCCAATTTGTGCTCAGAATATAACTATATCCATCTACTGCTTCTCTCTGGTAATTAGTAGTTTTATAGACATCATTTTTACAGTCATGTTCTTGCATTATGAGATACGTGGAATACAAATTTGCTTAACATTACTTACACCATAAAAACCAGAATAAATGCAGGGAGCTAGTGTCACTGCTCCTCACAATCTAGCACATTTTACATTTCCATTTAGAAGAAAATTCTAACTGCTTCTTCAAGGGATATTTTATTATGGAAAAACAAATGGCAATATCACTTCAATGACAATGCATCAGCTAATATTCATCTATACTAAAACAACTCCAGCCCAAATAATTTTGGTTTCAGACAATCGACTCTGTACTATTAGCCATAGCATAATTAGAATACAACCAATCTTAGTATTATAATTACTTGCAGTTTAATTCTCACATTGACCTGATATTGCACACCACTATGGCTCATTACACTTGTTTTATTAACGCAGTGTACCAAAAATTATGTTAACATTCTTGCTAGCTACAACATAATCTTCTGGTTCACCCACACACAAAATAGCCTCTATTAAAGGTGAAATAATAATAATAAAAATATTGCAGTAAAACGTAAATGCTTAGTTACATTCTGATTTCCAACAGTCATAACAATTTACATAATTGCTCAGATATTTTTTGCTGAATATTCCTACCCATTCTATTTTGCTTAGAAAATTATATCTATATATGCTTCTCCAACATTCAAAGACACTTTTTTGTATGAAAGCAGGAATTGAAATAAAATGAGTTCATAAAATCAGTGATGCCAATGTATTAGCAGTTTGCCCTCAATATTTTGCTATAATGGTTATCAAAACTGCATTAATCTCTCTTATTGCAAACTATTTATACACCCCTAATCATCATTAAAATGTTATTTTGTATTCAGAACAACAAATTAATCTTCTTTTCTATTAAAAATAAATAATCTGATTTTTTTCACAGGGTTTGCCCCTTAATGATGCTTCTGTGAAGAAAAACAAGACAAAGCTTAAAGATAAAGAATTAGCAGAAGAAATGAAAGGGAGAAACTAGAAACTGTTAATAGAAATTGCAGACAAGGTTTATCAGTCTCCACATTAATGGTCTATTGTTGCTGAAGGCTCTTTTAGAATATCTTTTTCAGTGAAGGACACAGAGATTCTCAGAATTAATTAGCAGGCAGGCCGCAAAAGCAAAACCTGCAGATCTGTCATGGAAAAAAGCCACACTACCCACAAGTCTGAGTAAAACAAGAGTGAGGCAACAGCTGTATTAAATTCAAAAGCTATTAAAATTCAAAGTTATTAGATTAGACTGATTTTTTTAGGCTCAAGTCATTAATCTTGGTCAAGAGTTCCAGTCTTTACTTCAAGAATCTGAGCAAAGAATAATGAGACATGGTATATTATAATACATGACAGTGCATCCTGTGAATACCTGAAGTTGTTTAGTATGACTGGCAACTTCAGAAATTCATATGGGATTTAAAAAAAACACTGATTGATATATATATATATTTGGAATTTTCCTCATAAAAAGTTTACAAGATGGCAAATATTAGGAAAATAAACTGCATAAAGAAAGAGACAGTTAGAGTAGAACACGAATCTCAAATTTGCCTGAAATATTAATGTTGATCCAGTAGAAGTAGTCTGCTTTTACAGATGAAGCATTTTATACCAAGATAATGACTACATTCATACAGACTCTTCCTGAACAATTGAATGTAAAGGTGGTGTTTACAGCTTTGGGAAATGAGAACAAAGTGGCAATTCCCAACCATCTCTAATGTGTGTCTGCAGTCAAAAGTTCAGCTCAAAGACAACCAAACATTTGAGTCTTAATTTGGCAGCTTTAATTTGCCCTCATCCAATGTGTGTTATGATGCTGAAAATTAAGTTCTAGTGATCTTTTCACCATTCTTCCTGACTGAAGGAGCAACAAAGTTGTAGCAAACAAGTTGAATAACTTCTGCCTTAAAGATGTCAGGGACTGAAAGGTAAATTTCATTCTGAGCCCCTACCATGGGCAGGGACACTTTTCACTATCCCAGGTTGCTCCAAGCCCTGTCCCACCTGGCCTGAGACACTTCCAGGGATGGGGCAGCCACAGCTCCTCTGGGCTACCTGTGCCAGGTCTTTACCACCCTCACAGGGAAAAATTTCTTCCTTATACCTATTCTGAGCTTCCCCTTTTGTCACTTTAAAGCCACTCCCGTTTGTCATGCCATTCCAGGCCCGTGCCCAAAGTTCCTCTCCAGTGATTCCCTTCAGGCACTCGTTGGGGCTCTAAGGTCTCTCTGGATCCTTCTCCTCTCCAGGCTGAACATCCCCAGCTCCTCCAGGCTCTCTCCAGAGGAGAGGTCCCTCAGCCCTGAAAGCATCTCTGTGGCCTCCTTGGGACTTCCTCCAGGAGCTCCTCAACCTTCCCCAGAGCAGGATGCAGGCCTGCAGGTCCATGTGCTCCTTGTGGACCCAGAGCAGGATGCAGCCCTGCAGGTCCATGTGGTCCCTGGGGACCCAGAGCAGGATGCAGCCCTGCAGGTCCATGTGCTCCCTGGGGACCCAGAGCAGGATGCAGCCCTGCTGGTGGGGCCTCACAGGGAGGAGCAGAGGGGCAGAATCCCTCCCCACCTGGTGGGACCTGGTGGCCACACTTCTTCTGGACACAGCTGGGGCTTTCTGGGCTGCCACTGCCATGGCTGGGCCACGTGGAGCTTCTCAGCAATACCCCCAAGTCCCTCTCCCCAGGTTTGCTCCCAAGCCATTCTCTGCCCAGGCTCTGCTTGTGATTGGCGTGGCCCTGACTCACTGCAGGACCTGGAACTTTACAATTTTCAGAGAGTCCCACCTCTCCAGCCTCTCCAGGTCCCTCTGGGTGGCATCCCTTGCCTCCAGCATGTGACTGCAACACAGCTTGGTGTCATCACCAAGATTACTGAGGGTGCTTTTGATTGCACTGCCCATGTCACTGACAAAGAACTTATCCAGACTCCTCATCCTAGGACAAAATTTAATGTAACACAAACACGTTAGGAAATAAGTTTGATTTTTTTATTCCCAGCATGTCAGATAACTGGGATAATAGCTCTGTCCATACACCTAGAGTTTTCCCCACACGGCTGTAAAGATCTCAGCTCTGTGTTACACAAAGCAAACACTTTAATGTTGCTCTATATTGGCCCTTAGATTCCAATTTGTCCCTCACTATCTCAGACAAATGGGATCAACACAGATCCTTTGCTTTCTATTTGACTAGTCTTAATTATGTATTTTCTGTCATTCAGCTTTATGGCTGTGTAATAAAAGACAGGTTTAATGGGCCAGTAGTCCAGGATGGGAAATCATCCAGCTAGTGAAGCATTGAGGACATCAAATTAGTGGCACTGCTGATCAGTTTTTTCCCCAGCCTGACATCTGTTTGTAAGCACTCATAGCCAAAATTGTTTTGAAAGGCAATGTCAGCCTTAGGCTTTGGAGCTTGCATCAGTGAATCTCTCCACCCCTTACTACTGGTTATTTTCTGCTTTGAAATTAGACAATGCATATAATCATGCATGAGGGAGACAACGTTATCTGATGTTTGATCTGAGGAGCAGAGGTCAGGTTCCTGGGATGTCTCTAAAACCGTTCCTGATTCTTGTCTTATGTGTGTATTTAAAATGTACTTTAGCTTAGAGAACACAGATTTAAGAAAGGTTTCTGGAAATCTTTACTTTTAATTGAATTGGCTTTGTTATCTAATGACTTTTTTATTTTCCTTGCCAGAAATTATTCTAATAAGTATGACTACTGCTAACAATCTCCCTGATCTTAGAAAAGTGAAAGAGTATTAAAAGATTCATAGACTTTTGAAAAGGGAGAACTCTTGGGACCAGTGTTCTGGACTGTTTTATAGTGCAGACTGAACATCTGCTCCCAAGCTAACATTTGCTTGGAAAATAGAGTACCTCAGAAATAGAGACAAGGAAAATAACCAGAAAGAATCCCAGAGGAAACCCATACCAACCATCGTTAGCAGCAATTATCATATAATATCAATGATTATATAATGATCATACGATCATAATATAACTACTGTGATTACTCTATATTAACACTGTGTTAATACTGCTGTACACATTAATGTATTATATATGAGCACATGGAAATGTAAATACTTATGTAAATGAATGTTTTCATGAGACTTCTGTGTGTTTGCCCTCTCAAATTCAGTTGGTATGGTTCATTTTATATACGTGTTGTAGCAGAACAGCCGTGACACTGAATAAATTAGACCACAGCTCTGTCTTGTCCCTCCATGCTATCATCAACAGCAGCAACTTGCTCAGAGACAGGACATGAAAGCAGGTGAAACATATAAAATACTACTGCTGTCTCCTTGCACTTTTGGGGAATCTAAGGATCAGGCACTTCCTGAATTAGGAATGTCATGTTTCCCTTAAAAATTCCTCACATAAATGGTTGAATTGCTTTTTAAACCCATTAAAAAAGATTCCTACAGCAATTTGTGATTCCTACAGCAATTAGTTACATAGTTTAGTTGTGCACTCTGTAGCAAAGCATTTTCATTTTTTAACATATAATATGCTTAATCAATTAATTCTCCCCCAATCTTGTATTCTTAAGAACAATGTATACTCTTTTTATTAAAAATATTGAGAATTAATCTTAAACTTCTAAATATATTGAGAATTTTTCTTAAACTTCATCATGTTTAACTGTAATTTTTACCACCCAAAATAGAGTTAAATACCAACCAAAGGAGTTAAACAGAAAGTCTAACACCTTTTTCTACAGACATTGATGGTTCTATTTCAAAAAGGAATATTTCTATCCACCTGGACTTAAAAAGGTGATAACTTTTCATTTTTTACCATTTATTCCTATCTTTGTTAGTTCTTCTTTTCGATATTTAGTAACATTTATATTTTTTCCTTCAATTTTGGGGTTTTTTCAATTCATATAAAACTCTTTAGAAGTTTATGAAACCTATGGCCATAATCTTGTTCCTTGTATACTTATTGACTTAATTTGTCAGGCACAAGTTGCCTTTTTGAAAACCACTACAAGTTCTGCCTGTAAAATTATATTTTTTCACATATTTGTTATTCCTATTTATTCATGTTTATTGATATATTTGTTATTGCCACTCTTTCTTGTAGTAGGTATGGATTTGCTCAGTAGAACTCAGATTTACTGGTCTGCAGCTCCCTGGACTCTTCTGCACGTGCCGTCTTCCATTTCCCTGTTGCTGATTCCATTTTAAGCACAGTTAATAGTTCAGCAATTTTATACTTGAACTCTTTTGGAACTCTTGGGTGAATACCATCTGTTCCTGATGATTTGTTAGCAGATATATCATCAGTTAGTTGTAAAATCTCTCCTTTCTAGCATTTTTATAAGCTGCCCAAGTATTGAATTTAGAAAGCCTACTAAAGAACCCTCAAACCTAAAGTCCTAATTCCAAATTTTGGGTAGCTTATGTTCTGGCTGCAGACCTTTATACCAATTACTTCTACCTTGATATAAATAATGAACTAAACTTTATTTCATTACACCATTTTTTAGTATCAAGTTCCCACATTTCTGTCGTTCGAAGTCACCTCAGCATTCTCTGTCTTTCCTGTGATTGTTCAAATAAAATACCACAAAATCCTGTCATTTAGGTGCATTATTCATCAAGATAAAACCACAGATATTGAAGCAGGTAAAGGCAGAACGTTAAGGTCTGACTTTGCTCAGACTGTAGAATTTCAATGAGAAGCAGACACAGGAGGGAAAGGGATATAATATAGGCACTTTTGATACTTCCATCACTATAGAAAAGTGGAGATAACCTAAATTATCTATTTTCAATCACTACCTAGACAAATAAAACCGTGCATTGAAGAAGCTGAAGGCTTAATACATTTAAGTGGATAATGGCCGTATGGGGTTTCTGAGTAACAGCTCAGTACTTAATTTCAGGTAGTAGGGTGGGTTTTTATCATTACATTGTATTCATTGCATTGTGTTAATTTTCCGTGTAAATACCACATTTTTTTACAGAAATATTTTCTGCTGGAGATTTCAATACTATGAAAGTTTGCTGTTTCTTTATATTTTTAATTTTTGAAGGAAAACAGCCATTTCAATCCTATCTTGCTTTGGTGAGGAACATTTCTGAAGAAGAGCAGACTATCTAGTCACAAGGTTAAGGAATTTGCTGATTATAAAAAATAAGATTTCTGCACCACTGTGTAATTTTGGCATAGCAACAAGCCTTTAACTTTATTGCACAAGTAGAATGAAACAGATTCCCATTGGAACTATTCCACTGTTTTTATGAGGGTTTTTTTTCATTAATTGTCTTCAGTTTCCCACATGGCCTTTTTACCTGTGCTCCACAAAAACCAATTTCTCTTTTACAGACGTTCCATATTGAAAATGTCAGGCAATAGGGACAAATATAAAGTTATTTTTATATTATAGGGACTTAAAATTAGTCAAAGCAGTATTTTGTGTGTGTGTGAGTCAAATTTAAATGAAATAAAAGTTGCCAGTTTGACAGCAGTGGAAAGTAATTCAGTCTCTCTGTTCACAGAACAATGGTGCAAACAGTGGGAGATTCTCCAGCAAGTTCTGAAAAATTAATTGTGCCTTAGATAGACATATTTTGGCATAAAGAAAAATTCAGCTATTATTAACGTGGATTTCTTCACTCCTGTTACTAAGAATGTCAGGAAAGATTTTCAGAATAGAGTAAAAAGGCACTTTTACCATTATGCCCCATCTAGCCATGGCTTTGTGCTCCAGATTCCACAGTGAGTGAGGAACAAGTAACACTGAATACAAGAAAGTTCTTCCCCAGAAATTTAGTAAGCTCAATGGAAATTTTTAGTCTAGGAATTATCCTTACACAAAATTATCTTACACAAAAATTCCCTCCTAACAAAACAAAGGACTGAGGTGTATGCTTTAAACAAAGAAAAGCAATAATTAATGAACTGCTACATATAAACCTATAAAATATTCTTTCTCTTCACAAATAATTATCAAATAAGGTTAAAACCCCAGCAAGAACAAAGATATCTGACAGTGACATACTCTCTGTCTCAAAATACAGGAATATATTAACATGAAATTTTTTAAATTGTTATATTACACTTGGGCACTCCAGAATTTTTTGCAGATGTCATCATGTCTGAAGTGGTGATTGTTTCCCAAAGGACTTCCAGGCTTCAGTGTCACTGATCACCAAGGGTTACTGATTCATCTATGATCTTTTTAACTCTACCATTTTTTTGTTTCTTTGTTTTGGATTTCATTTTTATTTCATTCTGGTTTTGTTTCAGTGTTTTGTTTTGGTGGGTTTTTTTGGTGTTTTGGTGGGGGCTTGTTTGTTTCCTGGCAGATCTCAGGGATTCTCAGCATTGCAGATCCTCCAAATAAAATCAAACAATTCTCAAGGTCTAACTCCCTCTGATTTTGAGAGCATTATAATCTTGAAAAGGTTACCTGCCATTGTCAGTCATCTTGTAGTCACAGGCAATCATCAGTGAAAACATCTGACTCACTTCAGATGGGATAGAAAATAGGGTATAAAGGGAATACAGCTTCTCCATGAGCAGCATTTTTCCCGTGGATGGCACTGGGAAATGTACATGGGTCTGTACTCCAGTTCAAGCCAGAGGCCACAGGTCTGGAGAGTGCTCAAAGTGCTCCTTTCACTCCAATGAAAACATAAATCATCTCCACTTTTACCCTCCTCTTCTTCTATTTCCTTCTTTGACCACACAAAACACACAAACACCTTCAATCTCCCCCTGACCTCTATCAAATAACTGATTCATAAAAACAATTAGGGAAAAAGATCTGTATTTTTTTTTTAATTTAGTGGAGCTAATCCACACAGTTTTCTTCATACAGGAAGAAAGAGAGAAAGAGAGCAAAACAGATCGGAGGGAAGCCACCTGACTCCCACATTCCTGCATAAATTCAGAATGAAGTGAAAATGCCTGGATTGCTCTGAGGATTTGAGCACTCCTCTCAGTCTGACCACCTGCACTCAGAATAATCCTGGGGTCTGGCTTCAGTGGAAAATACTCCAGGTCTTGGTGACTGTAGCTGGTGTGGGGTTTAAATTAGTTGCTAGGAAGGTTTCAAACGATGACAGGAAGGTCACAAGGTTTAGTCTGCTGTTTAGGTAGCCCCAGACACAGCACATCTGACATAATATAACTCTGATTTTGGAACAGACTGGGTGGAAAGCCCAACAAAACCACACCTCATGCTTCCTCAGGTTATAAAATCCAAGAAACTGTAAGATGCAGAAATAAATGGAATCTAGAGAACCAAGGCAAATTTTACTTTTTTTAACCAAGACATTATATTAGTCACATCATTATGTTACTCCCCACCACCATCAGAGAAAATGTAAAGTGAATTCAAAATTTCAGTGTTGAACTATTTATGACAGAAATACCCCAGGGGTGGCCCGTGGTGCTGATGAATATCCTGTACTGAGCACAATGTTGGTGTTAATTTACAGTGTTAAAACACACAGACAGACATAGGCACACAGAAAACTGCATATGTGTGTCAGGGCTTCTACCAGATGACTAAAATAATTGGCAAAACATATTTTTCTCCTTATTGACATTTTTAATTGTATTCAGTGGGAAAAATGACATAGATAGAAACAGAGAGAAAGACTATTTCCTGAGTGACAGAGGAAATAAATACAGTAATGATAGAAGGGAGGTTCATCCTTTTCTTGTTTTAGAAGCAATACTCATCAGGAGAAGGTGGATGAAGAAGCTGAGCTGTATCAAACCCAATAGAGATTAATTTCAAATAAAAAAGGCACCATACCCAAATACCCAGTCAGTCTCTGGGGTTCTGATCCACAAAAATATCTGATTAGTAATGTAAATGACTAACAGTGAATCCTAAATTTTGATGTTTTGTAGACATTTAACATCTTGAGTTTCAAGTGCAATAATGTGCTTTAATGTCATTTTAAAATTGGCGATTTCCTGGATCTTCTTTAAATAACTGTGTTATATCAAACAATTTACTCAGAGGTTTTGAAGCTGCCATTTTTCCATAGATTTTATATAGTAAAATTTGGATATAATGGATGAGGTATTAACACATGTTTTACCCTTAATTTGTTTTTTTATACTGTGTTTTTGGGAGGTGAGAGGGATAAGGGACATTTTTAATTTTTGTTTTTATGACTGCAACTTAAACAATGTCACACTGTGTTAAACTAAAGTTACTGTTCTTAGGCAAGTTGTTAGATATGATTAAAAACAGATCTCTCTAACTTCCTAACTCATCTGGGAAAAAAAAAAAAAAAAGTGAGTCATTAAGACGATAATACAAGCAAATCTTAAAAAATCAAAGATGATTAAACTGATTAATCTTCATTTCTTTAAATGCTAGGTCATGCTCTTATTATTATTAATACCTTAATGAGCTGTAATTAAATTCTGGCAAAGTTTCTACTTTCAAGTGTTTTGACCTCCTACTGCAAAAAACACATAGGAAGCTATCCTCGTTCCCAGAAATTCACATTTTTGTACAAAAACCCTACTTTTTGCCTGTCTATATTAATATGCAACTTTGGAGGGGTACTTTTATTTTTACAAAGTTGTTTTTTACTGTCTCACTTTCAGGACGCCTTCAATCAAGTGCAGATAAAATTGAAAAAAAATTGCATTACTTCCACCCTAATTAAGCATATGCTCAAACAGTTTCTTGAAATGGAACTGTGCTAAACATGTAAGGGTTGGGCTGAAACCTTGATTTTGCTGCTGTAAAAACAGCAACAAGTATGCAAAGACTGCACCCTTTACATGTGTGCCCCAGTGGGGAAAATGGTAGGATAAATTCTGAGGTTGTGTTGCTTCCAGCCTGAAGGGTGGAGGGGCAGAATTGTGCCCTAGTCTGCTCTGCCTGCTGTGGTGTGGTCCTAGGACTTTGTTTATTCAAAATCAAAGAAAAGATGAGTGCATGGTTCAGAAGTTCAGTCCGTAGTCAGCAGCAGCAGTAACAGAATGAATCAGCAAGTTTGGACTGACTCTTCCTCCTCTGTGCTAACAACAGGTTGATGCCTGGCTTGTATACACTGCTCAAGAGCAAGATTCACAGGGAAATGAAGGCTTTGGCAAATACATGGAAGGTTATTAAAATGTCATTTTGCACTCAGCCCTGGAGCAGGGAAAGAAGTGGAATGTGAGCCACCTGCAGCTCTTTCCTTACACCTTCCTATGCTGGTGAAAAATGAGCTATGGGAATCCTCCAGGGATGATGAGCTTTCTCAAAGTTTTCTTTTGTCCTTGTTTCATCTAGGGTAGAGATAATTTTCTTTTTAGTAGCAGGTACAGTGCTGTGTTTTGGATCTAGAATGAGAATAATGTTGACAACACAGTGAAATTTAGTTGTTGCTCTGCAACGCTCACTGCAGGCAAGGGCTTTTTAATGTACAATGTTCTGCCCATGAGCAGGTGCACAAAAAGTAAAGGGAAAGCATGGCCAGGAGAGCTGCCCCAAACAGGCCAAAGGGGTACTCCATACCGTGGAATGTCCTGCCCAGGACATAAACTGAGGGGATTTGGCCAGAAGCTGCCTATTTCTGTTTGGGGACACACTGAACATCAATCAGTGGGTGGTGAGCATCACTTGTTTCTCTTGATCTTTGTTCCTCCCTCTCTCTCCTTTTCATTATTATTATAATCGTTAATATAATTTTTAAAGCTTGTTTTTTTTTTTTTTTTTAATTATTAAAGTGTCTACTTTTTTTGTTTGCTTTCAAATTTTCCTCCCCACCAGCAGCAGAGGGGAATGAGTGAGTGGCTGAATGTTGGAATTAAACCACAACAAATATCCAGCACAGGCATCTGTACAGGCTCCTGATTGAACACCAGCCACCCAACAAATGATGCCACTGTGTTTTCCCTTGCAAGCTGCACTTCTCTGTGTGGTCACTGTGTAACAAACATCTTTCCCTCTGAGGGATTCTAAGGAAAGCTGCAGCATTCTGAATTTTCTTGCAATGAAGCCCAACCCTCCTCCAGCCCCGCAGGAGTTTTGTGTGGAGGTTTTATAACACGATTTGCTTGCTTTAGTTACAAAGAAAGGTCCTGCTGGCATGAATACACATGAAAACCTTCACAAGAGTCAATCTGGTTAATTTGTAGGACAAGCAGACAAATCCCAGCCCAAGTTCACCTTGAGGGGCAGCCTCTGTCAGTAAGGCAGGAGGTGGGAGAGGCTCCCTGTACCTTCACACCTCTCCCCCAGGGTGCTCACTGGAGTCACACGTGGTCATGCCAAGTCAGGATTCAGCACATGGGGAGAACAAAAATCTCTGAGGTGGATGGTGAAGTCAAAGCAGGTAGAGATAAGAAGTATTGTGATACTTTCAAAACAATATAAATTGTGCTGCTGTTTAATATCCCTAGCAGTGAAGTGACCTTGCAACACCTTCCCCTGTGTGTACCTCTGGCTACACATCCTGCTTTGTCCTGCTTCACCTGCAAGCAATTAGCTGTCTTTGGTTTTATCTCTGAATATCCAGGTTTTGCATTATAAACATTTTATTATCTGCAGTGCAGCTATTGTTTTGCTGTTGTTTCTTCTCCTACAGAGCAGCTTGTTATCTGCATCTTAGTCCCCTTCAAATGTCTTCTGCTCCATGGTGAAGGAATTACAGGACTTACTGAGTGGTTCACTAGAGGTTAACACAATTATAAATTGAGAAATGAGCCAACAGTTTCATTACAATTGTCTGTGTGTCTGATGGCATTTACTGCAGCCTGGGTAATGTGAAGCTGTGGTTTGTGGGAGGTTGTGGAAACATGAAAGCATTGTAATGACAGGAGGTAGGTAAACTCTGTACAAATTAATATTTGCTAAGGACTCTTGATAATGATAGAATTTCCTTACAAAAGATTACAGCTGCCAAATTTTCTGCTACAACTGCATTGACGTGAAAAACCACATATTCTTTTTCTCTTTTTCTTATTTTTCTTTTTCTCTTTCTCTTTCTTTCTTTCTTTCTTTCTTTCTTTCTTTCTTTCTTTCTTTCTTTCTTTCTTTCTTTCTTTCTTTCTTTCTTTCTTTCTTTCTTTCTTTCTTTCTTTCTTTCTTTCTTTCTTTCTTTCTTTCTTTCTTTCTTTCTTTCTTTCTTTCTTTCTTTCTTTCTTTCTTTCTTTCTTTCTTTCTCTCTCTTTCTCTCTTTCTCAGAAAGAAAAATGCTATAAAGATTCTTTTTTAAAATCTGTATGAGAAAGACTACTTAGGACAATGACCAGCGTAAAAGAAATGCTGAAAAATCAAAACCAATTAAAAGTAAATAGAAGTTAGAGTCGTAGAAGAACTTTACAGATTCCAGATAGGCATTTTGATACTGCAAGAAAGTGATTATTCAAAGGTCTGACAGTTTTCTAGGATTATAAAACACCATGACAACTTCGGTAGTTTTAATTCCAAATATTCAGACAACTGTCATAGCTCCATCAAAACAGAAAAAATTGCTTATATTGTACAGACTTTGAAGCTCAAACAAAGAATATGATGTGATATCATGTGAGAAGGAAAGATGTAGGCAAGTGCATGTAACTGATGACGGCAGCTCCTTACAAATGCAATTGATTTTCATCAGACACTGATGGAAAATGGAACTACATGAATATCCATGGGAAATGAACAATCAAATGGAATAAAAATGGATGAAAGAATGAATTAAAAATGCAATAAAAAATTCAAAAAAAGAGATCCCTAGAATCACTGAGGCTGGAAAAGCCCTCTAAGGCCATTGATCCAACCATTCCCCCAGCCCTGCCAAGGCCACTGCTGCCCCATGTCCCAAGTGCCACATCCACAGAGGTTTGAAATCCCTCCAGGGACATTCACCTCAGGATTTTTCCTACTAAACTTCCATTATGGTTTTGTAGTTGTTGTCTAGGATTTTGTTTATTCAAAAATCAAAGAAAAAATGAGGGCATGGTTCAGAAGTACAGTCTGTAGTTAGCAGCAGCAATAACAGAATGAATCAGTAGGTTTGGATTCTAAACTGAAAATGTGTCAGAAAGAATTTTATAAGTTTTCATCTCACTGAAACACCACCACAAAAAGGCAAAGAAGATGGCTGTCTGAGCCTCCCTCTTCTTTCAGCAGCAAGACAGACTTCTTCCCAGGCAGATACATCTCATTTTATGGGACACTTCTATGATATGTGATAAATCCTGGTTTTCTGCATGAATTTTATAGAGAGTCTAGCCAAATCATTTAATCTCACAATTTACAATGTCTGTAATTAACACAAATGTATACTATTCATTGTTAATAAGCAGCAAAAAATGCATTTTCCTTGACTTGCAGTTCAAGTTCAGAAGGAAAATTGAAACCATTCATTCTTGGTGTAGGACATTGGTCAGAATAATGGGAAACAAGAATCTTTCTTCAGTACAGATACTTCTACCCACCTTACATTTAATGTTTTCAAGAGAAAGTGGAACTGCTGGTGTTGAAGTACAGTTACAAATTTCAAAGGAGTTTTAATCCTAAAAGAAAGAGAATTCAGCCTGATGCTAAGGTAAGAAATTCGTAATACTACAGATTCATGATTCATAATATGAGTAAGGGAGCATCTAGTAAACAGTGCTTCATAGTCATGCACTGAATAATAATAAAAAAAGAAAATATAATATCATATTCTTGAAGTATTTTCAGTGTCTCAACCAGGCACCAGAAGGTACAAACTGACAATTTTTTGATATATATACCAAAAAGTTAGTCACGCAGAAGAAACCAAACCAAAACAAGTTTTTAAGAAAATAAAGCTAAACAAAAGCAAAGCAAAGCAAAGCAAAACAAAACAAAACAAAACAAAAACTTTTGTCTGTCTCAGACTCAAATGATATTTCAAGGTTTGAGAAGCGTAAAAATAGAGCAACTGTCAAAATGAAAACCTAAAAGTTGACATTCACATTGTCTGCTAATAGGTCGCCCTGTCTTGAGCAAAACACAGAGTAAAATCTCATTGAAGTGAGAATATTCAGCTGGTTCTGATCACAAAAACTCACTGTAATCCTGGTTTGAAAATTATTTTCTGGGTATAATAAAACTTCAGGGGAAAAAATTACAATGAAAGCTCTGTAATACATTTGCACTCCGAGTAATACATTGCTCTATGTTAAATCACAGAGCCACAGAACCACAGAATGGTTTGGGTTGGAGGGGACCTTAAAGACCCCCATTTTCCCATTTCCCATTGGGCAGGGACACCTTCCAGTGCTCCAGGGTGCTCCAAGCCATGTCCAGCCTGGCCCTAAATACTCCCAAGGATGGGACAACCTGTGCCAGGACCTCACCACCCTCACAGGGAAGAATTTCCCCCTAACATCTGATCTAAACCTACTCTTTTTAACTTTGAACACACTCCCCTTGTTCCACCGCTACACTTCTGGATGGAAAAGGCAGATCTCATGTTGATTTTTTATTTCCTACTGAAGGAGGGGGTTGCAGAGGGAAATGCTTTCAAAGGCACTGTTGCTCTCAGATTTTTGCTTGAAACCAGTAAGACAACTTATGGGTGGAAAGGTAAACAACTGCATAATTCTTTTCAGGAGAAAAACCATACTGGAAAAACTAACAGCTTTGATGACAGGCTTCCCAGAGAGGGCAGGAGCTGGCAGAAACATGAGCTGCCCTCCTAACTTCGGAGGAAATGGACATCAGCATATTATCCATGGACTCAACTGAGCCCACAGCCAATTCCTCTGGGGTCAAAAAAAAAACAAATATAGGAAAAACTGCTCCATGAAGGCTGTGATATTTCTTCATGGATAGAATTTCCACAGGGGTTTTAACATCTACATTAAAAGTTCAAAACAGCTTATAGAAATAATGTTTTTCAGCTCAGACTTACAGCACATTATTAAAAGGAGCTGGAGTAGTTAGTTCCCCTCTAAATTTCTCAATATAATTAATATTTTGGAGTGATTAGTAGGTTAACATTTTTGCATATTTTCTAAACAACATTTCAGTAATGCCACAAGTCCTACCTATTAATTTTTTTATATAAAGCTGCAATTTAACATTAGTATGGCATGGGCTTGAATTGCTTCAACGTATTTTTTAAAGATGAATACATTCTAATTAGATATTTATCTGTTACACATGTTTTAAACAGTGTGAATCAGGTGTTCATCTGGAGTAAAGAGACAAGGTGAAAGTATCATCATTACCCAAAGTGAAAGTATCAGCATTTTTGAACAGCTGGTCCTACATGTTTCTGAAAACCTGATGATAATTAAAGACATGCAAGCATACATTTACTGATCTAATGACTTTGTTGTTTGAAAACACTGAAATGAAAATGTTACCTAATAATTTAGTTCTGTATTTTTCTGTATTTATTAGCTATGGAATAGAATGCATGTAATAATTAAGCGTTTCTTCAAGCAATGGCTGAAAAATCAGGGAATGGACATGGATAAATGTTCCAGACCAGGCTGGATGAGACTTGGACCAACCTGGCCTGGTGAAAGGTGCTCTCAGCCATGGTAGAGGGGTTGGGATGACATGAGCTTTGAAATCCCTTCCAATACAAACTATTCCATGATTCTGTGAATGCCTAAGCAATTCATGCCTGTTCGGAGGGGGATGGAGGACGCCTTGTCACCACATAAACATCAAGATAATGATTTACTCTCCTTCCTATCCAGTTTTTGCCCAATTTTTCCCATCTTGTTCAGAGAAAATTGAAAGTGTTTATTCTTTAGGCTGGTTAATATAACTAAAACTTGCTTTAAGAAGGAGCACAGAAAAAGCCATTTCTTAGAACGTTAGAAATCACAAGCACAGATAAAAACTATAATTTCACTGAAGCCATCATAAAGTGAAAATATAATTTAAAAATAATAAACTCATTGGGTTTTGGCTTTCAGCAGTGTTTCTCTTAAATTGCAATTTTAATTGCAGAATAATTTTTTTTTCTAGTAGTCCTGTTGATAGATTTGAAGAAAGCAGCATACATCATTAACTGCGCAGTGTGGGGATTCACATTTCAGACAACAGCTCTGTCTGGCCAAGCCACTACAGACCATCTAATTGTTGCAGAATTGTCATTAAATGCAAATGTTGCTCACGAATGTTGAACTTAGTGTTATGTCCTGAAATAACATTAATAACATTACAGTTGTTTTAATGAAAATCATAGAAGAAAAATGTCATTAAACAAAGCAACAATATTAGCCCTGGTGCCCTGGTCAAATTCTAACCTGGCTGATTGCATTCTGACACCTACTATTTTTCAGCTCTTTGAATTTGATGTGCTTGTGTACCTCCCTGTTTGTTCATTGATATGTTAATGCTCTACATCACCAGCTCATTGCTGCCTGTCACTCCAGAGTTAGCTGGCTGTCACTCTCCACCATCCAAATGCTTTTAATGAAGCTGTAACCACAGTGCACGACCTTGAAGAGAACCCTTTCAATCTGCCTCCCCAGAGCTCGTCCAGTTCCTTAGATATTGCTTAACCTTACCAGGGAGCACAGATAAAACTTATTTCAGTGTTTGTTAAACATAGAGCACAGCCTCATGTCCCAGTTCTGAAATAATGAAACACTGGAAAGCATTAATATGTGCCTAAAGCCGGGCACAGAAGTGTCATCCCACGCAGTTTAGGTCAGGAAGGTTCTCAGAGCTTCAGTTTAGGTCAGGAAGGTTCTCAGAGCAGTATCTGCTCTTCACCCACACTTAACAAGGATTTGCTTTGAACTGTGGAGTGAAATCTAAAATGGATGAAATTAAAGTGAAGATAAATTCTAGGAGCACGACTTATACACCTCAGCACCAACTAAATATGCAGACAACAGCCATGGAGTAGAGATAGTAAAAATTTAAAAACAATGTCCCAAAATATGGACTCCATAAAAAGTTGTTTTTCTCTACTGTTTGTTCATAATACTTGCTAATGGACACATAGTTGTATTCAAAGTCTTTATTTAAAGGAGGAGATCTACTTTACACTACCTTACTAGTCTTTGACTTAAGGGTCACTGTCTGGATTGCAGTACTTGAGAAAACCCTTCTGACACTGCCAAATGTGTTGGCATTAGTAGAAGGCTTGCGGAGGAAAACATTCTGAAGGCCTAAATTCTGTTTCATTGAAAACTTTTAAAAATTTAGGGGCACAATTTGAATTTTCCTTGTTCACATATTCAGGCAGGATCATCAGTGGTGACTTCATAGAACACTATTGAGTGTGTTTATCACATCCCATGGCTTAGTTTATAATATAATTCCCAAAAGCCCCCTCATACCCCTTTAGCTAAAATGCTGCAGGTGAAATCCAATCCAGACATTCATGAGCAGTAATTTTCCTGTTTGTGAGACCAGACAAGATCACAAAGGAGCATGTAAAGGTATTTAAACCAGGCATATATTTTTATATATGTTGACAGGGATTAAAATATAAAAGTTCAACAAAATTTGAGACCAGAAAGAGATCGTGCCAAAGACTGGTGAAAGAGTCTTTGTACCAATTAGGAAATAGACCACTGCTGAAACCTCATCTAGGGGTAGCTGTAGGTAATCAATTATATCCTGCTTTGGGATCAAGTGAATGTCCAGTTCTCTCAGCAAAACAACTGAACCCACATCCTTCCCCAAACCCTCATCTCTCCCCTTCTGTTCTGGCACCAGTGTTTGTAGCCCCTGTTAAACTGCAGCTGGATTGTCACCACCAGGGTTTTGTCACAGCCTGATCTGGGGAGGAAGCCAATGATCTGGAAAACACATGTGACGTTTTAAATGTACATAATCAGATCTTTGAGACTAATTTCAAGCTCACTGCTGTCTTGGATTTTCTTCAGGTACAATAAGAAGACAACAAAATGGGGAGAAGAGTGACAGTATAAGTGGAAAAGAGTAGATAGGATTGGTGAGCACAGATGCTAATGAACCAAAAGAACACCATTTTATTTAAGTGTTATATATGCCTGCACAGAAGTCAGATATTTTAAAGCAGTTCTAGTCATAGATATTTTCTGTTCAGTACACCAAGACATTCTAATGTGATCTCTGTCTAGCTCACCAGCACAAACAATAAAGAAGAAGTAGAAAGAAAGAAGAAACAATAAAGAGGAAGCAAAAGGAAAAAAGTGAGCAAAGATTATCAAAGACATTGAGAGAGCCACAGTCATGGACCTTGTAGTTGAAAAAATTCTGTTGCTCTTTAGGTGGTGGTAGCTGAAATCTTGTAAAAGAATCAAAGTGAATTCAAGTCTTGAATGTCCCCTTTTTACCTGAACACTCTGATAGCATAGTCACTGGATCTTCAGGCAAATGTAGTCTCTCATATATTTCTTTTTTTACCTTTTTTTTTTTTCAGTCTGAGGTTGAAAAGCATTTAATCAAATCTAGCATGTTTGGGGAAAAAAACAAAGCTTCGTTTAATGGGTGGCAATGTCAAAGAAACCAAAGGTATTTTTCCACAGAGGCTCTTTCTATGTTTTATATATATATTCAACATATTTGTATATATTTATATTCATTAGCATATATAAATCTTTTGACAACAGTATTCAAAGTTTTTTCGAGTGAAACCAGAAATTTTAGATGTGATTTGCCAAGGCTGCTTCAAGTTCCCCGACATATGAATGAAAGGCACCACAAAGACTTTAATTCCTTACAAATTTGTTGTTCTTTGATTAAACCTCTCCTTGCACTGATAATTCTCAGCAGCCCTGCACAACATATGCTGCAGAAACCCCTGAGGCAGCCAAGCAAAGCCAAGCCAGAACCAGCAGAGAAGCCTCTTACCTGTCTGAACTCCTCCAGGTCTATTTTGTTTCCCACCAGCACCACGGGGATGTCGTAGGTGTGCCGGACACGATAAATGAGCTCCTTAAACTCAGCTGCCTCCTGAAAGGATTGGCGGTCTGTGATGGAATAGCAGATAATGAAGCCTTCTCCACCTCGCATGTACTGGTCCCTCATGGCTGTGAATTCTGCCTGCAGAGCAGGAAGAACACGCTCAGTAATTTGGCAAAGAAAATTATCCATCTGTAAATTACAAACTTGCAGAAAACTTCCCTACATGAATTCACATTGTTGTATTACCCTTGTAAACACTCCTAGCTGGAATTTGTGCATCCTTCCGGGTTCATCAACCTCAATAATAATGATTTCTCTCAGGACTTTTTCTCTTCTTTTACCATCAAAGGAGCTCTGTCCTCTAAAAATATGAACTTGCAAGTGCCTGCATACAGAAAATACTATTTCATGTATTATCAGAAACTTCTTCAGCGCTCCCAGTGCAAATAGGTGACTTGCCACAGAATGAATATTAACGGGTGTAGAAGAAACTATATTACTACCTAGGAATTGGAAACAGGTACAAATTCCTTATTATGCACTCAATTCAAAAGCTCAGTAACATCAAAAAGACAACAGGGATCCGATCTGTAAAAAGTTCTACTTTTTTAAAGGGTCTCAGAAAAGACGGAGGTTTCATTTCAGTGTGCGGTAATGTCATTAAATGAGAATGAACAATTTTAAACAGTGTAAGAATTGGCCCTATTTCCTCCTCCTGCATTTTTATCATGTTATGTTTATTGTCACAGCAGTGCTTCTTGTTACTGGTATGTTTTTTTTTCAGAAGCTTTTAATTACTGCCACATTGTACAAAATTCAAGATTTAGTTTTCAAAAACTCATCTTAGGCACTGTGGCTTGAGAATATGTTTTAAAGCCAGTATCTTTCTCAAGTTTGTTTGTTTTTCTTGATCACAGCCCAGAATAACCCAATACCATGGCAACAGTCGGTCAGGATCAGAATCCTCCTGACAGAATCAGTTCTCCAGAGATATTAAGATGCAGGAAGGTCTGATAAAAAAGGAATGCACATATCAACATTGGACCATTTCTATGAGCAGCAGCATGCAGCATAAAATCCTGTATTTTTTACTCTATTGAGAATTTAGGATTTTTTAAGACAGCTTAGTTTACATATATATATCCTCAGCCTTTGCTGAAAATTGAAGGGAAATGGATTTCTTATGCTCTTTTAAAAGTCTCAACCTTAAATCGCTCTCAATACTTGCTCATGTTGGTTGACAATACTTGCTGTGAATAGACTTTCATGTTGATCATTATCATTTATTTATGATGTATCTTTTACCCAAGGGCTTTATATATCATCCAAAACATTTCACCTGCTGCAGGAATAAGTTCATCCAACTAAGCTTCAAAATGGCAGACTAATAGGCAATTTAAGGGTAGGATTCTGCTTTGAGAATTACTCAGAATTTGAAAATCTCTGAATTATCACCCCATAGCACACCAGGAGAGTTTATTAACTACAAAGCTACAAGCCAGAGTAGGCCAGGTCATAACGTACCCTATCCTCTGGAAAGTGGATATGCAAGCACTGGGGCAGCTGAGCACTGAAGATATCAAACAGAAAGGATTCCACACTCTATGGTTTGGACAAGACATTGAACAGAGCTGTGTCTCTGTTCCCAGGTCTCTTCCAGACATCTACATTAGATAGCTACTAGATTAATAAAAGATGCAATAAAAAACTATGCATAACATTCAAAGCCTCCATGTTGAGAGAAGGGAGTGCTAATAATTAAACACAGTCATTAAATCCATTATCTGCCCTCAGACCCCAGGCTTTCACACCAGAACAAAGATCTCACTGCAGCCCCCATCCCATGCGACCCTGATTTTCTCCTCTTTGCATCAGTGCCTTGGTGTGACAGTATTCACCGGGCTCCGAGGAAGAGACGAAGATGTGACTCCATGTTTCAGAAGGCTTGATTTATGATTTTATGATATATATTATATTAAAACTATACTAAAAAGAATAGAAGAAGAAGGAATGAATAACAAAGGTTTGTGTCTCAGACAGAGTCTGAGCCAGCTGATGGTGATTGGCCATTAATTACAAACAACCACATCAGACCAATCACAGATGCACCCATTGCGTTCCACAGCAGCAGATAATCATTGTTTAGATTTTATTCCTGAGGCCTCTCAGCTTCTCAGGAGAAAAAATCCTAAGGAAAGGATTTTTCATAAAATATCATAGCTACACCTTAGAACTCTTCTATACCATTTTTAGGAGGGTAGTCTCCTTTATAGGAAGAACAGAACTAGTCCAGATTCCTTCAGGCTGAGGAGACAATGGAACCCTTCAGAGAAGTTAAATTTGTGGATTAGGCTTCTGAATTTAGCTGGCTGTGCAGCTGTTGTCCACTGTCTAAGCTGTCCTTGTAAAAGCTGCTAAACAATTCAATGCCATTAACGGATTACAGGCTGCTTTTAATGCTGTAAAATAGTTATACCATTAGTTATCTGATTAGCTATTTTTTGCAACTAATATTTATTTTTAGAGGGTTTGTACAACTGAGTGGAGCTGATAGCTAAAAGTACATGTTTTCACATGGGACCCAACGCCCAGGCCAGATGACCTGTCTCCTTGAGTTAGAAATTCCATAAATCAACTACTGTACCACTGCATGACAGCCCTGCACAACCTTTTACAAAGAATGAGCTCTGTTTAAGTGAGGTGATCCACCTCTAGGAAGTGCTCAGAGCTTTGTACACTCATTTATAGCCATTTATGGCAAACCAAGAAGGAATTAGGTCACGCATCCCTGTTTAAGTTACTCACAGTAAGTGATGTTCTGGAGCAGGAGTACTCCCAGAATCACTCCCCAGGGATGCTTAATGGCTTTCCCTGACTGGCAGGAGGCCCTGGGTTCCTAATTTCACACACTGAATCATTCCAAAGGGACAAAGTTCTCAGCTTTTAGGACTGACACTTTTGAGTCAGAATCATCTACCTACACATTCTGGTTCATGCCAGGGCATAGTTAAAACTTTCAGGATAGGAATGAATTGACCAATGCAAATTTTTATTATGACACATTATTACCACTGATAAATTAGACTAAACAGGCAAAATACTTTAGTGTCATTTTTGAAATGATCCGTTTTCAGAGGCATTAAATATTCTGTGCAAACTGGATTGAGGACATAGAATTGGCTTTCTGTTGTAAACTCAGCTAGTAATTTCCATTGCAATTTTTTGATGTTGACATTCATTTCTCAGTTTTTTTCCCTTGGCACGATTGCTCAGTACAAAGTCAAGGACTCCAAGATCAAACATAAATAAGCCTGTTTTTTGATTTCAAAAGAAGTTGTTTTTTCTTTTTACCTTTTCACTAGGAACCTCAACATAATTATATATACTAAGAGAAAGAATAAATTTATTTACCAATAAATACACTAAAATCTTTGCAAATCTGTATGCATATTATACAAAAAAGACAAAGGACTAAGAAGAAATTACATCTTTTTGTTAATTTTTAAGTTCAAGTCTTACTTCAGATTCCACTTTTTTCATGTTTATCTACTGCAAACAGAACTGAAACTCAAGTTGACCCGGGTTTTTTGAATGTTCAGATGTAGAGACAAAACCCAAGGTTTTACAGATTTTTAAGTAGTTTTATTATTATATTTTATCCCTTATAAAATAGGCTGTGCACCTGTCACACGAAAATCTTCTTTAATTTTTTCCTGCTGTAAAAAGGACCTCTTAAAAATCAGTCAGGAATAGTACTGGATACAAATTTCTACTCAATAAAGGGAAAATACAAAACATTCCCAAGTCAGTAAATGCCAAGGGGAAAAGACAGAAGGAAATCACACCCCCTCAAAAGGAAATCAATTCTGAAAATTAAAGTGAAGATTTGTCATGCTTACAGCACTTTGCAGCTTGACATCAATCTTGAATACTCTCCTGTGTATTATGACTAAGGCTTAACTGAAAAGTGTGGTAAAAACTCTTTTGAAACCAAATCATCATTCTTCTTAGATGTGATACTTGAGAACAAGCATCAAGTTTGGGCAGAAACAAAACAAATTTTTCTAAAAGTTGAAAGAAAGGAGCATAACTTTTTCCTTTTCTTTTTCCAGTATAATTGAATGCAGAAAAAAAAAAAAAATAAATCCACTAATCCTCTTAAGACTATATATTTCTACCTGTTGTTGAAGAATGCTGACAGAAAAGTCTCTTGATGGTTAGGTTGCTCCTAGAGAGATGTCACATTTGCCTTTCTTCAGTGATCAGGCATCTGACATGATTTTTCATAGGTGTCAGAACAGCCTCACAATGATGTTGCGCAGCTTCCTCAACGTGCTTGGATAGGTCTTATCCAAGCATGGATCCATGCCTGCACCCACCTTGCTTCCCTTCTCCCTTATTTATCTCCCTCTAATCTCTCTTCTTCTAACTTTCCTGAGCAGAGCTTGTTTTTGAAGATGGGGAAAGAGGAAGCCTTGAGTGTATTTGTACATTTTTCCTCATCATGAGGACACTCACTTGTTCCAGCAGCAGCCCCACATTTCTCCTGACCTATGTGCAATTGCCAGTGTACCTGTAAAAACCTATTTCATGGCCTTTTAATCTTTCAAAGGCCTCAATTCTACCAACACTTTGTCTTTCATAATCCAATCCATTCACACTGAAGAAATACTTCCATACCTACACTTGGGAGAGTGCTCCTATTTCCACATTTTGTTGTCCTGCATAGTCTTGCTTTTTCCAGCGGCTTTTAAGAAAAAACTTAACAAAAAGAATATGCCTAACCTCTGTTTTCTCTCCTTCATCTTGATTGATACTCTTTTATCTCACATTTCACAATGAGCAAGAGAAATTTTTTCACGGAAAGCAGTATTTTTTATTAATTTTAAAATTCATACTGTTATCATGGAAATAGAACTTATATGTTGGGGTTTTTTTTCATTAGAAATCAGAATCTTTTCCAAATAAGAACAGTATCTCAATGTATCTAGAAGAGGAAGCAAAGTGATTGAGCAGTAAAGTCACACTACACTTAGATCCCAGACCTTTAGGAAGGGTTGGTCTATGTGTTATTACCAAACATTAGTCTGGGTGTCATGTTCAGCTCAGGACAGCCCTGCCTTGCTGAGTAAAAGAGTCTAGAATGATGTAAAATAAAGGTCAGCAAAGCCAGTTTATTTCTTTGCTGTTTCCTAAGTATTTCCTCCTGAACAATGCTGGAGAATGAGTGCTGGGTTAGAAAAGCTTTTATGAAGCTCAGAACAGAAGTTGTTTAGAGGCAGCATCTCCCACATCACCACTTTACACCAGCAGAACTCCAAAGTGAAGCCATTTCTCCCAGATCCCCATCTTGCCCATAGCTAAGAGATGGCCTTGCCAGCCCCAAAAAGGATAAAAGAAGAGCAACAGCAACAAAAAAAATGGACAAGGCAATGAGCAGAGGGTCACCATTCCTGCCCCTCTTTTTCATTGTGTGGTGATGTGTTTGAGCAGTAAACACAGCTTGCAAGTGCAGTCCTTCCCCACACTCCTCAGAAGTGTGGTGCTTAGAAATTTAGAGATGCGGCACCTCCGAAGCAAAGGTGTCATGTTTTTCAAACTACACACACACTCCACACATCTTGATGTCTGTTCTGGTTTTTTTTATGATCTTGGCTTGTGTCCCTGGAAGAGGTCAGAGCCTCCCCAGGGAGGCCAGCCTCACAGTTTGAAGAATGTCACTTTCTATATCTTCTTGTCTTGTGTTCTGCTTGACTTTAGAACCAGGAATATGCTAACAGATGTTCTTAATCAAAACTGTCTCCCTGATTACCACAGGGGTCATTCTTATTATAAACTGGATTTTTTTTCATATTTATAGTGAACACTTGAGGGGTGGGATATATTCTTGCAAACAGGCAGGATATTATTCATCTATGGCAAAAAAAAAAAAAAAAAAAAAAGGAGAGAGGATAAGGGGAAAAATCTTCAAATACTGAGAGAAGAAAAATCTAAAACAATAAAAAATATGTGAAACTTCATTGTTCACTCAGAATTTTCCTATTAAAAGTAAGTTGAAAATTTCTGCGGTCTCCAGAAATATTTCTGCCATTATGGTACAATATTACTTTTTAACAGCAAATCTTTTTTAAAGCCAAAATGCAAATCTTCCATATCTCTCTGTAACTAAGTTCTCCTACTCACATAAGCACCACAGTTGACTTTGTCAGGATTACATATCATCCACCTGGCACTGCTTGTCATAAAGTGTGCTTTTCTTTTACCTCTTGAAATAGATTTACCTAATGAAAGTACACTGGTGAGAAGTGCTGTGATAATTATCTGGTTTTCATGAACTTTTTTAGTGTGTTTTTTTGTGAGCAGAGGAAGGGAAAAACAAATATTTCTTTAAAAACTTACCTGCAATATCAAGCCGCAAGAAACCTGCAGCAGTTACATTTCAAATAAGAAAATATCCAGGTAAGATGTTGGCTGGATATTGTATAATATAAACATCATAATACCAGTATTAATCTAGATGCAAAAGGCTTTATTAAGTGTGGTTTCTGCCTCCTGAAGAGGTAGTCAGGTATTCCAAATTTAGAATCATCTCTTTATTTAATTTTTAACTCCCTCTCTCTATAGTCATTACAGAGATATGACTGACTCCAGAGAGTAACTCTACTCATCCTCAGGGAAGTGTTTAAGATGCCAGGGGTGCTTTCCTTTTGTGCCTCTCTCACTGCCTTGACAGAGACCAAATGGAGAGCCCTGCCTCTGATGTCCACAATTTCTGCCAGGCCCTGCCCAGTCATATCCTTCATGCATTTGAATGATAAGGCTACTCCTCCTCTCCATTTTAGACTTTTCATTTAGCTTCTGCAAGGCTGTTTCATTTCCAGTGGAGTGAAAAGATCAAGAGAATGTAGCATCTAATGCCTAAAGCCAATAGAGGATTTTTCCCTTCACAATGCTCAGCAGTGGGAAATGTTGCTCCTCAGCATGGGTTGGGTGACATTATGAGATAATAAAGGTACACTTTTTCCACCACAGAAGCCAAAGTTCCCAGCCTGCTGCTTTTGCTTGCAGGAGCCCTGCCTGCACCAGCTACAGGTTCCCAGCAATGACGCAGCAGAAAAAAAGGAAGCACAGAATCATTATCAACAGCACTTCACACTTTCTTCTTGCCTCCCTCTTATTTCCAGCCACCCTTCGCAAATGACAACAACAACAACAACAACAACAACAACAAAAGGAGTTACATGGAAAAAGAGAGTGAAAAATTTGCAGCAGGTGGTACTCAGCAACCTGTGCCAGCCCAAACCATCTGCCACATCACTGGGAGGAAGGAAGGGAGCTGAGTAACAGCTCAGAGACAGACCAAAGAAAATGCAGGGGCTCTGGCTTAAACACTAGAGAGCAGAGATGGATTCTTTTCCTCTTCAAGTCTCTACACTGCTCTGGTTGAGCATCAAACCCATCTCTTACAACCCCTTTGGCCCATTCTAGTAATGATTCAGGAGCAGTTCAAAGTGGGATTAGTATAAATGAGAATTAGCCCATGAGCTTGCAGTGGATTATTATAATAATCAGTCCCTTGATTAATGATCAGTCAGTGTCTCACGCCTTGTAATTACAGGAAAGAATTCTTGCTTCTGCTGTAAAACAGCAATATTCCTTTTCTTCTGTGAATTTGTACTGGGGACGAAATGCATATCACTGATGGTGGGAGAAGTATGAAGATAAAAAAGATTCAGTCCAAACTCTTCAAGACTAATGACTTTCTGAGCTTTATCTGACTGCCTTCCAGGGCAATATTAAAAACTCCCCATTGTACAAAATCAGTAGCCTTTTCTTAACTCTGGGAATGTATGAGGATAAAGCTCAGACAGGCACTGAAATTAATCTGTACCTAAGAAGACAACTGGCAACTCCCTGTTTAAGATGATTTATTTACCTGGAAAGGAAAACAGAAGAAGAAGAGTATTCAAGACAGGTGGTCTTTCTGGAAGACACAGGTATGATATCCATTTCTGTGACAAACAGCAGCATTACTTTTAGCTGCTGATTCTTAGGGGTTTTCCAGGTTTACTCACCTGGGCAGAGTGATTGACAGCACCTCAAGACCTTGTCTATGGGCAAGAAGATTGTCCAAGCTTAGAGAGTCAACCTAATGGATGATCAGCAACTTAAGAAACACAATTAGGCATGCACTGATTATGAAATTCAAGCATAGATTTGCATTCATGATTTTCACAAAATTTGGCTGAAAACTTTCTAAAATTATTTTAGCCTCCTGAGTTCCCCTATACTTGTGTTCTTCAGCAGAAACCTGCTTACTACAGAAATGGATCTTCAGTCCCAGAAAGGAGATGATGCTGCATTATACCTCAGTTCAGGATTCTTTCTAAAAACTAATGTATTCTCATGAAAGAGATGGATTCCTTCCCACTGGTTAATACATTGCTTATCTCTGAATACAGAAGAGACTTTATGCACAACTAATGTTCTGAATGTAAAGAGAAATTAATTAAAAATAAAGATAGCAGTTTCTTAATATGGATTACTCAATCAGGGTAATTCATGATGACATTGCTCTCATCTTCATCCAAATGAGTCTGAGGCTCTGAACTGGTATGTTAAGCTTTCACCCTGTCTGAAAATAATGGATTTGTGACGTTATTTTTTTATTGACTTTAAATCATTGTTAGACACGATCTATTTTCACCATCAGTGAAACCATGTTGTTTCCCGCAAGTGGGCTTATAGATTCAGGTTCCCCTTCTCTTTTCAGCTGTGATGCTGCTTCCCGTGCTATCTGGCACTGCTCTCAGTCACAGACTATGCAGAACTAAGCCTTGTGAAAAACAGGTGTCAGGATTCCTTTGCATCCTGAGCACTGATGGGTGACAATTTCACTGCCCCTTCCCTAACTGCAGAGCACTTTATATGCACTCACTATTCTGTATTCACCTCTCCTGCACCATGATTTATGCAAAAAGACTGAGCCACACCAGCCTGATGGGAAAAAAAATTACGTAAAGGGAAATAAATAAGGCAGAGAAAAAGACATATTTGAGCAACTTCCAACAAAATAACTCAGGACTACAACATATAACATCACTGAGTGACCATTCTTTCTTACTGAGGAAATAGTAAATAACCTGCACAGGCACTCATACTCTCCCTCCAGAAACAGCTCCTTTTCACTAAGATTCCCAATGTTCCCACTCTAATTGCCCTCCTGCTTCCACATGATAATATATTTGCCAGTTTTCTGCAACTGTGCTTTTGTTAACTTTATTAATCCTGCTCTTCCCAAGATGGTTTGTCATGTGCAATAATGAAACGATGCAGTCCATCACCTACCTGGGAGATGATATCTACTTTTTATTCACCCCTAAATATGGATGAAATCACTGTATCAATTCTCCACAATGCCAGTAAAAATTCCTCAGTGCTACACTCCCTAACTCAGAGAACTGCCTTTTTCTTTCATATTCATGCTAATGGTCTCTCTCTGAGGGATAAACACCTTAGCAATTTTCTTCTAAATGCAGGCACTGAAGCAATCTTCATTGTTAACTACCTCTAAAACCCCCATATGCATTTGGTTTATCATGCACCACATAATACTTTCTCCCCCATTCTCATTGATATGCAAAAAAGAGCCAGTTTTCACCTTTTATCACAAATGCATCATAACTGGTTAAAGGGAAAAAATTAATACCTTGGTAATTACATTTTAGTGAACAGCAGAGATTAAAAGAAAAAAAAAAAAAAAAGACAACAACCCACTAGTGAAGAGGCAATGCCTGCAGCTGCAAGCAAGGGCTTTGCAGGGATTCAGACATGCTCTTGTCAACTTCTGTGGTCATCACAGGCTTGCCACCATCCCCAGAGAGGCCTTGTGCAGCCTTGCAGGAGAAAACCAGGAGGCTGTGGAGTCAGACACCTCATTGCTCTGATAAATGACTGCAAATTATATCCTGGCTTGCATATATGCTCTCTCACGATGACTTCCCTAACAAGTGTGCTGACCTTAAAAATTCCACCATACAGGTTTTTTCTCTTCCCTCCCCTGTGCCCTGCTCATCAGCAGAGATATAATTTAATCTGAGAACCTGAAAAGGGGGAAAGGAAAAAAGCAAGCAATCTGCAGAGTGGCTATTTTAGATTTTTGCAACATTTAATCAATAGCGCACTCATTTCTGCAACTGAAATTTAGCTCAGTGTTTATCTGAGGGGTGTGTTCCCTGGGGACTACATAAATCACCACCAAAGTGAATGCAAAATACCTGTGATACAATCCTGCATGGATTTTGTATTGCTTACAAATTGAACTTGTGATATGAAAGGACTGAGTTGCCATGTCCCTGTGACTTCCCAACACGCTTTTTCATTTCCATGTGCAAAAATATTTCTGAATAATTTTTATTGCATTAGGAAAAAAACAAAAAAAAACCAAAAAAACCAACCAACAACAACAACAGCAACAACAAAGCAAACAAACAAAAAACCCAAACAAAAACAAAAACAAAAACAAAAACAAAAACAAAAACAAAAACAAAAACAAAAACAAAAACAAAAAACCAAAACCAAAACACATAAGCACAAAAACCGGAGCTCTAAAAAAATAAGTCATGGGGTATCTTGGTTGGACCAGCAGATCCAACAGAGAAAGTGGAGGATTCAGGTAGACCTTGGAGCACTTTCCAGGAGTGGCTACAAAAGCACTGGAGAGGGACTTGGGAACAGGGCATGGAGTGACAGGAGGAGGAGGAATGGCTTTAAATTGATGGAAGGCGGGGTTGGATGGGATATTTGGAAGAAATTCATCCCTGTGAGGGGGGTAAGGCCTTGTCGCAGTGTCCAGGTTTAGAGCGAATTTGGGGAAGAATTCCCCAAAGAAGCTCCGCTGGGAAAAGCAGATCTAATTGGCCCCTCCCCACAATTGGGTCTGGGAGGGAAAAAATACCTCCTTGGAGAAAGGTGAAAAAAATCTGTTTATTAAACAATAAAACCAAAACAATATCAAACAATGAGACCCCTTGCCACTCTAAAAGAGATGACAAACTGAGAAAACCCCGTCCTCGGGTTGCAGCTCACTCAGTCTCTGATCAGTCCCTCAGCGCTGGAATTGTCGCAGGCCCGGCCCGGCCCGGTGGGCCACAGCTGCAGCTGCCGGTGCTCTCCTGGGTGTTCAGGCCACAGCAGTTTCAAGAGGTCCAAAGAAAAGGGAGAAAAACAGTCAGGGAACTTCTTTGCCTCAGCTAGCTCACACTAACTAAAAAGCAAAAGAAGAGCTCTGTCCCTGTCTAGCCATCCGCAGACAACACAGTAAGGAGCAGGAATGTGGAGTAGGAGTGCAGTGTCTGAAAACAAACTGTGTGCTTCTTCTCTCCCCCCCTTCACTCTCTGGAACACTCTTAAAGGTACAAAACTTATTATTCAACATAAACAGAATGAGACGATTGGGGATAAAAGCATCATATAGTCAACCCAGGACACACAGGTTGCCCAGAGAAGCTGTGACTGCCCCATCCATGGAAGTGTCTAATGCCAGGTTGGATGGGGCTTGGAGCAACCTGGGATAGTAGAAGGTGTCCCTCTCCACAGCAGGGCTTTTACAGTCACTTCCAGTTGAAAGCCTTCCATGATTTTATGATCCTGAGAGACACTGAGTAGCTTCTGAGATATGCCAATACTTTCCTCCAAAGGGCCAAAGCTCATCTGCACGTCCAAAAGTTGGAGGAGTCTGTCTCTTTTAGCTTTGCCCAAGGTGTAAGTCAGGTACCACACTGATTTCTGACATAATCACTGCAACCACTGCTAAGCTTTTGAGTTTTTCTCTTATTAAAAGATAAGATTCTTCCCTGGCATGGTTTGTCTCACATCATCCCACAGCTCTGATAATAACATGGAACACCCATGAACAAAATTTATTCTCCTCATCCAACAGGCATAAATTAAAAACAGGCACAAAAATCTAGGCAAGCTGTGCAAGCTTTCATCTATGGAAGTGAGAAAAATATATATCCAAAAATATAGCTTGCTAGGAAAATAAAAACAAGAAAATATTTCGTATTTTCACTAATTATTTTATTGAGTTTCTACTTTGCTTCTCATCCCCACTTTGAAGAATCTGGATTTATGGAATAACATTTCTCAAATTATAAAGGTAACAAGCAATGGAGGTCAAAACTTGCTGAAGTTTACTTTTCTGGTTTTTGTTTCTTTGTTTATTAGGAGTTTTTGTTTGCTCGGTGGGAGGGAATTTCACCTCCAGGTCTGGGAACAAAACTCTTGAAACTCCAACTTAAAAGATATTACTTGGCTTTAGGTTTTCCCATTCCCCTTCCTGCTAGCAGGAAATAAAAATTACATTTTTAGAAAATTTTTACAGCTTTTTCCTTCTTATGTGGTTTAGCAAGTGAAATGCTTGGATGATTCTGATAGCACTACATAATTTTTTCCTTTTACTTTCTTTGTCTGGAGACACTGCCATTTAAAGCTTCAGAATTACATAAAAGACACTTAATTTTGAAAATCTCATTTTTTGGGGACAACCTACTTCTCCTATGAAGCATTAAAGCCCTGCTCTGCAAAAAAACCATTTCTTGGTCATTTGTTCAGGGAAAATGGGCACCATGTGGTGCTGTAATATGTGCTTGCTTTCTCAGCATTGAAGCCAATTTTTTTAGTCCTGGAAATATCATTATGATGTGAGCTTTGTGAAAAGTGGTAGAGGTAGAATTCAGTTTTCTGCTCGCTGGCGTCCCTGGTTTGTGTACAGCTGCTTGGTAACAAGCAGATTTTGATAGAAAACCTCTGTAAAATAGAATTCCTAGTGAGATTATCTAGGACAATCACACATATATATAAAGAAATCAGGACACACTTAGAATAGGTTCAGTGTCTACTGGAACTTCAAAGTACTTCAGTACCATTCACTAGTGTAAAGAAAAAGTGCAGAATATTTTCCAGTGATGGGAGAAAAGAAAAAAATTACATTATCATAATCTTGTGGAAGACCTGGATGAAGTTTTCTCATATGGAATGTGTTTATATAGGTGTTTTCCATACAATGTACACTAGAACGAAACCAAACAACCAACCATTAATGCCA
Source organism: Melospiza georgiana (assembly GCF_028018845.1). Taxonomy (NCBI): domain Eukaryota; kingdom Metazoa; phylum Chordata; class Aves; order Passeriformes; family Passerellidae; genus Melospiza; species Melospiza georgiana. The sequence goes on from NC_080465.1 coordinate 78,856,236, forward strand.
AATTCAATAAAATAATAAAAAAAAGAAACCGCCCCAACAACAACAAAACCAAACACCCACAAGAAAATGCTACAAAAAAGGCTTGGAGAGGAAAACAAAAGATTTTCCAATTATTTTTTCGAAAATTGTAACAATATATTTTCTTCTATGTCCTTATTTTATTAAAAAGAGAAAAAATCTTTCAGCAGCATCACTCTGTATTTATCTGGTTTTTAAATTTGCAAGTTAGAGAAAGATGAAGAACAGTGAGAGGGAAAGCATTTCAAGTGAAAAAAAAAATAAAATTGTTGAACGAGAAGAGAAAACACTGGAAAGTTTTCCACCACCTGCAGTATGGAACCACTAACACTGACTTTGCTGAAGAGGAATGGTAGCAATGGGCAGGCAATCGGGGTTGTCAGACTCAATAAATGCTGATGCTCGCCCTAAGTGCTTGTTCCCTGCAACATTTTATTGCACCTGTTTGACAGGAAGATAAATGCAGGCCTAGAAATACAAACTGATCCACCCTTTATTGCATCATGATTCACTCATGGACAGGGGTGAAAAAGGAAGTTGGGAATCTTGGCTGCCAGTTCCCTGCTCTTCCTTTGGTTATATACTCATTTTTATCAGCATATGCCTAGATCTTTTCCTACTGAAGTCAAGGAATATTTTGCCAGTGATCTGAAGGAAACTGGTGTCAGGTCCACAATTTCATCTGTGATTTACTGCAACTGTTTTTTCCACTCTGTATCTGTGCCAAATAAGTGTTTCTCCACAATCTGTCCATTGGCAAATAAAACTACTAGGTCAAGGGAGACATTTTAGCTCTTCCCAGAAAGTACAGAACTACTTGTCTCAAGACCCCAGCAAAATTTCTGTGTTATGATTTTATACTTTCTAAGTATGCTTTCAACAGCCTGTGGGACAATGTACAAAGAAAAAAAAACTAATGTTCTTCTCACTTAATACACTGTGTTAATAGTTGCTACTTGTTTCAATATCCCTGTGCTTTAAAAATAAAATGGGTTTCATTTATGCACTAGAGTACCTAGCAGAAAGTGCAATAAAATTATTTTCCCCTTATAAGAACATGCTGTAGAGGCCCATTAAGACATAATTACTGCCAAAAAGGCATTTTACATTTCCTTGAGATAAGCTGCACTAGTGTACTTTGAGATTTCACTTCCATTGATTCAGGATTAGAGCAGCATGTTTAGATAATAAGCAGAGGGGTCTCAGATAACAGCCTGAGTGAATCATCAGGCTATAGTGTTTAGTCTGAGAAAGCGTGTTTATCTGAAGGGCTCTTGGGACTAATATGGTTCCTCTTCAAAGCTTGAAGCAGGGGGCAAGAATCACAGTCCTGCAGGTTGGCAGGATAAACATGTCCTGTGATTTGCTGGCAATTTGAGAGATGGATTTCGGTACAGAGCGCACTGCTGTTGTCAGGTTGAAAAGTGTCTGCCTGGAAATGAATTCATGTGCACACAACTCCAGACAAAGGAAAATCTCCCTGAAATGGCATGCCATCACATTTTAGGGCCCATTTTTCAAGTCTCTGACTCACACCTGGGAAATATACTGGTGCACTAAGTTTATCATAAAAAGCTCACGTTTTAGCAAACAAAAATTGGTGCAATAATCTCGGAATGTATTGTCTCACTGACAGGTACAGAAACCCATTTTTCCCCATACTTGCCTGCTTTGTATCTGAAAACAATCTCTGCCTCTTTTACATGTCAGATCAGATTGTTTTCCCGTGAAGGAAACTCTGCTGCTCTTTTAGCGTTCGGCGTGAGGTCTGCACGGAGAGATTGGGTAATGTGTCATGCAGGGGAAAGCTGTGGCAGGAATAAAAGCTCCTGTGTCAGTCAACAGTCTATAAATACAGCAGGAGAGATAACTGCTGTGTGTGCTCCATGAGGAGCATACTTCTGGGCTCCAGAAGTAGCAACATATTTTTAAGCTAGAAGAGAAGGTGAGAAAGCGCAAATGAGCGAACAGAAGGTTTCTATAACTCCGTGTGGAGGCTTTTTGTGCGCGGTTTGAGCAGTTGGGGGTTGTCACTCTCCGAGAATAATTGAGAGGGGAGCTGAATGCAGAACAGAGTGCTTGAGGGCTGAATGTCCTTTTGTTTGCACCTGCAAGTTTGCTGGAAACCAAAGGGTTTGTGTCAATTTGGATTAAATGCATGTAAAAGCACATTATTTTTATGGCGCGTTGGTTAAGACAAGGGAAATCCCAGAATCACCTCCAGCAATGCCAGTTCCAAACTCAGAGGACATGGGTGAATTTCAAGGGAAAGTCACTCAAAAAATGTCCCATATGGATGAACAAGGAATCTATCTTTATGGATACTAATTTGCATTTTCAGATTTCCATGAAGTTTGTCCTATATACTCCACATGCCATATTGTAGCTAGCCTTGGGAGTTAAAAGCTAAAAAAATAAACTTCCTCAGTTTTATAAATATGACCTCAATCTCACATTTAATGTGTTTGGCTTTATTTCCTTCTCTTTTTTTTTTTTTTTTTTTTTTTTGTTTTTTGTTATTTTTGTTTTAATTGAAGTGTAGGTGCAAAATGAAAAGTTTTGGGATGAGAATAATACTTCTAGTTAAAGACCCAAAGGCATCATTGATAAATAACCAAAGGATTTACTGGCAGCTTCTTCTAGATTCAGATGAGCCACTGAAAAAGAATACCAGCATCATTTTTTTGTTGTTGTTCATTTCCTTGCAGTACACCATATTTTCAAGCTTTTTTTGGTAGGATTAGCTCATGTTAGGTCTGTTTATGACAATCCAGCTACCAGGAGCTACATCAATGCCTTCTTCTGATCTGAAACTCTCTAAGGCAAACATGTTCTGTCTGAAGCTAAATGGGGTGAGCAAACGCAGGCTGCCCAGCTGGCAGGTGTAGAGGGCGGTGAAAAGAAGGTGTAGTGAGTTCAGTGTCGCATAACTACTTGCACCAGCCCTTACACTCTTTAAGAAAATGCCTCTTGTTGTGCTTTCAGTGGAAAAACAATGTTGGAAGAGCACCAAAGGATAAATGATGGTGTATAAAATATGTATCCAGAGTCCAGTGAACATCAGTTTATTTCCTGAGATGAGCAATTGGTCTATGATATAGTGTTGATGTACATGCACATGATAAAAATCAGTAGCTAGATGGGCAAGTTAATCAATGTTTCTTGTTTTCCCATTGTTTGAACGTTGGGTTGTTTTTTTTCTTTTAACTTCAGAAAACTGAGAACATAAATGTATTTTTGAAGTACACTTTATGTCTTGCAGGCATCAAACTGGATCTACCAGTTAAAGTATTGAAGATTTTTTTTGCAATGCAGGTATGAAATCACACGTGGGTTTTTAAGTCTAGATTTGACTATTAAAAACTGTGTTAATTATTAGTAGCTCATTTGGTCGGTGTTGAAATTCTTAATTAGTTCATAGGTACAGAAGGGAAAGGAGAAACATATTTGTTGAAACATGTCCTCCAGCGCAACAACAAAATACATTAAATTTAGTTGGTTTCACTATTGATTTTTTGTACTTCCTAAATAAGGATGAATCATAATTTTGGCTCCTTGATCTCCTGAAGTGATTAAAGTCATTATTCAAAGTTGATGATGAAGTATTTATGACTGTGAGGACACCCAGACAAATGAGTTTTCCATTTTCCACTTCCTGATTTAGAAGCTGTAACACCATCTCCAATTTGACATAAAACCAAGGGAAATAAAAACAACTAGGCACCACCAAGGCACACATCGGCAGCACAAATGGGTGCTTTGAATCTTTACCCTGAGTCACCAAAGTCAGAGCAGAATTTGCTCTCACTGAGCTTCAGTGAGAGCATCATTAAGAGCTCTGTGAAGAAAGAGCCTATTTCAGCTGCTGACTTCAATGGGAGTTGGATTAGGTCTTGATTTATTCTGGAGCTGTGTAGTGAAGATAGAGAGGCAGCAAATCCAAGGACATCTACAGAGACAAGCAGCTAAATCCAGGACACTTAGAACGGACAGCTCCTGAAAAATCGTGGGAGGGAAAGTGGGAAGAACTTCCTAGTTATCCTGGGAATGTGTTTCAGTGATGACAATCAGGGGAATTTAAAACAGAGATTTGCTCATATCAAATCAACTTGGTTGATTCATTTCAACATTTCAGCAGAAGTACAATGGCTATGCCCAGGTTGTAAAATGGCCTGGGATGATAAATCTGCGGAGTGTGGTGCTTCTGCACACGCCTCTGCTTGCTGCAAAGAGGAAAGGATGAGGAAAAAGGGGACGTTTAGATTGGAAATGAGCAAAAAATTCTTTCCTGGAAGGATTATTAAGCCCTGCCCCAGGATGTTTGGACAGTGGTGGCGTCAACATTCCTTAAGGGATTTAAAGAGCACATGTCTGTGGCACCTGGAGACGTGGTTCAGTGGTGGCCTTGGAAGTGCTGGGTTAATGGCTGGACTCGATCTTAAAGATATTTCCAACTTTTAAAATTCTGTCATTCTATGAAATATCTGCACCATGTTTCATTACTTGGTCACTATATACCATGGACATCGAATACTGTGGAATTTTTGCTTCCTAATAGAGATATAACTTAGAGACAAAACTCCAGCTTTTTTGTACTATTGTTTTCACCACCTTTCATTGAGTGAGTTATTCTGATTTCTTTTCTTACCTTACAACTGTTTCTTCTGACAAAATTCATAACCTTGGTAATCATATCCTCCTCCCATAAATTAAGGATGAAGTATAGTTCTAACCTTTTCATAAGATCAAAAATTTTTTAAATCATTAAAAAATTGTATATATGTGGAAATTACTGACAATAGCTGAACTTTCTTTGAATTTCTGGAAGCAGACTGCATTCCCCACCATTTGGAGTGCCTAGCTTAGGTGCATTCAGACCTCTAGGAAGTTGAGAACAAGGTTACCAGGTTTTTCTTCCCAAATACTTCCTTGTTTATTTAAGTGTTATATTAGATATAATATTTAAGATATTATATCTAATATCTAAATAAGATATTTAGATATAATGGGGGGAGAAGACAAAATGTAACAAAATACTTAGTCTACAAGTAGACCAGAAAATTCCTGAAATACATATAGAGGGGGAGGAATGAGAAAAATGTAAGACAAACAACACAGTATTTATTAATTTCATTATTGTGATAGATGTTCCTGCATACAAGAGGAAAAGAAACAAACATCTTTTTATCTATTGTTCATTTCAGCCTGTCTGTCTCCTCTGATGAGATTTGGAAGTTATACTGTTCTATGCTGCAGCACTTTAATCTTCCCCTTTGTTAATTCCTCTGTATAATTCTGCCACTGCTTCCTTTATGCTTGACTAGGGAACTTTAAGCACCGTGATCCACATCTCTGAGGCTAAAATCTTTGAGTTTATCTCTGATTGAGTGACTCTCATTGGAAAATTACTCACCTGTCCAGCAGTGTCTAGAATGTCCAAATAGGCTGGTTCATCATCAATTCGGACTTGAGTTTTATAGGCATCCTCTGAAAAACACAGTGCAGTTTTCTTAAGTATGTGATTTGCTCAGAGAATGGAAAATGAAGCAGCTTTGCTAGTTTTTAGTAGGCTTTTCATAAGTTCTCCAATCCGACCTAACATTATTTTATTTCAAAAATTCCTTTTTGAAATCCTTTTGTCACTACAAAGTATTAGCAAAAGAGTGTCTCTTCCATCACACTGCCTGAAAATACAAAAATTAAATTTTCCTTTCTTTAAAAGGGAAACATTTCCTTTTCTTTAAGCACACTCCCCAGATGTCACTTAGGCCACAATATTCAGAGCTGTTGTGCTGGTGCTGTGTAACAGAATGATTTTTTATCTACCACAATGACATGTTCAAAGAGATTGTCTAGCAAATAGTTTCATTTTAAAGATTGTATAAATTATTAGGATAGATTCCCTGTGGCTGAACAGGATCCTGGATCAGAGCTACTATTTAAACTTCTGTATATTTTCAGAAACGGTGAGCATAAACTTTTTAAAAATGAATTCTGTAATCTGTCTTTACACTCATCAGTGATGCAGGCAGAAGAGGAGAAACTCTGCTTTGTGGACTCTTTTCTTAGTTCATAATTTTGTCAACTAAATTTAGAGCAACAAGAACAAAGAAAGGGTGAACTACTATTTGCACAAGCTATTTTCCTCACATTATAATTTCATTCCCCTCTCAACATTTGTATTTTCTTCGTTAGATTAAAAGGCACTTAGAGACTGGCCCGTGTTTATACTTGAAATAGTCTTGGAAATTATCTGTGCTCTTTAATTGCACAATCATGCAGAGCAGCCTGAGTGGCTTTTGTGGCTGACACTGGAAGTGCACTGAGGCATGAAGACAAGAAAGGTGCATTTGTTGAACCTGAGGAATGTCATTAACCAAGTGAGCAGGCTGGGCCTGTCCTAGCAGACGCCCTCCAGCTCTACTGAAATAATACTGAGATTATAATATGGGATAATATGGCAGGTAGTTGGAATGCTTGGGACCTTCCAGTTTGTGCCATAATATATATGTTGCATTGTACAACGCTTTATAAAAGTGTGGGAAAATCTGCTTTCTGTCGGCAGAGGGAAAAAATGAAAGCATTTGGATACATGTCTGTATATCCTTAACTCAGGTCCCTCCTGTCCAGCTGGAGGATTGCTGTCTTTTATGACATAATCACACACAGTATTTCCCCCTTAATTTTAGGCCTCAATTCAGCAAATAGGCACATGACTTTCTTTAAACAAATACTTAGTCCCATTGATATCAAGATGGCCCAGAGGCTCAATTAATTGTATGATATATTGTCTTGCTGAGAAAACCAGAGCACTTCAACCACCATATGTTTTGGGTAATAGATCTTTTTGGAGGGATTGCTAAACAAGAAACTGTGTGGCAAAGTGGGGCTATATAAAAGGCATTGGACTATTTGCAATTTTAGTAATTTGTTATTACATGACAATGTAATCTACCTGCAGTAGATTGTCCTTTTCTTCCTTCTTTTTTGTTTAAGAAAAATTAAAAACAAAATGGCAAAATATTTAAAAATCAAGCATGGTATTTCCTTCATATAAATTCTATTGATACTATCAAGCATTATTAATATACTTCCATGCAGGTGAGTGTCCACTTGCATTACATTATTGCACACATAATTAACATATGACTTCCACAAATTTAGCTCCTATTCTTGGCTCTGCATTTGGATTCTCTAAACCCAGCAGTCCTACTTCCCTTTTCACTTAGACCAACATGAATCTTTATACAGGAGATTTAAAACAGTTAATGTTGAAAAAATTATTCCTACTTAAATTTTACTTGGATAAAAATGAAACTAAATCCTGTCTTGGTTTTTCTTTCTTTCTTTCTTTCTTTTTTTTTTTTTTTCCTAGAAAAAGATTTACAAGTTAAAAGTTAAAAGTTTACATGTTATAAATAAAAGACCAACTTGCCTCTGAATATAAGTCACTGCTTTTAGATATCTACCCTGCTGAGCTGCTCCAGGTGTACCCTGATATATTGTCACTGTCATCAGTAAAGTTTCAGCTGTTAAAAGCTGGATCCAGACTATCTTTATAATATTTTTACTTTGTAGACATAACACTGATTGTATAAAGGTATTTTGTCATTTTAATTTATTTTTGCTTTCCCTAATGCTGACCTTAAAACATTTCACAAAGGAATGTTAGCATCACTGTCCCATTTTCCTTCTTGATGTATGCTGATGTCTTCTGTTGGTGGTAGAGAAACATGTTTTGGTATGCTTTGACCAGGTACATGAATCTAAACAGTTTTCTAGGCAAATGCTTTTCTCATGTAAGATTTTATTTTGCCCCAAGAAATGTAGAGATGAAATAGGAAGGGATATGAGTTTCCTTTGTAATATTCTCTCTGCCTACGTGCAAAAAGCACAGATAGTACAGACAGTAAAGAGAAAAGCCTAAAAATGTCCTCCGTTGGGATGTGATAAGCAGGGGGATTTTCAACCTGCATGTAGATGGAAAATAGGTGGGAGTTTTAACCCTTAATTTTCTTCAGGCACACACTTAAGAGCAAGTCCTTTAGTGCACACCTGCCAAAGAAATCATTGTCTTGAGCCAACACACCCTCACACCAGAGAGCAAATCATAGCACCACTTATGAGCTTCACCTTCTTAATCAACTCCCTAATGCTCAAACACATTCAGTCTTATGAGGGGCACTGCCTCTCCATTTTCCTGTGGATTCACTGATATCCTGGGCATATTACGCCTTGCAAGGCAGCAGGCAGAAGCCAGATGCATAAATTGGTACCTCTGTTTCCCATATCACGTCATAAAGACCAAGAAGAAGAGCTATACCACTTAGTTCTGCTCTACAATTAATACTTTTAAACTGGGATTTTGTCTTAGAAAGTAATGTAAATAGAGTTTTAATTCTATCTTCTGTCCATTACATGGGTAAACATCTTTATTTTATTTAAAACTGTAATGCAGAGCCATTAACCTGGAAAGAAAACTCTTCCTAGATATCAAAAGGTGGAAAAAATCTGTATCTTGGACCTATATTTTTTGGTTCATGGTTGGTTGTGAGGTTAAGCAGGAATCCTGGTATTTTTATATGTTTCCCAAAGGATTTCAGAAGGGACTACTGTGTGTTCCAAGCAGCATGGCACAATTTATGGTAAGTGTAAGGGAAGTTCTGAAACCTTGCTGTAAAGAGCAGGAACAAGCTGCTCACATGTGGACAGAGGACAGAAATGAAAATGCTCCTCTGAAACTGCACCTAAATGTAAATGAAACAAAGTGGGAAAATCTTCATCAGGAACACCAACAAACTCACACTCCAATATCCCTGCTTTAAAAATTATCTGCATTACAAATGGTGTCTGCTGTATTTACAGCAGAGAATGCTAAACTTTCTTTCACCTAATTAATTTATAATATGAATATAATTTTCCCTATAAAACTAATTTGGGGGCTGCTAAACCACATGTATTAATGCTTTACACCCTACAGCTCTAAGGAGTGGTATTTAATAAAAGGCCAAAATCCAGCTTCTATTTCAGTCAAGCATTAAAAGAACATACAGAATAGGCATGAATGATGATCAGACATCAGGCAATAAATCAGACAATAACTATATTGTTCAGATTAAGATCAGGATTAATTTTTTTTTCTGCGAGGTTAATCATAAAGTCTCAGCTTTTGGTTTGGGTCAAATTCTCAGAAGAGGGGGTCATTGCATGAAAAAATCTGTGGATGGAATTTTCTGACATTGCTAATTGTATTTCAAACACTGACTGTAAGAATGAGCACTTTTTAGAGTACCAAAAAGAAAAGAAAGCAAAACTCCCACATCCTTGTAATCTGAACAATGCGTGGATACATGAATTGTAGTGTGAAAAAAAAATTTTCCTACATATAATGTTTTTTTAGAATCTTATTTCCTACAAAGATTAAAAATAAAAATTAAAATGGATATAAAAATATTCTCAGAGGATTATATCACATGGCTTAAATGAAAACTGACTGTTTATTGTATTGCAGGGTGGAACAAAAAAAAAGATTCAACTGTTTTCTAAATGGTAACTATTTCTTTTTAATTTTAAATTATTTCCTCCTTTTTGAATATCTAAGTGTTTTGGTTTTTTTTTTTAATTCTCTTCTCATTTTTAATTGTTCTTTGCAGTGTTAGAAAATTAAAGAAAAAAATTGCTTAAGTTTATGTTTTCTGGCTTTGTGGGGTTTTTTTTGGCATGTGTGCTAGAAATTAATGCATGATCATTTTTTTGGATTTCTTTTTTATAGGACATAATTCTGGAGACAGAAATACAGTAATTAATGCATAGTGTTATGACCAGTTATCTTGGACAATCTGAACTCATAAAAAATTATACATATATATGTATGTTTTTAGTTTTGAGCAGGTAACTGCTTCATGATAAATAGATTTGAATGGTGTACAGATTAAAGGGGAGTTGTATTGGACTTTTTGTCTGCATTCCAGATATGTTCCAGTCCCTGAAATTTAGGTCAGATGCTTCTTTCTTCCATTTGTTAATTCTGTTTCTATGCCTTCTAAATAAAGCCTGTCTTCTCTTTCTTGTACAATACCAATTGCAGTCAAAAATTATCAGATTCACATATATAGGTGAGCCAAAAGACATTTTACTTGACTGAGGAGGTGTCAAGCCAGCAGAAGGGATCCAAGCTCAGTCAGCCACACCTGGAATTCTGCCTCTTGTTCTCCCTGTGTGCCAAAGCAATGGCAGGAGACACAGCTCTTGGTGTGCTTAGATTATCTGCCACAAATGCATTTTAATTTAGCAATGCTCCTGAATGCAGGGTGGTCATGAGTCTTTGCCTGCATGAGTGTTGTTTCTATTTACAGCAAGGAATTTTTAAATGAAAAGACTGGATGAACAGAGACATAAACCACTGTACCAAATACTACACATAAACTCCTCCCCTTTGAGATAAGAATACGCATGTCGTAGGAATTACCCATCAAAATACATTGCTATTAAAACCTCCCTCAGCAAATAATTATTTTCCTGGGCTATGAGTGTTTTACAATTTGGGTGAGCGTTGCTATCAGCGCTCTGCAGACAAGGACACCAAGTCACAGAGGTTGCCTTCCTATAAGCTCTGCACGCATGATAAGCAATGGGTGGCTTAGAGGAGCAGGACTGACAGATTTGATTGCCTTGTATTTTGTAAATACTCACATGGATAGCAGTATCCTTTAATATAATGCAAATAGGGATATTAGTACTGGGCTATTAACTAGGTTATTTAAATATTCCAGTTCCAGCTCTGTTGCATCATTATGTGTGGTGTCCTGTGCAGGACCAAGAGTGGGACTTAAACCAGCTTGATCCTCGTAGGTCCCTCCCACCTCAGTTTATTCTGTGATTCTATTTTCTGCAATCAACTTTTATATCTGCAATCGCACTTTTCTTCCCAGCGATGATGATTTTTTGTTTCTCAGCATTGAGCTGTATTTGCCATTTGTCATTTGTTCAGCTTTGTCATGTCTTTGTCAGATCCTTCAGGTTTCAATCAGTTTCATGTTAACAGCACACGTTGCCTGTTACCAGCCCACAAAAGTGATGGTAACAGACAATATTATTCCAGGCTGAAGAATCTTGATGATGGTTTGCAGAAGGGAGAAAAAAAATACCTTTTCCTTTCTAAATCCACAGCCAGAAACACTTCCTTCAGTAACCACATGTTCTGAACACCTCAGCTTCTTCTATTAAAGAGATGTTTGTAAGTAATGCAGCATTTAATGTAGATATTACTTCTCTGCTAGCCCATAAAAAAACCTATAGTGTAGGACCTGAGAAAATTAAAATAATCTGAGAAAAAATAAAGCATTATTCATGTTAAGTGCTTATCATAAAAGGAATTCATTAATTTATTCATTGTACATTTAGTTTCATGATAATAAATACCAAAATCTTTATATCCCTGTTTTCATTTTAGCATTCAAATTGCCATAAACATATTTACAGATAAGATACTGAACCAAAGTTTTGGCCATGTACAGAAAATCCTCTGTAATGTTTTCAAATGGCCTTGCTGAATTCAAATGCATATCACTACTGTAGATTCCATCTCTCCCTAGTTTCAATTGAAAACCCAGTATTTCCTTTACTTAGCCCTTGTTCAGTGTCATAACATGCTTTTAACTAATTTCTGTGTTCTGTTTTAGAGGCTTCTGTTCCTTCAATGGTACATAAATATTGTCCCTGAGTTCTAAATGGCACAGATTCCCCAGAGGAGATGCGGCTGCTCCATCCCTGAGGGTGTTCAAGGGCAAGTTGGACAGGGTTTGGAGAAACCTGGTCCGGTGGAAGGCACCCTTACACCTTCCCGTATTCATACCCATGACAGTAAAATTTGAAGGAATGATATTTGGAGTACATTCCAATGAAAATTTTTCTGTGATTATGCAGTTTATAAGATAATTCATAATTTCAAGGAGTGAAGACACAAATAAAACCAATTAAAAACAAACAAAAAAATATAATGATTCTATTATCTATGTTTGAAAACAAAGGAGCAGAACATCTTGTAGTTGATTTTGTCCTCCTAATATAGGAACTGCTAATAACTTCAATGGAAAGCAGAAGCTACAAGTAGATTACATCCGGATCCTCAAACAAACCTCTTCATTTAATCCTAATCAATGAAAAGTGGTGTCTAAATGCTTAGACGGGCACAGTGCACAGAACCATACAATCACAGAACTGCTTGATTTGGGAGGGACCTAAAGAATCTTACTTTAAGTCCCCTTGCCATGGGAGGGGACACCTTCCACCAGACTAAAGTTGCTCAAAGCCCTGCCCAACCTGCCCTTGAATACTTTCAGGGATGTTCACATCCGTTGAACACCTCTGGCAACCATATGAACATCCAGAACCATGGGAGCAGAATAAAAACTTAAATTTAGGTCCAGTAAGTCTCATGAAGCCTCACTATTCATAATTAGTAATTTTTAGCATCCACCTTCATCATACTCTTGTCTGACTCCTTTACCTCAGGCTCTGGCTGCATCTGCTTCCAATAATTCACCTAAAAGCTTCCTCAGCCTAATGGGCATTTCTGTTCAGCTCTCACCTCACCACAGTGCTCCTCTCCTAATGCCATTATGTATCTGTCTTAAAACAGCTGCTCTCAAATTAACTTTCTCCCTCTTGTTGGGCTGCCTAATGTTTCAGAGCTGTGCTCTGCAGGGCAGGACTGATAACACTGAGCTGCTGAAGCAGCCTGATTGATTTTCAGTTTTGGATAAGTACACGCCAGTTTTCTTGGTGACCTGAAATGCACTCAGTGCCTTTTAAATTGGGAAATGGGTTATCCATTGCACAATCCATCTTCTATTTTTTTTTTTCTTTCTTTTTCAGTTTTACCTATGGATGTGTATAAGAACCTCTTCTTGAATGTCAGCTTGCTGTTTCATTACTGTGGTGCCCTTTCATTCTTTGCTGAAAAACACTGGAAGCAAAAGCAGCTTAATCTCACTTAGCCTATGGTAAGTAAAAAAAAAAAAATACAAAAAACAACAGCGTTACCTGTGCTCTAAAATGTTTCATGTGATCAGAAATCTGATCTGAACTTTGAGCCAGTTAAACTTCCCTTCTCCCTTTGGGTTCTCATGATTATGAGGTTTATTAACAAAGCAGCTGGAAAAGGAGGCAATGTCCTGCTTAGCTTTCAAGAACAACTAAAATTGAGAATGATTGTGCTGAACAGTTTTGCATGGGAGTGAATTTCTTCTATATAGAGTAATCAACAAAGATACAAAGCACAATGTACAATAGAAAATTCAAGGTAAGACACCGATTTCCAGACAAAGAAGGTAAAAATATGCACCTTGGTGGCCTGCAAGGCAAATCCCTTGCTGCCTTTTCTGGCCTTGCAGCACCTTGCACTCAGTCAGATCTCTGTCATCAGGGCCCAAAGTTTATGAATTACAGCAGGATATGTGAGCATTATAGTACATATGACTATCCAGTCCAGGGAAAAATATTAGGGCCATTAGCAGATTGAAAATTAAGCACAAAAAACACCAATGCAAATATCTCCTTCTACAGAAAGAGTATTTTTATAATCCTGTACTATGTATTATTATTTTACTGTTTGCAACATTTTATTTTCTAGTTGCAGATGAGACTTTTCCCCTCCAAAATAAAATTATTATTAATTAAAGCAAAATGCTTTTTCAGAAGGTCACAGCGGTTACAAGTTCTGATCAAGGTCAAATTTATTTTACAATTTTTTTAACCAAGATGAAGTCTCGAAAACAACCCTCTGCACCCCTCTTCCTTCATTTCCCCAAGCACATGGATGGAGAAACTTATTCCATTCTTACATAGCAACACATTGTGAAACACAGAATTCTTCTAGGTTTAGCCACCTCTTTTAAATGATAACTTTCTGCTGAGACACAGCATGGATTTAAGTAAAAGATGACACAGCTGATCTGAGTAATTTGGTCCAGTGAAGCAGCTTTCAGTTATGATGCAAATGCTGCTATCAGCAAAGCCACCATTTATGATTTTAACCTGCAAATATGCACATATATGACCAATTTTGTGTTAATCATTGTGTAGGACAAAGTTTGTTGCCTAAAAAACTTGCTTAGGTCTTCATCAGAACTTGCAGTGTAGTCCTCCAAACAGACTGTTTTAATTGTTGTGTCCCCCACCTGAGTGAATAAAACTATTACAAATTAAAATTTCTCTGCAAAAGTTAGCAATTTTGCAAGTTAAGGTTAAAGATAACTCAGGGAAACTATTGCACTGACTGTTAGGAACTGCTTGCAATGTAGATAATGCTACTAATATTTAATAAAAGCATATCATTATTTCCTCTGCTTCCAGAAAAATTTCATTTCATTCAAAGGTGTGCATGAACAAAGTGAACAAAGTACTCCTGTTTAATCAAAACATGATAATTAACAGGAGTCCAAGTACCCTTATCTTGGGGAACAAGAATAGCAGGTAGCAATTTCCCCACTCTTTCAAGTCCGTGCTTGTGCCACTGAGTGGGAGAATCTGAGAGCTAGGAATTCACTTCTTGTCATTTCAGGGGAAGTAATTAGCAAGTTGGCTACATCTGCATGGTTATTAGCATGGATGGTGCCTTGGATTTAGAAAGGTGTAGATGGCTGGTGGCTTCCATGAAAGAAAGGTTAATGGAAACATTTGTCCTGCGATGAGGAATTTTGAATTGAGCGTGATAAATCATCCGCCTCTAGAAAACCGTGGCGTGGGCGTCTCTTTCAATTTCAGAAATCATTTGCGGGATAATTTTGCTAATCACAATGTACAGGACACAGGTAAGCAAGTTTTCCCTATTCATAGCCTGCAACTCTCGCTTCAGGTCCTTCTAAGTTCATGACCCTAGTGGTAATTACAGGCAATTAATGGTAATTGCAATCACCAAATGAGGGTTGTGATGCCCACAGCAGAACCATGGGGCTAAGGCCACAGAGTGAGTTTGGTGTTCACTCCGGCTTCAGCCATGTAATTCTGAGGACATTGGACATCCTCATCTGCCACAAAAAATGACATTCCACCCCACTTTAGCCCCAAGAACCTAGGCTTTCTTTATTGTATTTCATATTTCAAAGAATTCTTCATCTAACTAACACGAGACGCAGAGGCTAGGGTGAGATAATCATGTTCTATCACTTTGCATGCTTACACTGCTAATCAGAAACTACAATATGTGTGTGACTTCACTGTGGATAGCAGTTCTGGGTAAAAATATAAACTCTCATGTTTTTGATGTCACCATCCAGATGCAGATCTTTTCTGCAGCCAAAATCAGTCAGGATCTAAAGGTTCAGAGCTGAATTCCACAGATCATATGAGGGGCTCACCCCAATGAAAGTGTGCCAGAGAGAATCTACTACAAGGGAGCAGAGAAGAACCTAAGGAGGAAACATTGCCCCAGTTTACTTTATTGGGTTAATATTAGGGTATAATTGTAGGTTTGAGAAGAGACCTGAAGATCTCAGCTCTGAAAATATTCTCTTCCGTTAGGAGAACCATTTAATCTCTTTTTCTGCTTCAAACTACTAAATTTATCAATCAGAGACTTGGTGGATCAAAACAGGGGAAGCAAAGATTTTTTGATGGAGTAAAACCAAAACCACCCATTGCTGAATTGGAGGTCTTCTGCCCTGTACAAAGCTGGCATGAAGAAAAAAATTGACTGTTTTGTGTAGAATTGTATGTTTTGTGTAGAACATACAAAAAAAAAGTTAATAAGGGTTTCTATTCCTGACTGACTCTTTCTACACTCTGAATAGAGAAGATACTATAAAATAATTTTAATAAAAATATTTCATTATTATAATTATTCTTACTATTGCTATTATCATAAAAATATACCACAGAAATGCTTTTGTATTGTATTTATAAGAAAGGGCTTTTTTCTTCCTCCCTCAGTTTTAATCTGACTAATCAATGCTTAAGAAGAACAACCACCAAGTCACACTTCTATAAAGTTTTTTGGTTATTCATATATTCTTTTTGTATTTAGCAGATACACAATTAATCTCAGGTTTCCAGAAGAAATAGAAGGGTAATATACCATGCTTTGATCCTCCACTGACCCTTTTCAGTGAAGAGAAGATGGCCAAGGCAGGAATATATTCTACTTCCAGCACAAAGAAAATTAATGGAGTATGGGAAATAATAAATATGAACCATTATCAGCCAAGGGGTATTGTGCTTTTTTGCATGTGAACATGAGGCAAGCATAGATCTCTCCTGACAGCACACAAGGTAAACACTTTTCTGTCCTCTTCCAGCCATAGTAAGCATTCGTTGAGCACGGATTTTGGATAAATAAAATAATAAAATCACAGCACCCCTCATAGCTTTCTACCAATGGATTTAACTCTGCTGACCACCACTCACCACCTGCCAGGTTTTGCTCATAACAGAGTCATTTGTTCATTTTCTTAATTTCTAAAACAATGGAGAAAGGGAGGTCATATCACCAGCCAGATTATCATTTTAGGTAATTCTGATTAGATAAATGCTCCAACTGAGGATGTATAGAGCCATGAAAGGTCACAGGGCCATTTAACCAGTTTTCCTCCTTTGGAGATGTTCAATAGCCCAAGGAATCTCACACCATGGCACAGGTAATTGCCACTGCTATTTTTGACAGCAGAGATCAACTTGTGAAGGAATTTTGGCTCATGGAATGGTGTCTGAGAGTGAATGCATGCGACGCTTGACTGGGTTTTCACACCTCACCTGTCCCAGAAATAAAACCATTTCTGATCTCTTTCATCCCCACTTATACCACCTTTTCCACATATTTGTTTCTACATGATCCCTTTTGACTATTTGAGGTTTGAGAACTATTTTTTTAATCAAAAATTTTAACTCAGTAACCTTTCAGGCAGCTATTCCATGTTGGAGTGGCTTAATTTTCTTTTGGAATACTACTGAATCAGCTTGAAAAACTGTTCAATGAATGCCAGAGAGCCAGTGAGGCTGGGAAAAGGGCAGCGATGGAGAGTGGGATTTCCTCTTTTTCTTCACAAATGAGTTTTATTTATAAGATTTGGCTTATTTCATGTCACAAAAGTACAGAATGTTTCAGAGTCTCCAGCGTCTGCTCCTAGCAGGCGACAGCTCATGCATCAATCCTTGCTCATGCTTTAGGGTAAAGAATAGCTCCAGGTACTAATATCTACACGGAGATACTAATAGCTCCGGGTATTAATATCTGCACGGAGAGACTAATATCTTTGTATATTAATACATTATAATATTAATAGCTCTAGATAGATGGCTCTACACTTGATCTCTACACTATTTCCTCCTCTTCACAGCGTGGTGAAGCAGGGGCCCACAGCTGCGGCTGCTGCCTGGCGCTGCTGTGCCTGAAGTGAATCTGCCAGCAGAGCTGCAGTGTTCAGTTTTCTAAGGGCATGTGAGACAGACCCACACCACTGCACTGCCAAGGCTGAAGTGCAGGCCAAAATTCTCTTCAAGGTGTTCTGACCAACATTCCAAATTTTGAGGAGTTGTTTGGTGACTTCAGAGGGGAGATGATGACTGGAGAATCAGATCCCTGGGGTTCCTACTCTCTAAAAAGACACTGAATGCATTTGCTGCTCTGATATTGCTTGTATCAGAGATGTTACCAAAAGAAAATTATTAGATTAATCAACGTTTCCCTGGTGTTTGAAAATGTTAATCGAAAAAGAGCTGTCACCTGATTTAAACAGCCCTAAAAATAATTCCATGTGTAGTTTGTGTAAGAAAACCTGAATGCTGGACATTAAAATTATGACCAGGATTTCAGGGGTGATTCCCCTTTAGTACAGGCAGAAAAATGCAACTTCTTGTTTGATACTTTTTGTATCAAGTCTGAAAACAATTTAGGACTGGACAGCTGCCTCATGAAATCAAAATACAAAGAAGGAAAGTTTAACATTAGAGCAGGAAATCATACAGCAGTATATGATATACACATATATACAGTATATATACTGCATATATACAGTATATATACAGTAACACAGCATGTTTAGAATTGGACCAGACTAGTCCTTTAACAAGAAAAATACTGAAGTTCTCAACAGAAGGAATCAAATTTCATCATGATCTGAGACTTCGTCTAAGACAAACATGTCTCATACTGAAATGTTGAGAGATTATCCCACTATCACTAATGTGCACTTTAAAGAAAAAATACCGCATTTTAAAAAGAAATATCTCAAAGAGAAATAGGATTATTTTTGGCTTTCAAATCAAATTGTTCCTATCAGAGAGAGAAAAATCTGCTGTGATTTTCCAGTCTCCCCTCTCTGTGCCTTCAAATAATTTGTATTTCCTTTCATAGTGGGATGGAATAGTAACACTAAGCAGAAGGCGTGTTATTGCCTCCTTGAAATCTAAACTAACTGAGCATTTTGGGCACTTTTTCCATTCTTAATTTCTTGATGCTACTCCCTGTTTTCCTATGCATGGCTTATTTTTCTCTTGCTGTGGAAGAACGTACACTGCCAGACACATGACAGTGTTCTCCTTTCTTTTGCCACCTTAGCAAGGATGGTGCACAGCACACCTCGCTCTTCATTTTCCTCTATCCAGACACTCTGAGAGGTATCACAATGATTTGTGAAGGTCCTTGTTCTGTTAGAGCCATCAGAGAATGCACCACAATTCATCTTCAGGCATCTAGATTTAGAAACCTACGGAGTATTTGTCTATATGCAAGGTAGGTAGCTAAAATATCCTTACCCTGAAGTGTGGATGCTATCTAGTTGTCCATACTGGAGTCTGGACGCTTGTTATACTCTTGGGAATGTTTCTGGTTTTCATTCACTGGACTAGAAGGGCTCTGGTGATCCATAGATCCCATGTCACACTCACAGGGGGACAGACATCAGCCACACAGGACCTCTGGAAGATCTACAGCCTTCTGGGTGGGGATCCTGAACCAAAGCAGGACTGCAGGGCACAGGATCCTTCACTGAACACTTTAGGTTGGAAAAGAGCCCTGAGATCACTGAGTCCAGCTGTTAACCCAGCACTGTCAAACCCACCACTAACCTATGTCTCCAGGTGCCACACCTACAGGGACCGTCGCTGCCCTGGCAGCCTGTGCCACTGCTTAATACCCTTTCAGGGGGAAAAAAAATATATTTATCCAATGTAAACCTTCTCTGGAGCAAGTTGCGGCCTTTTCCTTTTGTTCTGTCCTGGTTTCCTGGGAACAGAGCTCAACCCTCCCCCCGGCTGTCCCCTCCTGTCAGGAGCTGTGCAGAGCCACAAGGGCCCCCCTGAGCCTCCTTTGCTCCAGGCTGAGCCCCCGCATCTCCCCAGGTCACTTCTCATCAGACTTGTGCTCCAGACCCTTTCTCAGCTCTGTTCCCTTCTCTGGACATGCTCCCGAGGATCTCAAATGGCTCCCAAAAACTGTGATAAAGGAAGAGAGCAAAGAACTGAATCTCCGCTCCTAAACCTCCCTGAATCTCACCAAGATACAAGATTCATGCGCAGAATTTATAATTTGGATGTCTAAAGGTGAGCCTTATTCAGAGTATCCATAATCTCTGTTCTTTTTGATATACCTAAGTCTAAATGGCTTGCATCAAAAGTGATTATCAATCTCTTAATAACGCAGATAACACCAATAGACAACAAAATGAAAAATAAAAGCACAAATTTAAGAATATGGTTCAAAGGCATGCACCAGTATTCTTGTACATTCTTCATTTCTTGTTTTGAACAATGATGAATATGGAAAATAGAGGCAATATTGCTACATCTACATAATCAGTGTGAATACCCTTGGAAGACAGTCCTTGGAGACAAATTGATCATTTTATATGAATTTTTTATGCCACCTCAGATAGGGCCAATAAATATATGGAGAATGATGAATGAAAGAAAAAAAAGAAAATAAAAAAGAAAACAAATAATTTTGGGGCTCAAATCTAGTTGTGATGTGCTCAGTCCAATCTAAATATTTATTTTCTATATAAAGAAAGGGAATGAGAATTAATTTAGGGATGATCTACACATGCATTCACATTTTATATAAGAGCAGAAATGTTCTGGAAACTATTTGTACCCTAAATATAAATGTGAATAAAACTTTTAGAATAGATCTAGCAGATGTGTCCCACATTTGTCCTCTTTTATTTTTAACGAGTTTGTATTTCCCTTGCTTTATACATTTTCATTATTGCCCCTTCAAAACCAACACAATCTTTATATCACAGACATTTTTTGGTGCTCATGATATAAACCTAGAATATTTCCAGCCCCATTTTCTTTTTTTTTTTTTTGTCTGAAATTCACCCCCGCGCTTCCAGCATCTTATTAAAGATGAGTAAATGCATTTTATTTGATGCATTGGTGAACGCAGCACTTCATTAGGGAACCTCATGGAAATTCATGTGCTTAATGCTGGAGTGCTTTCCATCCCACACCCATTTCAATTAGAGTTTGACATTGACACAGCCTTAATGCCCTCAACTGCTCATTTGACACAATCTCATGCAGTGATATCTCACCAAAACAGGAAGCTGCTCTCGCATCTCGTTTGCATTATGTATTCATTTTAAGATTAGTCACATGGTTAATGAGCACCTTGGAGCCTGTCCAGTTTGCTGCTCTGTGTCGTGCTTCCTTTCCTGACAGTCCACTTGCATTAACTCTCTGTGATGTTGCCAAAGACGGTGCAGACTGTAAATTGCTCTTAGCCATTTGTTCCAGAAAATTATCACATCCACCGCCACTTGGAATTTATGCCCATTGTTGACTACAATTAAATATTAAATGCGCTCTAAAATAAATTAATTTTCACAAAATGCTAAGCTCTGATTTTTTTCTTATATACAGTCTAATACAAATTTTACCCTTCCTCTCCCCCTTTACTTACAAAAGTAATATGTTTCTGTCTCAAAATTTTGAGCTGCAATGCTTGTAGCAAATCTAAAATATGGCCGCTATACACATTTGATCTTGAAGTGGCATTAAACTCAAAGTGACAGCATTAAAATTAGCAATTCAGGTAGCATTAAACTTTTTAATCAATGTTTACTCTATATTTTAAATGAATACTGACACATCTAGTTCTGTATTTATGTGTATGCACAAAACATCCGTTAAATTCTTCAAAAGTCTACATAAATCATAAACATAGAGAGAAAAGACATGTAAATAATTCTAAACCTATTTGCATAGCCCTTTCAAGATCAAAATTAACACATTTGAAGTATATGTATGTATAACAAACTATTTCACAGGAATCCACGGAAATTAAAACCAGCTGAAATTATTATTCTACTTCCATGTCAATGCCTAAAATGGGCACTGAAAAGTTTTAAATTATAAAGTGATTGTCAATATTTTGGTAGCCCCAGGGTCATCAACAACTTGCCCTTAAAACTGAAAGTGATAGATTTCTGGAATTTCAGGGACAATGATGCTGTTTAGAACGGCGCCTCTATTTCACTACCATCTATTTGTTATAGGACAATTAATTAAAAAAAGTTCCATCAGGAGCAAGGAGGGACAACATCAATTTGGTTAGCACTACATCTTTAAATTTTGGCTAAATTTGCACAGTTAAGCATCATGGTCACTGCCACCACAATGTCATATAATAGAAAATAAAGAGAACGTAATAGGTAGTGCAAGAGCATCAGAAAAAATTAGGTGGGTATTTATTAGAGTCTTTTGTACATGTCAAGCAAATGAGACAATCCATCTTATCTTAATGCTCAGCTGAAGAGCGGTAGTCTCAATAGTTTGATTAACACTGGAAATCTGTGGATTATCATTTAAACACACTATAGAATTTTTTTTCTGGACAGGATCACCCCTTCAGTGACCTCGATAGGAACCTCTCTTCCTTAAAAATGCCCAGAAAAATAAAATTGCAGGTACACAGAACTATTTATCTCCAAAGAAATATCCCTAAAAAAAGTGAGGCCAGGTGCTTATGAAAGTTCAGGACAGCACATAGGTTCCATAAACAAGATAAAAATTGCTGAGGAATGGAAGGGGCCTGGAATGTATGGTACAAGGCAAAGGCTAAAAATTGATATCCAGAGAGAGAAGAAAAATTGTATTTAATTTTTTGCTTTGTCACTCAGCCAGCTTGAATATAGATTTCATATATGGCCCGTTTTGTAATTTCTGCATCATCTGCTGGGTTACAATGAGAAACAAAACTCTGGCGGGAGATATCACTGCCCTGATCTTTGATGGTAACTTCCCCATGACACAAAGCATCTGTGTCTATCTCCTCATGACTTTAGAGGAATAACCTTTTCCCCTGAAATCAGGATAGTTTTGGTCCTGGAAGTGCTCATTTTGGATTCCCTTACTTTCTTTAGGCTGATGGGCTAAATAGTAAAAATATCCTACTACTGGATCTGTAACCAGTAGTAAATTATGTGTTTGTTATTATAGATGTGGCAGCAAGTGATTCCTTCTACTTGTTCTTTTTGTTTTAAGTACAATTTTAAGGGGTCATACACAAATTTACCTAAGGAAAAACATAAATATTTAGACAAGATCATTCTCTTCTATTTAGTATGTGTTTTAGAGCCCAGATAGTAATAAGAATTTTTCAGGATGTCCTCATCATGCGAGAAGTGCTGAAGAGAAAAACTTGTACTTCCACTCTGTGTCTAGCCAGCTGGGTGAGATGGAATTCAATAATTCCCTGTTCACTTTTAGCCTCTCTCCTCCTCTTTAGTGTTGGTTTTACTGAGTAGAAACACTTTCTCACCCAAGGAGACCTTCATCCTGATCTAGTCCTCAAGGCATTCCTGCAGTATGTATTTTGAATGAACCATAAGCTTTCCTTCTCTTCATGATTATCTATTATTCATATTGTGGTGGTGTCTAGAGACCAATAAGTTAAGATTATGATGAGATACAATATTGGAATAAATACTGATGGCAGGTGAATAGCTAACAATAAAGATGGATGTAGGGACCTAAGTTAGTGATGTCGATAACTAATAATGTTCCTCTTTTCCAATTAGATTTATTGATTTCATTTTTTTTCTGAGAAGAACAAAAGAATTTGTAGAAATTCCACGGTAGTTTTGCCTTCTTTAGAGATGACACATCCCATTGGTGTTTCGCAATTTTTTAACAGCTATAAAATTACTAATGACATGAAGAATTTACATATTTTTTCATTATTTAAGTTACAACCATTTACCAAGACCTAAAATCCAGAAAATGTGGAATACTATAGAAATAACAAATAAAAATTAAAACTGTCATTGTCTGCTCTGTAGAGCGATACAATAGTTTTATAGAAGTTAAAGATGAGTTTGAAATACTTGAAAATTTCAAAGAAAACAAAAATTTTTTTGTCTGAAAGGAATTGCTTTCTCTTTTTTTACCCCAAAGTCTTTGGAAATACAGATGATTTTAGTGCAGTTTCCAATTATTGGACCCAGTTCTGTCATAATTCTCTTGTTATAATTAAATATTGCACACAGATAGTGTGTATAAATGTAAGCATAAGTAAATTTAAGTAATAAAGACACTCTTAAATGAATAAACATGCAGTTCTGACAGTCACACAGCGTTTAAAGATTATTTCAGATAAAAACATGTATTGTCATAAAGTGTGAAATAGATATGTGTAAATTTCTATATTCACAAGTTTATAAAGTAGGTAAACCCAACAAAGTTAGCAGAGTGTAGAGTCCCAGAGCACAACTCTATTTGATTGAGTCATCATTTGATGTTTTTAGAGGAGGTCAGCTAAGATTTTAACACATGAAATAGCACTAAAATAACAAAATGTAAAAAAGCAGACAAACATATCTGACTCCAGATTAGATTTTTCATATTCTTTAGCAATTTTGTTCCATATTCTGTAGTTATAAATGCACAACATTAATAGTTAAAATGCATGAATGGCAGAAACCTGTTTTTGAAAGAGATTTTGCATAAAGAGCATCAGGAAGAAATATCTATGGAAAGGCCATGACACAATTCAGTCGTCATCACAAAATTAAGGTGTAATCTAAAGTTTGCAAATCTTGCTTCTATCCAAGGGCCTTTTAGAAGCAGCTTCTCATTGTCTCACTGTAGCATTCACATTTTCTGAAAAAATCTCTTTGCCCAGGATTTTTCTCCTGGGAAGCTGAGAGGCTTCAGAGAAAAGGAAAACAATATTTACCTCATTTGCTTCTCTTGTGCTGTGCTCACATGTGGAATGTGTTTGGAGATTGTTTACTTACAAGTGATTGTTTTATTGGATTCTGGTGTGGATTATTTTGACTCTTTGGCCAATCAGGGCCAAGCTGTGTTGTGACTCTGGAAAGACCCATGAGTTTTTAGCATTCAGTAAGTGTTTTCTGCATTCTTCAGTATAATATAGTATTCTTTAATATAATATAGTATTGTAAAGTAATAAATTAATCTTCTGAGAGCAGCGAGTCAAATTCATCATTCCTGCCTTCGTCGAGACATTCCCAGCAAATACAATATCTCAGTCTCACACAGGCAGAGAAACTGAAAGGGATGAAGGGGGGAAAAGCCTGTACTCACCTATAGTTGGGTCATGGTAGTCAGGGAATCGATGACTAATGAACTGCATTGTCATTGCTGCAGAGGAAGGAGAGGGAAGAAAAAATAATTATATTACCACCATTAAGAAAAAACAATTATATTACCACCATTAAATAGAAACAGCCAGAAGAACACATGGATAAGTCACTCATGCAAGTATCAGTTCAGATTGTGAGCACAATTTTGTTCTATGTCTACTTCTGCAACAATGCATTGGCTCTACATTGATAACTCAGAGCTGATAAATGAAGAAAAATACGTATTAAACCTCTTTAATTGTCTTAATTTCCAGTCTTCTTTGTACCACTCCTGTGTACCAAGTTTTTAACACTTGGAAAATACTGTTAATCTGATATTGCATTCAGATTAAAATTGTCATGACAAAAACATAAAACAAGACTTAGAAGACTGATTCATTAAGGTTTTCACAGTGCTACAAAGTGCCAGTTACTGGAGTGCCTAGCTTGATTTCTGGTGTATTTAGCAATACCTAATTCATTAAAATTGATGCAACAGATGAAGTCTCCTCTTAACCACCCAGAGAACCTTTCTTCTGAAGAGACTGGTTCATGACTGAATATTAACTGCTTTTAGGAAAGTTACATGAGACTTCAGGAAAACTGCATTCTGCCATTTGGAATAGGTGGCAAACTATGAAAGTGGAAAGTGAAATAGGTGAAAAGTTTTGAATTGGAAGTGAAATTCCAATTTATGTAGAAACACATCAACTTTCATGTCCTGTCTAACATGACATGTGAAGTTCATTGACCTTGAAAAGCCATGAAAGTAAATTTGGGTATTCAGTGACTACAATAACATCATAGCCATTAGATGAACTTGGGAAGTTACATTTCCTTTGTTTTTTTTCCTCATAAGTTTGAATTTCAAGTAAGTTGAATCTCCCAAAACATGACAGTTGTAAATAAAAACTTTCAAAACTTAAATATGTGAATTCTAATAAAATAGAAGGGGGGAAAAGGGTAAAAGAAATTTTTTAAAATAATGCTTGATTTTTAAAACATTTTCTTTCTATTTTTTCTCGCATTAAAATTCATCTACAGCTACTATATAGGTAGTTTTTTAAAAAGGTACCCTACCTGAAACATAACTATCAGTCACAAAACAAGAAATCCAACATGAGATTTTCCCTCGTGTCTTGAACATCTCAGCTGTTTGCAACAACATGCACAACAGAGGTTATGAGCAAGATGAGAGACATTTTAAAAATCTGCATATAAATATATCGACTTCTCAAACAGCATTGTTTTAGTTTCATGCTTGTCCTTCTCATATTTTCAAGGAACAGAGGCTAGGGAGAAAGTTTTATAAAATGATAAAGAGGAGAAGTATTAAACATTTATTAGCATGTTAATAAATTATTGCATCTTTAGTGCATCTTAGACAAATATAAATGCTAAGAAGCAGCATTATAAATTCATAGATACCCAGAGAGGGTAACTGTGTAAAAAAAAAGCTCATTCAGTCCACATATATTATAGAGCAATAAATCTATCTACAGTCACACTCATGTCTTCTGTATTATATGTTTTCAGATGCATTACTTTTAAGCACTATACATGTTTGACACTTTTATTTCCAGGTTAGACGCCTGTTTTGTTTTTTGGGTTTTTTTTAAATCGTGACAGAGTTTTAGCCACCTCTGTTCTGAATGCTGTTAGTGGTTTATGAAGAACAAATTCATGTCTGATGTGATCTGCCTACTTTGCTCTTAGGAGCTGAGGCAGCTAGCAGAGATGCTGCTCATATGGTTTATGCCTACAGATTTCCAGCTTCCTGAGGCCCTATACCACAAATTAATTCAATTTTCTTCACTACCTGCTACTTTTTCTTGCCAAGCTTTTTTATTTTTTCTTTAAAAAACACCCCAAACTATTCTGCATCTGATCTCATTCTGTTTCCTTCTGGAGCTATGCCTGCGTCACAAAATCTGTAGTTATAATTGAAATAAAGATTCTCAGAGGACAGGCAGAACTCATGGTAAATGTTTTTCCTCTTGCCTGAGACAGTCACGAGTCAATACATCATTTATATCCTCATCAAATTCACAAGATTCAAGAGGACTGAAATAATAATGACTGAAAGAATCATGTTGTATTAAATATCAAATTTTCTGTTGCGGCATGCAAAAGTGGAAGTGTTCCAAAGGAATGTGAATGTGAGGACATGGTTTAGTTCAAGCCTTTGCAGTGCCGGGTTAATGGCTGGACTTGAGGATCCCAGACATCTCCTCCAATCTGAATGGTTCTATGTTTCTATGATTGGATATAAAATGAATCTGGAGAGGTACAGAACTTGAGAAAGGTGTCAAGAGAAACCCTCGAAGTAATGAAGTGAAAATGCCTTAAGTTAATCTCCTCAGGAAAATGATGAATAAAAGCTCCCTTCTTTATACATTTTGTCCCACAGTTTCTTCCCTGACAGGCTCCTCCTGTCACCAGGGGAAGAAACTTCTTTGGCATCTTTAGTCTTTGTCACTTCTCACCTGAGGATTTAGCACTCTCTCTCAGGAAGAGGGTACAGAAGGAATTGAGGTACACTTTTTTTTAATCACTGCATTACAATGCAAGATAAGGAAATTGGTGTACAGGTAGTGGGAATTGCAACCCATCTTCCTCTGTGCGTTCCTAAAGAGAAGAATTTGCATTTTCTGCTCTATCCAACAGCAGAAAGTATTTTCAGAGCAGCCATAGCTGGTCACTTCATGTAATGGAAAGCCACAACTGATTTGTAGCTACAAAAAAATAAGTTCTTTATATCAGGAGAACAAAGGACAAAGTCTCCAAACATTTGATGCATAACAACAGCTTTGTCCGGTTCTACCAGGCACTCCACAGACCTGGCTGCTGGATGTGCAGAAATTAGCTCTGAATGATGGCTGACGGTTGGTGGAGTGCCTCCCAAAGGAAAAGGACCTTCAATCACCACTGGCATAAAACCAAGAAGCTCAGCTGGAGCCTCGGGAATTAGACCTGCCCTATCTGGGCTTCCCAGCAGGACACCTGCCTCAGCTGGAATATTTCAGCTTCTTCATTGCTACTAACATCAGCCCCAAACTCATTTTCCAGAGTGAATTAATTTTGAAAACTAACAGAAAAATGGTATTGGTATTTCATGCTGTGTGTTGAAAATATTCTCCTTGGTCCCATGGTTTTCCACATCCATTATTTTTTTTTTTTTTCTCCCCATATAAATTAACACTCATACCTAAAAAATTCAAGCTGTCATTGAATATTTTGTGAATTTCTCCTTTGGAAATCCAAATTATACTACACCAAATTTTTGCAGGTCTATTACATAGGGACCCTTGATTCTGATTTATGCCACAAACAAAGCACAAAATGTGTCTTTAAAGCAGGATTTGAAAATAGAACAAATGCCTAGGACTGATTCTTGAATAAATACATATACATATAAAAACAATATTGGTTAAGAAATGGTTAAGAAACCAAATCAAACCAAGCAAAACCCTTTTAATCCATAGCCGATATTGTGAAACATTTTGAATTGCAAGTTGCCTGAAAATTTTTAATGAATATTTTATGACACTGTGGAGATCATTTCATTTAAATGGGACATGTACATCACACAGAAGGTATGATAAGTAAAAGGATCATTGTTTCAGATGAATAGCATCTTCTTTATATCCATCAGTGGCTAAGCAAATGCAGGTTGCCCCAGCTGAGCAAATGTAAGCCTGACATGCATGTGTAACTATGCAGCTTTAAAGTTTTCCTGTCTTCTTAAAACAAGAAAGGGGTTCAGATCCTTCAGATCAAATCGTTTACATTTTTTTTCTTTTTTTTTTTTTTTTTTGCAAACATGCTCATACCATGTTCATTAACTATTTAAAAGGTTGTAAATTACACCTGTGCTGGCATAGAAATATATATGTTTTCTTTAAATAATAAACTTAGTCCTGTCTTCTACTTTCAATATAATTTTAAATCCCTCCTAAAATTATTTTATTTTCCACTGAATAAAAAAAAATCCCATGCTTACAAAAAGACTGAGGTCACATATTTACTATGAAGCATCCTTTCAACCAGTACAGCAAAAATAAAATTCATCTAAAGAAAGAATTAATCTTAAAATATATATATGTGTGAGTGGGCTCACAAGCCAATAGGAAAAATGTTTTGATACCCCTACAGCTGTGAAAGCAGATAGAATAGAATCCCACTCTTCTCCTAATTTTTTTCTAAATTTTATTTATACCAAAAACTTTGAAAGCAGTCCTAAACTTATTTTTCAAGGTTGGAGAGTACGTTGCAAGCTTACACAATATTTGTTATGCTAATAGTATCCCTGATGTGAATATTTCATTCTTCCTGTCTCTCTTTATTCACCCAAGAGCTTCCACATATTGACATTCTCCTGGGTGATGGAGTGATTCTATAATAAATCTGTTTCCAACAGAATCTTTACCCTCATCACAAATCCCACATTTTAAACACTCTAACAAAATTACCACAGTAGTTGCATCTCAGAGACCAGTGATTCCACAGGGTAGATCACAGATAATTTTAATTTAGATCCACCCTTCCAGTGGATCCTTAACTCATGTTTTCTATAAACATTGAGGTTTCAATGAGACCAGTGTAGAAGATGGACATTAAAAAAAATATAATATGGTAAAGTGAGTGGATTTGAGAATTACTTCATGATGTTCATGAAAAAAGAAGAGAGCACATAGGTATCATTACAATAGAGAAGGTGTCAAAGAAACTACAGAGTCCAAAAACAGTGCAGCATGACAAGAGACATTGTCATGGAAAAAGAATAAATAAATATGTTTTATTTAAAAATTTAACATGCAACCTTGGCCCTGTCTATATGGAACATTAAAAACTTTCTAAAACATGGTCAGGGCAAGCTGGACATACCTTATTTTATTATTTAATAAAGAATTTGATTATTAGTAAATATATACAAATTATATTTTATGAAAATTAGACTATTTCAATAACTAGGCAAGAACTTTATTGCTACTGCTTTATTTCTGAAATAGTAAAGAGTTTGAACAGTTCTGGTCTGGTGGTTTCATATCCACAAGGCCTTAGGAATCATCTTCTAAAATGTATTGCCTTTTCAAAAGTTCATGCCTGAAGACTGCAATGTTTACTTCTATTTTGTTAGCTTGGAAAAGATACAAACATCCCTATAACTAAATATGAATTTTTAAATTGGCATGTTAGATAAATTATCATTTGCAATTATTCCTCTCACCACTGAATTTTAACCAACAGACGCCATCCAAGTGAAGTTCAACAAGGGCAAGTGCTGGATTCTGCACCTGGGTTGGGGCAGCCCTGGGTGTGCAGGCAGAGTGGGGAATGGATCCTGGAAAGCAGAGCCATGGAAAGGGACCTGGGTTCCTGGTCAGTGGCAAGTGGAACCTGAGTCAGCAGTGCCCTGGCAGCCAGGAGGGACATCCCTGCCCTGGGGACATCAGGCCCAGCATCACCAGCAGGGCAAGGGAGGGGATTGTCCCACCCTGCTCTGGGCCGGGGCTGCCTCACCCTGAACACTGTGAGCAGATCTGGGTGCCTTTCTCTACGTAAGAAATAATCAAACTATGAGGAGGATCCAAGGGAGGCCATGAGGGTGGTGAAGAGCCCTGGGGGGAAGGAGGGGCTGAGGGCCCTGGGTCTGTGCAGCTGCAGAGGAGGAGGCTGAGGGGAGAGCCCAGGGCAGCCCCAGCTCCCTGTGAGGGCAGAGGAGGGGCAGGATCTGATCCCTGCTCTGTGACAGGGACAGGACCCCAGGGAACGGCCTGAAGCTGTGTCAGGGGAGGTTTGGGTTGGGTATCAGGAAAGGTTCCTCACCCAGAGGGTGTTTGGGCACTGGAACAGCTCCCCAGGCCATGGGCACAGCACCAATCCTGATGGAGCTCCAGAAATGTTTGGACAATTCTCTCAGGGACAAGGTGGGATTGCTGGGCATGGTCTTGTGCAGGACCAGGAGTTGAACTCAGAGATCCTTACAGCTTCCCTTCCAACTCAGAACACATTTTCATTCCTTTATTCTGTGAATAGTAGGAGGTGAAGATATTATTTTTTTTCAATAATCTAATAAGCTCTATAAATGGCATTAACACTCACAGCAACTTTGAGTTGCTGGAGATACCAATAATTATGAAGTATACTAGGAAGAGAAAAAAAATTTCAACATTCTCTAAATGCAACCTGAGAAAGATTTCATCTGTGTTCAGTTTCTGAAAGTTTTATGACTCAAGGTCAGAAAGACTGAGAAAAGCAAAAAGTATTAAACAAAAATTTTGCTATGAAACAAATGAGAAATATCTATGAACTAATTTAGACTATGGAACAGGAAATATTTTTCGACATCACACGAGGGATCTTCTGGAACAAGGTTCAAACACGGAAAATGGAAAATAACCTTTTTGATTTTAAAGAATTTTTTAAGTGAAAGGATTGAATCAGTGAAAAACTGCATTCTTTTGGAGATTTTTTCACCCCTTTATTTTCAGTTTCAGGTAGGGAAAATGCTATTTAATGTATAGCATTTTAATAAGGATGACATCTAGAATCAGATACACAACTAATATAATTTCTGGAAATGAAGGTTTGGTTTCCTAGAATATTGCATGCTTTAGTTTTCAAAAACTTTACAAAACTTTTCGCTTTCCAGAAAGAAACTTTCATACAGAAAGCATTGTTTTGTAAAACACAAGGATAATTTAAATGGCCCTAGATTTATTATCTTCTTGGGGTGGGAGGCTTAGCAGAAGAACCTGAAGGGGTTTCATATACAATTAATGAAGTCACAGCCAGCCCATCTGCAGCCTTTATGGTTTTGAACAAATTATGTTGCATTCCTGAGTTTGTTTTCCTGCAATTTCCTAAGAACACCTTCCTCTATTGGCTGGGTGAAGGTTTTTCAAAGGACTTTGTGATTGGAGTATGCAAGATATTTCCTTTTGTTTTATTTGCATTTATTTTATCAACACCTGCTGCATACATATTACAGTATGTTTATGAATAAAAAACTGATATGTTTAGTTCCCTGAACAAAACAAAGGGAGTGGTGGGGTCTGAGGAGGTTTCATTTGAGTGAAAAAGATATGTGAGAAGAAGAGTGATGTCTAATACATGGTATTTTTCATTGTACTTCATGAAATTTAAAGAGTACAGGGGGGCAGGTACCTAGAGATACAGAGCAAATTGTCTAGCAATCAGGTATTTTTGTAGGTTGATTATAGCTATTTGTATGATTGCCCCATGACATGGTAAATGGTAAAGTGTACAACTAGAGAAAAACTCTGATTTCTTTAAAACTGGTTACAATAAACTCAAAGATTTGACCCCACAAAAATGCACCTTTATCTTCATAGTGCCAGAGGATGTGAGGATTTCTCAGCACAAGTTTTAATGTCCTTTACTCTGTTCTTCCCCAAACTCCACTACAGACTAGATGCACTGAGAGAACAGTCTCAAGACACCTTTATTGTGGCCCAATACACCCATTTTTATATTGTCAAACCCTTTGAGGAACTGGCCAAAAGCTTTACCACTTGTTTCAGGAGCGAATGCTGCAAGATCTGCAGGCTGAAATTATTAATCTTTTAGGTGTTACAATGTATTATTTATTGAGAATTAGCTCTGAAATGAAGGTAAGCGGAATTTTATTTCTGTGTTAAGCACATTCTGGTGTACTAGAAAAATACAGAAGATTTTTGTAATAAAATCTCCTGCCTAGGCTGGGATGCTGCTATAGCACTGGATTCTTATACCTTTTTTTTTTTTTTTTTTTGCTAAATTGGTGGGTGTTTTTTTCACCTATATAAGCAGAAGTCCACTGAAAAGAATATCAGGCAGCAAAAAGGAATGGTCTTAAAATCAAAAGTCTTTAAAATTTAGTTTGTATTATTAGAATTAAAATATTATTAAACATACAAAACTCCATGCAAATTTTAAACAGAAAATCAAGTTACTGGGGCAGCTGGAGCAGAAACAAAGAACTCTTCCTAATTCACTGTAACTTGCCACTGTAAAGTAAGAGCAGACTGTAATCAAAATATGTTGAGGTGGAGCTGGTGGTAACAGAGAAAGGCAGATGCTTTCTTTGGAAGATATTCAGTCTTTAATTGCTCCTCTTGCATCAGAATGAAATAAAGGACTCAATGCAGAAAACTGTATGTTGAGACAATGAGTAAAAATAAATAATTAGGAACAAGGTGAGTGAAAAAAAAAGATAGAAAAGCATCTTTTGTTTTTGATGATCTTGAATGAATAGATAAAAATCACTACCCAGAGAGCAGTTCTCACACTGATCTTTTCTATAATCATTAGATGTAGAGATATGAATTCTCGTTATTTTCCTTTAAGGTAGAAAAATGATAAATGCTGGGCAGTGGTTACAGTTTTCCAGCATCGACTGAAGGATGAACAGAGAAAATGTGCAAAATTTTCATCCTAAACATGAGAAACTTGTAGGAAAACACCATTCAGGAAAAGTGTCCTCATGTCAGAAAAGTTTCATGTCTTCTGAATCAGCAGTCTAGTGAAAAATGGCTGGACTGAAGACTTCTAACTCCCAATTAATATCTACATCCAGACTCAGTTCCAGGTCAGAAGGCAGAACACACTGCGTTGTAAAATTTGTGTTCAAAATTTCATTTAGTGGTTAAGGAAACAAGGAAGTAGATGAAAGTTGCATTTATTGCCCGCATAAGAGGCATCATCATAATGTGATACAAATTAACGATAATGATAAGGTAGATTGCTACCACTTACAAACCATTTCCCCCACAGTGTATCC
This sequence comes from Melospiza georgiana, assembly GCF_028018845.1. Lineage (NCBI taxonomy): Eukaryota > Metazoa > Chordata > Aves > Passeriformes > Passerellidae > Melospiza > Melospiza georgiana. The sequence goes on from NC_080465.1 coordinate 78,889,623, forward strand.
CTGATCCCTTCCCAGAAATTCTCCCACAAAAATACTGAACATTCCCTACCCTGCTTAGCTTATGTGACTTGACAAGATGCCTTAATAAACAGAAATTACTGCTGGTAAATGCTACCATTAGCACGTTTTCCCACCGTGTTTCTTCCATCAAGTTAAAATCAGAGAGAAAACTTAATGTGTCTTCTACTGTTCTTCAGTTAGCAAATCCATTGGCAACTTAAGCCTTCCATTAGTGAGCAATCCAAAACATAATGACATAAATAGGTTTTAAAGCAGGCTCCCGTATAATGTGATTTTTAAAGCGAAATACATTAAATAAAGCTAGAAAGATTCAATTTTCACATATTATTTCGGAAAAGAATAGAACTGATCTTGAACCGTTGCAGATAGACACGTTTCAATTAAAGTCTATGGATAATACTAATTTTTACAAAGGGAATACAGCAAACAAGAGAAATATAGGGTCACTCTTCATACAATGGGACTCTGGCTTGCTGCTACCAGCCTCAAGTATCTTAACTTCACTGAGAAAAACACTTTCAAAAAGGGATAAAGCCATTTCATTCAATGGAAAAAAAAAAAAAAAAAACAACCTCTCAGCAACCCCATTTATTTCTCTCCCATTCTTTTTTTAACTGTGGACACGTTTCCCTGTAACAACAACTTGAGATGCCCAGGCTTGCTTTGCTCCTGTTTCAGGTAGTGCCAAATTGAGGTTGTTTGCAGCTCTGCTAACATAAACCAGTGGTTAGCTCCTGTGCTTCCTTCCACGCGAAATTACACCCGATGCATCAGGCAGTGAGGAATTGGCAGTGACAGCAGCTGTATTTTCCTGTGAGTGGGAGAGAGTAGCTGCTGTTCTCTAACGTGGTACCAACTTTTCTGAGCATCAAACCTACGGTTTGGAAAATTGATGGCACGTCAAAGAGGAAGACACAGCCCTCCCATTTAAATCCTCTCAGAAATCTTATGCAGGGTTAAAGTGGAGTTGAGGTTTTTATTCATTCTTTTTCTTTCCAATGCTGGGTTTTCTCAATGTATCAGTTATGAGGAATTGAGGATAAGATCCAGATTCACAGATACAGCTGGGAGCTAATTCTCTTTTACTAAACAGGCTTTAAGTGTTTGTCTGCCCATGGTGATCTGAACCATAACCTTTGTGCCTCTCTCAGACACTCAGGTGCTCTTTTGAAAGTTTATAGAAGCAGGGAATCCTTTAGGTTGGAAAGGACTTCCAGGCCCAACCATTTGCCCAGCACTGCCCAGGCCACCACCAGCCTTTGTCCCCAAGTGCCACATGCTCATGGCTTTTATATCCTCCAGGGACGAGGACTCCAACCCTGCCTTGGGCAGCCTGTTTGTAAAGCCCAAAAATGCTTTACAAACCTTTCAGTAAAGAAATTTTTTCCTAATATTCGATCTAAGCCTTTGGCTCAACTCCAGTCCATTTCTTCTTGTTAACTGGGAGAAGATATTGACCTCCACCAGGTTCCAACCTCCTCTCAAGGCAGTTGTAGGGAGTGATGAGTAGTTTTGATGATTAAAATTATGATCTTGTTTCCTGCTGCTGATATAACTTCCATTGAAATTAAAATACCTTGAGAAAATTGGTTTATGATGAAATTTGAGACAGGAAACTGTACCAAATATAGGAAAATTTACTGGTTTGGATTGATAACATCAATATTTTTTAAGTTTGAAACTGATTTAATAACACTACTGTTATATATTTTACAATAAATTACATATATTTACCCTTCTAATATAAATTAACATGATTTATAGATAATTATTTCTCATTTCATAGTTATTTTTTCATTTCTGTTTATTAATGTAGCTTAATATGCTGGCTTTCCTTTTCAATAAAAATATAAGCAAAATCTAAAACATTGTATTTTTATCAGAAATTCTCTCATCCTTTCTTTCAATATCTGACACGTTTTTCCTTTAATAAGCATGGTAGTTAAATCATATGTAAAGGAAGTAGACTAACAAAGAAGGAAGCATTTCTGAAGATACATCTTAAGTCAGAAAACTGACTACAGAATAATAATAAAATCCCAACAAGTATTTTAATTCCTCAAAAACATTTGATTCTTCCCAGAATGTTGTCCTCTATAATTTATTTCCTACACATACATTTAAATTTATATTTCTCTTAGTGGAGTTATTTATCTCAGTGGAGCTAAATCGGCATTATATGAGTGGAGAGGTGTTCCTCACTGCTGAGGTGACTTTGCACTCAACGTATTTTACTTGTCATATCTCAGATGTTTTCTCTCTTAGCTAATTAGGCAACACTTCACAACAAAGTCAAACCTGCTACATTAACTCTTGCACCAACACGAGTTCTTAACGTCTTTTCTACTGTGCTGAAAATGTTTCTGTAAGATCAGGGAAAGGTGAGGTTCCTCAGTTTATTCCCCCTGCATCCACACATGAACACATCCAAATCTAAAAGCTTGGTAATTATGAACTGTTACCCAAAAAATGAATCAAACTATTGAGAAAGCCAGGAAATGAGGATAATGAGACCTTCCTGATGGAGGAGAACTTCTCTGTTGTAACTTAGAATGTGGCTATGCAGGGAAAATAAAAATCACAAAGATAACAACAATATTTAGAGAGTTTGGAGAAAAAAATTGGCTTCAAAGACCAACCCCCTGCTCTGAGCAGGGACATCTCCCATTAGGTCAGGTATCTCAAAGTCCCATCCAAGCTGGCCCTGGAATTTTAGACTTGCTGTAATAGACATCCTACCGTTCTAACAGTAGCTTTAACATTTTAAGGACTTGGAAAGCAATATAATATCTTAACATCTAAATACTTCAGAGGCTGAAGTTAATCGGGAAGAAGAGAGTTTCTAGACGCAGAAAACAGCAGGTAATTTGGAGACAAACCAATGGGAAATAATGAGCTATCTCAGAGGACAATACCGACCCTTGTGCTTTCTGTTACTTCCACTTTATGTAGTAATCACTGAAAAACTCCTGAGGAAGTTTTATGTGATTGTGTGAAACATCAGGTGGAGAGGTGTTTTGAGCTTTTGACACTGCTACTATCTTTCTGTGCCTTGGTTATCACCAGCATCTTTTCTGCTTCAGTTTCCAAACCTTCAAGACAACCAAGGCAACACCAACATGGACAGAAAGATCTGAGATTTATGAGATTGCCACATAAGATTTGGCTGTGAATTCATTCCTTAACTGTTCATCTAAAACCAAGTTAGTAAAACCAAGAAATTTTTAAGAACAAACTTAAGCAATCATTTCAGCATGAAATTATGTGGAGGAAAGGAGGCAGGAGGCATGAGAGGAAGCATTTTTCCCAAGACATTCAAGTCAGTGACGGAGATCAAAAGACTACAAAGAAAAACTACAAAAAAAGTGAAATGAGGCCTCTCATCCTCTTCCTGCTCTCTCAGTACAAACTTGGCTGGAAGTTGACATCTGCCAAAAGCACATTCATATGGCTTGACACATGTACACGCTACATTTTATGGTGATATATTAAAGCAGGCACAGTTGCCAGACAAGTTGGGGGTGAAACGTAACACTTCAGGCACTAAAAGAGGTGATTTATTACAGCATTAGTGAGCCACTGAAAAGGTCAGAAAGCAGCAAAACACATACAAAAAGTTTTAGAGGGTTCATTGTAATTTCACATAGAAAACATAGATTATCCTATTCAGTCTTGTATCTTCAGCGTGAATAAGAAATGTTAAAGCTCTCAATATGAACAACATGGAAAGGCTTGACAAGGTTGGGGTTTTTTTCCTGGAGCTGGAAGGAGATGACTCATGACCCAGGAGCACTTAGGCCCCAGAATAGGCTGAGTCTCAGTCTTTCACTCTCCTGGGCTAAACTCACTTTTGTGTATTTCGTAATGCGCTCTCTGCCCTTGGTATCATTTATTCTGGTGTGAACCCGCTGTCTCAGGGGTTTATGGTGCTATACATCACCTTCACTTGATGGCTGACAGAAGCCCTGTTTGTGACCCTGGACCTTTCCATGAAAAACCAGCAGCAGGTAAAAAACCCCAACCATACCACTGAGTGACCAAGCCAAACTGAAACAACCTTCCAAATCTTCCCACTCTCCCCAAACAAACATGGTGTCTTTACATAAGTCTTGAAATTTACATTAGAGACAAAATTCTACTCAGGATTTCTGAAATTTGATTTGGAACACAAAACGTATTGGGGTGAGATAGATGAATAAAAACATTTTTGAACTTTGAAAAAAAATATCCTTAGAATCAAAATTAACTTCTTGTTCATAAAACACCATAAAAGACAGATATATGTAGCCGTTTATGGATTTTCCTAATTACTGTGGAAAATTGTTCTATAATCAGATCATCTTAATAAAAATAATTTTGCCCCATGGTCAGGAGATTTACTTCATCTGCTCCATTGTAGGACTAGGTTTTATGTTTTCCCATTCTCTACAGTAATTATAACACTGAAATTTTGTACTGGTGGTGCTGAGGCATCATAACTCATCTCCCTAAAAATCATAACTTGGCAGCTGAAAACCATAGAGAAACTTTTTTAAGACCTTGATAAGCTTATGACTACCTTAAGCACAAAAACCCCACACATCTTCAGGTTGCAACAACTGAAATGTTCCCTTAAGTGTTTATATATATATATATGTATTAAAAAAAAAAGCATTTAGGGGCCCAGTGAGTAAGATGATATTGAAGTACTCTGCATGCTCACAGCATGAGGACATTGTGCTATGCTGATTCAGAAATGACTCAGCTCAGTTACCAGAAAAGAGGAGAATCAGGTCTTTTTCAAAGGTACAGTGATATAGATGTGACAGAATGACTCATCTGTCATCAGTGTTTGAGTCAGCAAAGTCTTTGGCTGAATGGCAAGTATTTATAACTGGAAAATAAAGACACTCAATCAAAAGGAAGTAAGCAAAAAAGATCTGGATATTAAGCCTGGTTTTTAACATCTGACTATGAGGTCACTGCATTCCACAACCTGAACACCATTTAGTGTCAAATCAAATCTATTGAACAATCTGCTTTTTGCATTTCTCTCTGTCTCTGATTCAGAAAATATATATTCTGCAACACTCATCTAAGCACAGAATGAATAATATTTGTCCATTTTCTTGTGAAAATATATTTTTTCTTTTGCAGTTTGTCTTTCACTAGAGGTTTTACTTCAGTTTTACATGCATGCATCGTAGGGCTTGGAACCTCTTCCTTTGGGAAATCCTTGCCTAAAAGTATCTTAAAACAAGACACAGAAATTACTGTGACTTTCTCCATGGATATTAGCTGGCATTTTGTGTAAGTTTTTTACTTGTGCAATGCTCTTTGCACAATGTCCTTCAGCAGGAGTATTTAAATATCTTCAAAATAAACCATAATGAGTGAAATTGTGACTCTGACATCAGTGGCAAACCTTTCTATTTAGGCTGAAATTTCTCTTTTACCTACATATAACTGTGGTTATTTGCCTTTATGTTTTGCAAATAAATACACTTTTCACATATAACTTTCCTTTGGTGCATGTATGATTTTATAGCTCAAAATATTGATGTTTTAATAAAGGGGGGAAGAAGAGATATTAAATACAGCTTTCTGTTTGATTTTTTTAGTAAAAAAAAAAATCACTCCTGATTATTTTATAAATCAAAAAATATCTTTTTTTTTGCAAAGAAAGACTTTTTTTTAACACTCAGATCTAGAACTCATCTAATTCTTTTAACCAAGGCATAAAAAAAGAGCTACAATTGTACAGGATCTTCAAATCTGTGCATAGAACTCAAGCAAATATAGGGTGTATGGACTATATTCAAATGATTTCCTGCCAATTGCAAATTGACTGATTTCACTTAATGACCGAACAGCAAGAGCTGCCAGTGGTATTTGAGAGGTCTTTATTCTCAGATATGCTATTTCATTCAGTAGATTTGGTTTTTCCTCAGAAATTTTCTAACAAATATATATATAGAGAGGTAGATAAATAGATACAGAGAGAGGGGAGGATGAGATAGAGAGAAAGAAAGAGAAAGATGCACCAGTATTTTCTGGGGGAAAAAAGAAAAGATAACTACAAAATGGTTTCATATTCCATCTTCTCATCAGAGGGATGTAACTCACCCTGTAGGTGCTGAGGAGAGTGGTCACAGCACCAGTGGCAGCTCATGTGAATTTGCCTTATTTTCTGTGTGATAAATTTACCTCTCCAAAAGCATTTTGCAAATTATCCTCCTGATACAACTTTTGAAAAATAACTTCATGTGAGATCTTTAAGCACTTTTTAAATTGTCAAAGAGGTCCGTAAAACAGGCACAAAAAGTTAAGAAAGCAGAAATAATGCAAAAAGAGCAAATAATAGAAGTGAATTAAACAAAATTTTAATTACCATTTGAACATCAAAATGTATAATTTCTTAGGGAATGTTCTACCTCTAATAATATATGCTTTTGAAGTCAAAACTGGAGCACTTACTTTACTTAAAAGGCAATGAGGCTATTTGTAAGTTTAAAGACAAAATTATGCTCATGTGAATTACCAAAATTGGGTATAATCTGCTAATTTGCAAAATTTAGCAATCCTCAGTGAATTCTCTTAGTATAATTTTAAGTTAGCAGAAAAGTGTAAGATTGAAAATCAAATCAAGCCAAACCAAAAACTATTCTGGAGAGATTTAGATATTTAGAGACACTGTTATTAAAATTACCAATTTAAAGAATAAATGGTGAAATCTGTGAAAAAAAAAAAAAAAAAAGATGTGACTTCTAAAATATTTATATATATGAAATAAATAAATATTTTGAGAAACAAAACTCTTGAAGAAACTGAATACGCTACAAGACTTGCATGTCATCTTGGTAATTGGCTAATATGTTGTAGAGTTGACACTCTCACTTTTTTAACTTTTTTTATTGATGTTGAAACAATATGGGTAAAATACATCATAAAAGAAAACAGAACTTTGTAAAACCCCCTGACAACTTACAGCTCTGTGATGGTCTCTGAACTATGTGCAGACGAGTGATCCCTCAGGGCACTTTTTGAAGGGCTAAATCCAGGATGGTAGAAGGAAAAGATAAATTTACCTCCCACATATGGGTTTCCTTTTCACCTAGGTCAAAAACAAGTGCTTATGCAGCTGTACAGAGGATGGTTTTGCCTCCTTGGCAGTTTCAACACTCTCAACTAAACAACTCCTTGTTTTCTAACCATAGCAGAGGTCAGACAAACATAAGGTCTGACAAAACAGAGAGATAAATAACCCAGGGAGTGGGATGAGGAGGGAATCTTTATTATTACCTTAAAGACTTGTGTCTCACGGTTTATAGGGAAGCCAAGTAACAAGTAGCAAAGAACATGAAATGTTTATGCATGTCGGTGGAATCCAGTTATTCTCCTCTGTCTTCCTGCCTTCCCCGAATTTACTGTTCTAATCAACAGACCTACTTTCTGCCCCCTTGCATACCCCCATCCCCTGACAGGGTTGGCGTAAATAACAAACAGCCCCAGCCCTTGGCTTCGCCAATATGAAACACAGGATACAAAATGAGTTACTGTAAATAACACAGGGGCCGGCGCCGTAAAGCTGTCACCTTTCCCTCCAGGATTTTCCTTCCTAATAGACCTGCACGCTTCCCTGCTATCATCCACAGTAATTTTTTTTTTTTTTTTTTTTTCTAAAAAAGCTGAAGCTGCTATTAGTCACATGGAAAATCATTTAGGGGCAGCAAGCAAAAGCACGTTTCCTTCATAAACAGCAGGGTCAGCAATAGCCATTAGGAATTTTGAAGTCATTTCTCTGAAAGGGAGGTTCTGATTCTGCACTCCCTGGCTTTGATGATAAAACTCCCGAGTCTTGGGGAGGTGGGAAGGATGTGACCAAACTCCTTAATAAAGACTTGTAGGACACTGAAATGCTGAAGTAATGATATTCCAAGCTACAGCAGGGGATTTATTTATTTTAGGTGGGTGTATCTCTGCTGCCACCCTACCTGTAATTTTAAATTACAGCTTGAGTCTAATTTCCCAGCTATAAATAAAAGCAAAATTAGGCAAACCATGTATACAGTACATTCCAAATATGTACAGCATAGCAGTTTGAGGCTGACATTTGGCTTACTAAGAGGGAAATCTGATTATTTTTGAGGTCTGTTTGCATAAAACAGTCAAAAGTTCAAAATGTCATGATGTAGTGTAATATTATGAATCTATTACGTACAAATGCAACTGTTTCAATGGGTGAGTTGGTACAGCTTTGTGAGTTCTTTATGGCCCTTTTTTCATATTTTTTTCAAAAATATTTATTGTCACACTGAAATTCATGCTTACACTAGGGAGAGACCCTGCAATTCTAGTTTTTGCCTACATAGAGACATCTGTGTTCAGTTCTAGAGTTGAATGACTTTCAAATTTGTGCTCTGTCTTCTGGTCTCCATCTGATGTTCACTGAAGCCACTTTAAAGTGGTCCTTGGGTCACAGCCCTAAAGTGAAAATTCATTTCAGCAGCTCGGGTGCAGATGTTTGATAAGGCAAATGTTTGTTCAAAAGTTAGGAAGAATGAACATCCCAAATGTCACAGGTGTCTGCAAGTGCAAGGTTTTGACAGGACAATCTGCAGCAGGTAACTTCACCTTTAGAACAGGTGCAGCAGCTTACACACAATATTTAGAATTTAGTTGCAGGAGCCATCCGAGCACAGCAAACATTACAGCAACACCCTGAAGCTCAGAGCTCTGCCAAAAACTGAGAATCACCATCTGGCCCAGCACCAATGGCTGGGTCATTTCTGGGAAGAGACAATTTACAGATTGAGCTCAGGCAATAAAATTCACGTCTCTCATTATAATAGACTTGTGATGATCGTGCACTGACTCAGGGGTTACAAAAACATTAAACCACTAATCCTGCACTGATCCTCACCTTTACCCAAACTAATTGCTCGAAAGTCTACTCAAACTTCTTCTGTGGATAAGATTTAAATCAGAATTTTGTCACTCATTTTATCTGATGATTTCATCACACTTCCCTTTCTTTTTAACCACATCCTCTTGTGATTTTTTTAATGCCTTGAAAAAATCACAAAGGAACTGCATCCTGCACACCAGCAAGGAGCTGAATTTCCACTGCTTACCTAGGAATTAATGCCATCTCATAGTTCTTCAGAAGAGCTGTTTTTTCCCCCCAGTTTTACCAATGTAATTCTCAGGGCACATAAAATGCAAATTTAGACAAAAGAGGAAGACTGCAAGTGGGAGACAGCTTATTTCTTACCCCTTACCACAATTCCATGCTTCCTAAAAGTTGTCATGGAACTTTGGGTGACAACAGCTTGAGTTTCTCACAGAATCAAATGAAAAAAACTTCACTTATTTTAACTTCTTTTAACATAACTATTGCTAAAATAACTATGTGAGAGGAACATTGCATAAAAATGACTGAAAGAAAAGGAGTTTATCTTTTCTCTATAGTTTTTTTTTTTTAGCATTTGAGAAATGTAGACAAAACCAAGCATTCCATTAATTATCTGAAGTTTTCCCTTAGCATAAATCTTGTGGTTGAATTTGCACTGTATGCAATGATGAATACTGAATAAGCAGCTAGTGGCATCATCCAACAATAAATCATGGTTTTACCTGCCTAATTTTGCATTTCGTACAGAAATGTTAAACACAGGGTGAAAATGATGATTATATACACAGTCATGCACATAATTGTTTGTAGAGACACACATGAACATATAAACACACACACATGTACATTTCTATTCATAGATGCAGATCATTTATTTCTGCACTGCCATAATGCCCTATTTGAACCTCTATCTCTCAACATCATTTAAAGTGCGATATTCAGGTTGGATCAAAAGGACACAACGAAAATCTGTTCATGCACAACTTAAAAAAACACAAACTTGTCTTTGTTTAGTGACACTACTGCTACAAAAATCTATACTGTGCCTAAAAGAAATAATAAAAATATATTTATTAAGGCACCACAGGTAAACAAACACATCTTCCTTTAGGATTCTGTAGAACATACAAATTGTACACTGAATGCCGCCAGAAGTCTTTTATAATTTGTGTGACACACTGTTTTTCTGTTAAGTAGGCAGCGTGTCCATCACATGCAATCAGTTTAATTTACTTATTATATTTCCTGATTAAAAAATACAGGGTTTGAGGAAAAATATTAGGAAAAAGTCAAAGATTATGAAATTACATTTCAAGTTAAATCAAGTAGAAATGTTTTATTTTTTTTTCCTGATTAACTGGGAAAGTGTAAAATTAACATTTTAGCTTCTGGCAATATTTATATTGGAAATATGTTGATTACTGTGAAGAATAGTATGTAACCTGAAAATGTGGTGAATTAGATCAAATTAAAGACTCTTGTATTTGAAATATTCACAGAGGTTTGGGTAGAATATATTAATTAATCCCAAAATTTCGCCTAATACACAAGGATGTAAATCTGATAATCAAATACCATCTACTGACATGAAATATCCTCTACATAATCCACAGACTGCCATTTGTTCATATTCATACAAGGGGTGCTCTGAAATCTTTTTTCATGAGTCCTTTGTGGAACTAATTAAAAGGTTTCAGGACAGTAATGTTCGTATTTAAAGTATATGTATTTTTAGTACTTTAGGCCTTGAAAAGTGACATATCACTTTTATTTCAGCCCCAGGCACAGTGCAGGTGAGTTGTTTGTAATTCTGCTTTGTTTTACTGGTGACACCGATATAGCTGTATATGTCAGCAGCCAAAGAATAAAGGAAATTTCTTAAATCTGAAATTACAGGGCTTGCCAGGGTGGCTTGCTACTAGCAAATAATAAAAGCCTCTAAGTCAACATGATTTATTTTCTTTGAGTGGTGTTTCATGGCAGTAATCTCTATGAACAGCGGCAGTTGTGATTTCACAGCTTGTGCACCATTAAGTTTCGTAGAATCAAAGCACCATAGAATGGTTTTGGTGGGAAGGGACCTTAAAGCTCAAGGAGTTCCACATCCTGGCACTGCCTTCCACTATCCCAGGTTGCTCCAAGCCCTGTTCAACCTGGCCTTGGCCACTTCCAGGGATGGCACAGCCACAGCTGCTCTGGGCACCCTGTGCAAGTGCCCCAGCGTATCCAACGTAAAAATAATTATTTGAAAGTACTGCTCAGAATTAACTCTTTCTGTTAAAACTGGTAGTCCTCATCCTTTAGCTGCAGGCTGCTCAGTGAAAATTCTCTCTCTGTCTTTTCCTATAAATCTCCTTTAAGAAAAGCCTCAAAAATGTCTTCCCAGAGTCTTCAACTCTTGAAGATGAAGGACCCCAACTCTCAGCCTCTCTCCATAGAAGCGCTCCAAACTTTTGGTTTATTCACCAACGACCAGAAAGCATTCTGGAAATCTTTGCTGAATTTATAGTACAAGACAGATGTGCAGAAGACATTTTCCTAAACTTGTAGGAGACTGCTGCTGCAGTGACATATATAAACATATTAAAAATATTTCATATATAAACATATTAAAATATATATATTAAAAATAATTGACAACAATCTTTACATCTGTCACAAAATAAAAGATGCCATAGTTACATTATTCAACAATTGCTGAATCATGTCTTGGAGTTTCTACTCTCTTCAGTGGGTGTAAAGGCCTTTAGATTACACTAGCTATAAACAACTATGTTTTACGTGTTTAAGTTGGGTGAATTTCACATAGGAAAAATTCTGTTCAAAAAGCCATATATCCTGTTTATTTAAATTCTTAACATTTTCAATATTCCCATATTGTCAGCCCAAAAAATTACCTAAGTGCAACAGACAAATGCCTGTTGGAATATCGCCACTGTTTATTAAGCTTAGCCCTAAATTCTCCTTTTTGTCTTATTCCTTCTTCATTCATTTGCTAAGCCTTCTCCATTATTTAGGAAGACTTGTCCTAGACACAATTTGCTATAAATATTTATCTTTAGAGAGGCTTTTTATCATCTGAGGAAATTGGAAAAGGAGAAACAAACCAAAAGAAACCCCAGACCCCAAAGAAACAAACGAAGGAAATGTTCATATATGTATTATGGCATATGTAACCACCAATATTAATTTAAAATAATTATAAATTCTACACTATGATGGAAGTTTTAGAGCTAATAGTAGTGAAATGAGACAGAATTTTAACTCTATCAAATTGTTTTCTGCAAAATAGAGTTACAGCTGTTGCCAGCACTAATGGATGTGTTTAAGATGAAAAGGACAAAAACTGTTAAAAGTGAGGAGAACCTTAATGGAAAAAATTAGTTAGAAGCTGTCAACACAAAACTGAAGCTTTGAGAAAAAATACATTTTAGATATTTGTCACTCTTATTCTTGCTGAAGTAATTAAATGATTTTTCCTCAGACCTAAGCAAGTTTGGCATGAACCTGTGGAATAAACTGATTCAATTTTGGATCAATTCTGTATGTTGGCAAGACCTAATCCTACTAAGACTCTCTAGTACAGATGTTATTCAGTTAAACTGCAAAAAAATTTATTTATGGAAGTGTTCAAGCGTATATTTAAGAATTTTTTTTCAGTAGAATTTTAGCATACAGTTATAGTTGAATGTGTTTGGAGTATCTGCTCTGACTTGTGGAGAATTCATCCCATAAGAAAATTTACAAGACTGTTTTGAATCACTGAGAAATGATCATAGGAAACTTTATTTTAAGGTCTTAATTTTCAAGTATTAAATACTGAACTGGAGAAGATTTGAAGATGTGTACAGTGAAGGGTGAACTTTGTATTTAAAATGTTTTTTCATGGGAACATTTTACTCTTTTTTCATTGCTGCAGAATTTTGAAGAAACATGCACTAATTTTCTAGATAAATCTTTTCTTAGCTTCCATTATTAAATTATGCCATTTTACTCAGCATGACATATGAATTAAATAACAAGATATAATTTCAGATAGAATACTTGGCATCATCACATCTGATAGCGCTGTGCCTCTTGAAGCATTTATAGAAAATAAGTGTGTGATCCTGAGAGTGATTGCTTTTCCTACTTCAGTTATTCATGCTCTCATCAACACTGAAACACATTTTAAAATAAAGAACTCACTGAATTAAGAAATTATATCTCTGCATGCTATTTTGTTCTTATTTCTAAAGTAATCATTACGTGGATGTTTGCAAGGCTATTGTTTCACATGTGTACAATGATTTTCATGGTAAAACCACTTCAGAAATGCTGGATATCATGATGTACAAATTCACAGGTAAAGAAGAATGCAGACATATTATTGGTTTATTGGCCACTTGATCAGGTGGTGAACTTGGAGGGGTGACTTAATATTGGTAGGAAATACAAATACTCCAGAGTACACGGATCTCTGCAATGTTGTGATTTACCTGTTTAATGCCATGCAGCACTTCATCATTTCGGTAGAATGGCTGGACCAGTGGTTTCTGACAATTCAAGGAACACATGGGAATTTTTAAATGCTGTGAGGTAAGTGAATGGTGTCTCATGCAGAACATACATTGGAATGTGTTCATCCACATACCAGGAATGGCTTTCCAGTGGGCTTCATGACGAGTATAGTGAAATACACATATTTACTGCTTGCTGATTTCATGATTGTGCAAATGTGTATATTGTTTATATGATCCTTCTTCATTAAAAGCATTTTCTGTCCAGGAAAAGGATTAGATAACTCTAAAACTGTCAGATGACCTCTCTTAACCAGAGTTTTAAAATCAAACCTGCTTCCTTCTTCAGGAAGCCTACTACCACAAAATACAAAAGCACAGAGAGAATTTCAACTAACAGACTGGATTTTAGATGGAAACCATGAGGAAATAACATATTTTTAAGGCAAACCATATTGTATCATGCATCATAAATCCAGGATATCCTTGAGTTTTATGTATCAAAGTTCATATGCAAGATCTTGTGGCCATAAACCTCATTGTGAAAATTATGTTCCGATTTGAAATTTGCCTTTAAGATCATCAGTGATAAATAAATGACAAAATCTGTGATAACAAGGCATGTCTTTTGACAGATATCCTCAATACTCAAAATAGCAATGCAAGATGACATATGCCAATGAAAATTCGCTTTACCCTCCATCATTACTCTCCCATGATGTAGCACACCAGTCGATGGAAAATTAAAAAAAAAAAAGATTTATAGAACCATTTCACATTGATCCAATTGATTGGCATATTCAGAATCGTTGACCATGTTGTGTTTGATGGGTCAACATTTTTCTGCCTGTCGGTTTTATTGTGTGTGCTATCAGTGTGATTGCACCCCAGGGCTGTCTGAATTACAGTGAACATGGTGCGCCGTACTGGGAGGACAATACCAAACTGGAAAATAAAGCAATTCACAAACAAACCAAGGGAATGGTTTCCCTCTGTAATAGCAGCTCAGCATATGCAAAGATAGATGGCATGTGTCTTGGGTAAGTGCCCAAGCTGGAAATATGCCACTCTAGATTTCTCACAGCATAAACAGCGAAGTGCAAGAAGTAAATGAAGAAATAAGAGTTATGGCGTGCAAATGCACTGCAGCACAAATAATGGTTACTGTTCCTAATGATCTGTTTGGGGAAGCTTGCAAGACCAGGCTGTTGGCTGCTAGATCAGGCAAAGCAGGATCTGGGCTAGGGAATATCAGCCCTGTTCAGTGTGCGGCACACAGCTGAGATTCCTTTACTCCCTCTTCCTCAAGAATGGATGAATTTCCCCTTTCTGAGTGGACAAAACAGACACATCCCTTCCATGCTCAGCAAAGAACACTACTCCCTGTAAGCTGATTCACTTTTCATTTTCTGCCCAGGTATTCCTCACTGTGTAATTATAGTCTGTCCCTGTCTTAGCATGTTATTAGTCTGCGCTGGTGATGCTCCTTCACAATTCCTCAGAAGGAAGAAAATAGTGTGAAAGATTCATGAGATTACAGAGAGACAATTTTACAAAACTCCCTTCTCCTTCTAGGTTTTGATCTGATTTTTGCAAAGCGCAATGCAATTAGAAACTGCATGACCATTTTTATTACAAGGCAAGCTATGCAACATCAAAGTGAAATCTTCAGTCCCACTGAGCTACACAAGCTGAGGATAATTCCAGTTTTAGTGGCCAAGACTTGAAAATGTGAGCAAATACCTCCATACACATCACAAGAAGCTAAAACCATAATAGCATACCAAAAAAATGCCAGTTTCTGCAATACAAGGACTTTACTGATTATGAGGATGAGAGGTTAAATGACTCAAAATGGAGATTTTGACTCATCTGCAGTATCATATAGTTTTAACAATGTGCATATCTTTCAAAAATTAGTCTGCAAAGAACATTTGCAAAAGGCACATTTTATTTTAAATAAATATATAAATTTGCTATTTAGTGCACAAGTGAGAGTTAAAAGATCACTTAAAGACTATTGTAAGATTTTTCCCAGTTCCTTCCTAAAAGTCTACTGTGAAGAACATTTCTCTTGAGAGCTGCAAAATCAAGAGACAAGTTTTCCTTAATATACCTTCATTTTGCTTTCTCTCCCATAAGAAAATGAGGAGCATTTTTCTAATTCTTAATGTGGGTTAAGAATCTTCACTGTAAGAAGTAAATCCAAGGAGAGCACCCTGGTCTAGTGGAAGGAGTAGGACCTATATGATCTTTAAGTTCTCTTCCAACCCAGGCCATTCTGTGATTCTGTGGTTTTATGATCACAGATGATTTTACAGCAACAAACCTGCTGACTAAGACAACCTCAACTCCTGAAGATTCCTTGGAAGTTTTTGGATATGATATAGCAGATATCTGAATCTGTATAGCTTATTCAGGAAATATTTAGAATTGTGCATTCATTATTCTCTTTGGAAAATGCGTCAGAAGAATTCAAGATCAGAATACTGCTCAAAACAGTTTCATTTTGTAATTATACTTATTTTATGGACATCCGATTACAAATCACACAGTCTAGTTCCCAAGTATTGCTCTAGACTCTTGTAGGTGTGTCCCTTTAACAAATATTGTGATAATTCCTGTTACAAATGACTTGCAGTTACACAGGGTATAGCTGACAAACAAAGTTGGAGAAATAACGACTCTGGGAAAGTTAAAACCACAGTTAATTGTTGCCAGCTAAAGGTACTCACTTCTACATCACATATAAAGACAAGACATTTCAAAAGAAAAGCGTAATTAACAAGACACATAAATAATTTAGGAGCCTGAAGACAACAGATGCTGCTCAGGCACTGTTTCAACAGATCTGCACGCTGGAAAAAAGCATCACTGAAGTCTTCAGCAGCAAAGAGCAGGATCTGCAGAGCTGCTCTCAGGCACCAGGAGCTTGCAGCTGTCCACAGCCAGGGCCAAAGGGTGCCAGGTACCAGCCACCAGGTTAATGAGCTCTGTGCCACTTACTCCTGCCAGAAGGCAATGCATTCCTGTCAGCAAGCTAAATTATCAACGAGGAGACAAAATAGCGAGTGGGAAGTGCAATGTCACCCTCTTTGCGCCTAAAAAACAAAGCAAGAAATGGTTTCATGTCCCCAGTGAAAAATCTAAGTTTTACAGTGGGTCTGAGCTTCTGCCACATTGTTAAAATAAAAAAAAGATAATGCATCGTGGAAAGGCAATTAGCAAATTCTTGATTTTTACAGGAGTCATTTGCATCTTTGATAAGGCTGAATCAAAGGATGAGAATGAGACCATGGCATGTTTGACTAGGAAGAAAAGCTTGAGTAAATCATAAGAAAAGAAATTACTGTTTTCCCTATATTTCAAAGGTTGCTCACTGTCAATTAATGTAGTTTCAGTTTAACTGTAGGTTTTTTTGTTAATTAAAGCCTTTTCTTCTGCAATGTCTCTATGGAGTGTTAAAAGTGCTCTCTCTCCAGCAGAGGCTTGAAATCAGCAGAAAATAATGATTGCTCTTGGCTCACAAAGAGCAGATTCATTTTTGAGAAAGACAGGCTGGTCCTGAGAGCACCCTAATAGCTATCACTGACCATTTCATTTGTAAAATATTATTCCATTTTTTAAAATAATTTCTTGTTAAATGTGGCTTTGATTAGCTTATGCTTATCCCTTACCTTGCAACACAAAGGCAAAGTATTAATGTAAAAATCAGCTGTCAAGCATTCCTCTGTAGAATATTCTGTAAAAGAGGTTATCATCCAGCAAAGCTAAAGTTTATCTTGCTTGATTTTATTTCCATTTATTGTGTTGAAGTATGGGAAGTACCTTTTTGCTTTCTGTCATATGCATTAGCCCAGTTATCATTTTATTTAAATGAAGAGTTTTATTTAAATGAAGAGTTTTATTTTTCCTCAGTTTATATGCTGAGCTGTCTAACAAAGAAGTTTTCACCAATCCCATCATTTTTAATGATGGCTGCCCTGTCTGAAGCCTTTCCCCAGCATAAGATCTACTCCATATTCATTTAAGTCTATGGAATCACCTCAGTTTATTACATTGAGCGTCAGATCAAAGTGCTATAAATTATTTATTATTTCAGTTGTTGGTTTTTTTGAGTTCTTGGCCTGATTATTAATTCTCAGTATATGTACAAGCTGTGCAGGAACATGTTTTCCTATGGAGATAATGTTTCTAAAACAGCCTGAAGGCTCATACATTTTTTCCATAAAGCAGTGTTTCAGTGTAAACTTAAACAGGAGTACCCACCGTGATTTTCAGAGAATCTAGGTCTATCCCTTTTGCTGTGCCCCAAATTATAACTCTCCAAACCCTCACCTCCCTGGGGAAACATCCATTACCAACATGTGAAGATTTTTCCATTCAGTTTTCCTTGTAATATATCTGCTTAAACATCTGTTTCTGGACCTTCTCTGAAGTAACTGGATCTGAAATTTACTATAATTTAAATTCTTGCTGATTCATAAACTCAGCATGCCTCAGCAAAAGAGCTGTTCAGGAATGATTTTAGAAGCCTTATTTGTCAACTCTGAAAATGCAGAAGAAGAATGTAGCAGTGCAGCAGTTCTTTTTTAAAAAATTACAAAATCTCTTGAAAATAAAAGAATTTTTTTGTCTGATTTCAAGTTCTTAGATTCAGACCTCTCAAGTGGAGGATTCAACAGTAGGTACTGTTTCTACCTGAGAAAAATGTCTCTTGAGATTCTTCATTTTTGTGCAGCTCCATTGCTCCAAATGGGTCAGAGCCACAATTTACACTCAGTGTACACTGAAGAACCACTCAAGAAACATTCAGGAAATGAAATCCTTAAAATTTACTCAACCTAAATCTCTTCACCTAGGACAGCCTTGACATTCCCCAATAACTCAAGATTCCTCAGGTGTTTGCATTCTAACTTAGTACATTTTTTTGGTCAGGATAAAGTCACTTGAAACTGTCTTCCAAAGAACAGTTTTACACAGAGAGAAGCAGGTTAGGACTTAGGAGAACTATGAGAAGCTGCTTCTTGTCAGCAGAAACCTTAAGAGTGTTAGTCCTTTTCTTTCTCATACTTTATTTGGCTTAGCTATGTATGAAAAACACAGGGGTCAGTTGAGAGTATTGCAAATAAATACATGTAAATGTACCTGGAATATAAATGGCAGTGAGCTCTCCATGTGCTATTCCTTATTGCTTCCATTTAGTTCAGTCTTTCCTCCCTCTGCCTCTTTTTTTTTTTGTTTTGGTTTTTTTTGTTGTTTTTGTTTTTGTTTTTGTTTTTTGTGTTCTATTTTTTGTTTTATGGAAATTATTAGAAGTGTATGTTCGTACAAAAGAAGACCAGAGCATTTAGAACAATGGTCTGTTTTTGCTTCCTCTAAATAATTTAGGCATTTTATTCTTTTAAATACTCACTGTGGTTTAACTTTTTATTTTACTGTATGATAAATAACCAAGTGCCGAAATCAGATTAAAATAGATGGAATCATATATGATCTGCTGTCTTTATATGCTGCTTGAGACATTTTCCCAGCACTTTGGTAAATAACCTTATTCTCCATTAAATAAATCTGCATTTTAAGATGAAGGAGAAAAAAAAATTAATATCAAATAACCTCTCAGTGTGGGAGGTCATTAAACTATTCTTTAGCTGAGCTCTTTAATTGCTCTTTTGAACACACGAGGCTCGTTAGTTTATACAAAGGTTAAAAAAAAAGCAGATATTAGAATGTAATTCAATTTATCCATTGACATATTGTTTAAATACCTATTTAATTTCTTTTTCTCCATGGAATTGCTGGCCTTGGTTATATTCTGCAAATAAAGAGGGCTTTCCAGGGCTTTTTGCTGATACAAGGACAACCACTGATTTAGGAACTGGACAAGGATCATCTGTTTTTTCCCGAGACAGTAACTGCACAACTACACCCTTAAGCACTTCCTTCAAGTGAACTGCATATTTTTGTACCCAAATCTAGGAGCAAGATCTTGCATGTATGAAATGTAGGACTTGCTCTGTCCTCCCCACCCTCTAAATATCACAAGCGAGAAGTTTGTTTGATGTATGAATGCTAAGATTGAGATCTCTCCTTTTCTAAGTAGGAAAAGACTTCTGTACCTGAGCCTAAAACTTTTTGAAAGTATTAAGTGGGTTTCCATCACATAAGACATCAAAATTAATTCTCTGTGACTGAATTGGCATTTTGCTGTGCTTGTGTATTCTCAAACTGGACAAATTTTAGTCTCCCTGCTTCAAAGTACTTATAACAATCTGAGATTCTTCAACATTTTTGTACAACCAAAAAAAAAATAGCATTTCGAAGAACACTGAATTTCACATAAAACTGAAACTCAACTCCTATCTGATGTCAGTGTAGAAAAAAATCTGTAAAATTTCTGTTCTGCATTTATTACTACACAGGAAAATCTCTGGGAATTGAGGGAAGATTAGGGGTAGTTATGTATAAGAATGTAGAGTAAAACTTTTGGTGCAGTTAAATACAGAGAGGTGATTACACCTCTGTTCACAGCACAATGAAGTCAGCATAAACCTTGTCATGATCTTCACCTGGCTTTGGAGGACCATGTTAACCACAACCTTATGCACCAGAAAGAAAAATCAACCACAAGTTCAGTCAGACTGATCCAGCCACTCACAGAATATCCAGAAGAAGTGAGTCACCTTTTCCATTTATTTTTTAACATGTTGTATTATATCATTGGTTCCTTAGATTATTGCTGAATAAAATTACTCCCAGAATTTGTTTCTTTTTACCTTCCTTTGGCAGCCTGTTATCCTCAAGTGGATAATGAAAAGGCAGGTGCACAGCATGCTTTTTACTATTTTGCAATTACTGAATCGATTTTTGTAAAGAGCTGTTTTTGGAGTAACTGCACATCAGTTTTGAAAAGTACAATATTTAACAGAAATTGGGCTTTAGCTTATTTTTATATATTTCAAGACCCTTGACAGTAGTAATTTCTCTCATAAAGGTACGTTGTTTTCTGTAATCTTCTCCACGAGACTTGTAGCTGTATTGATGTGCTATTAAATGGGAATTGAGACAGATTCCATCCCTTTTGAATCTGGCAAGGGCTGGGTGGTTTGCATTTCTCTCCTCTGGAGCCTTCTGGAAAGCCATATATGGAAGCTGTTGAACACCTGACCTACTTCCAGGGATATTTTCTGCTAAATAGCTTTGTGTGGTGACAAGGGTCAAAAAGAAATGCTGATGTTTTTCCCAATGCTACTTTCATTCCAGAGGGCCTCAGCTTTCCCTTGTTTACTCCTGAGGTCTGGCTGTGCACTGAATGTTCTGATACAGTTGGCCAGAAAGAGATACAGAAAAAAGTCAGGGAAATCCATGGAGTTTGTCCAATAGCTGCTGGAGAGCAAGATATTCAGCAAATTGTTACTAAAATCTATTTAAATGTTATGAATGACTTGCAAAATGGGGTCTAGAGGAGCAATAGAAACTGAATTCTTAGAAGATCCCTCTTGGCTGACTTTCTTAAGGGGTGAGAGCCCTTTGCAGGGGGTTCTACATAGACAGGAGCATTGGGCAAACATCACTTCTGTGGAATTCAGCAAGAGCAAATGAAAGATTCTGCATCTGGGACAGAGTAATGCTGGACACAAGCATAAGCTTCGGGATGAGTGACCAAGCAGCAGCCCTGGGAAGGGGAACTTGGGGTGCTGGTGAAAAAGCAAGTCAAGCATGAGCCAGCAGTGAGCTCTGGCAGCCAAGAGGACAAACCATGTCCTGCACTGCATGAAAAACAGTCTGAAAATTAATTTACTCAATCAAATAATGAACTGACAGAAACAGAATTCAAACAAAGAATATCATCAGACACAGGCAAACTTTCCAATACACATCATCTGATATGAACATCTATCTATAAGACCTATTTTAATGGTATGGCAAAGGAAATTCCTTTCATGGAGGCTACCACATATAAGAGAGTGAAATAATATCATTCTGCTTTTGGAAAAGTAGTCACCTGAAGAATTACCCAGCTAGATCTGAATATGTGTTCCTGCTCAATGTCTTTTGACATTTTAATGAAATGCAGCTCATTACAACCACAGCACTGGTCAGGGGCGACTGGAATTGACCTGCAGTGTTCACTAATGGAGCTGCTGCATCTCTGAACACACACAAAGCAACTGTAAAGTCGTTTTCCAATAAATTGCTCTCATCAGACTTATGTCAGTTCTCAGGAAATATTAGAGATTTAGTATTAGGAAAAATAAAAAAGAAGAGATGCCCTATATTGCAATGACACAGGAATTGTAATATGACACAGCATTTGAAATGTTAAGAGAAAATACCTATTTTTTCCAAAAGAGAAAAAAAGAAATTGACTATACACGTAGAAAAGATATAAACTAGATATCTTTTTAAACAGAATATATTGTGACAGAGAGAAGCACAAGCAAAGGGGTGAGGTGCTGGGAGCCTAGGCACCAGCAGGTGCATGGTTTGGGCCCCCTCACCTCAGTTATGCCCAGCCCCACCCCATGTTCAAGAGCTGTTTACACATATTACACCAGAAAACTCCACTGCTTGTGGAGGAGAGCAATTTATTCAACTCAATTACTGTAGTCAGCCACTAGATAGCTTAAATTACATATCATCTGTCTCTTATGCAAAGTTCCCTCTTCATTTGTCTCTTTGATTGTTTCAGAGGCCACTTTGTCTTACAGGAAACAACCTAAAAGGCATCAGAAAGCATTTATCAAATATCACATTTTCTAGGTCTAATGATTTGTAAATTTGACTCCTATTCTAAAAGAGGAAAGTTAATCTCAGGAATAAGACTTTGGTCTGTGACTTAAGAACTCTCTATTCACCTCTTGGACCTAATAACGTCTGATTTCATAGTTTTCATTTCAGATTTTCCATAGTATCTAGAGGCAGAATATTATCCCAGCTCTTTTAGTTGGAAAAGCTTTTTGTGGTGAAAAAGCTGATGTCAACTGCAAGTTTAGAGAGAAGTGCACTTTACAGGACTATTATGTGAGAGATTATTATTTGTGAGAGACTGAATTTGACCCAGACAAGTCGGCATTTTACAAGTAAAGGTATATCAACATCAAGACATATTGGAATTTATTTATCTAATAAGATATGTCGTTTAAAAAAGGAACTCTCTTTACAAAAACATTGCTGCTGATATAGATCTATACAATTTTCTGGAAATTTAGTACACAGTATTAAGTAGTACTTAGCATAAAGGAGGAAATAAATTCCTTTGCACGCCCACTCAGTTGAATTACTTGTTGATTATTGAGAGGATTCACCTTTGTAGCACGATATCTTTATTCTTTTGTGAGGGAATGGAGACACACAATTGCTCTTTCTCTCACCACAGAAATGCCAGAATTGCTATTATCCCTAAGTTTTCTGCTCTCTGGAGGAATTAATTGTCTTGAAACCCAAGGGAAGGAAATATCATAGGCTACGGAGTATTTGTTGTCTCGGGATGAATTTTTCATGCCCGTGGATGGCTGACCGTGATGAATCAAGTGGTGCAGAACAAGAGATCAATCAGGAACAAGTGCCGGCGAGAGCGCGAGGCGCGGCAGACAAAGTGATATCGATGTCAGGAGAGATGTCTGCTCCACAAAGCTCTGACTCATCGTTCACCACCAAACTCTCAAAATATGGGTGATACCGTTTGGAAACTGTTGACTTAACTTGCTTCAGTGAAACTATGAATATCAAGTGACTGTCTAGGAGGAATTGTCTGCCTGAGTGCAAGCAAAGCAAAGTCTTGCGAGCTGTCAGCTGCCTTCAATCCTGCATTTCTGGGAAACCTAGCTACTCTAAGATTAAAAATGTTCTTTGCAGAGATGTACTTTGTGATGTTGCTTCTTTCTTAAGAGATCCCTAAATCTATTCACGGTAACACACATTTTGTGAAATATCTACAAAAATCTAGGGTACTTGAGGCAAACAAAATTAAGACTGTCTAAATAAGTGATTCCCCCTTTCGTCTATATGTAAAAGCTAAATTGTTTCCCTTGCAAAATATATGAAGAGAAAATTGCAGTAGGACAGCCAGTGCTTACTTCTTGCCTTGCTGAAAATAAAAAATTCATAAATCTAACTTGCTTTAATAAAAGTGGAATGTAACTGGGATCTTTGCCTGTGGGCATGTTGAAGGTTTCTGTGTTAGGGAACTCCAAAGTTAAATTCATCAGTCTGCAGGAGCTAAAAGAAACTAGCTCTTTAGGCTAGGGACTGAAAAATCTTACATTTTAATGGATTAAGGTCCAAGGAGGATACACATCACACTGATGGGTACACTATATATTTTCTATTTAAACAAGGCCATTCTTTTCACCATAGCTATGGATGATTTTAATAGAGGAAAGATATATTAAAAATAAAAAAAAATAGTTATTCCATCAGATACTCCCTATATAAATAAGAGGAAATACTGTTAAACTTTGCATTAATAGGAACTGCTACTGAATGCTACAATTCATCATTTTCAAAAACTCTTGGCATCAATTACACTAATCACCCCTGCCCAGAGCTGAATTATGGCTATTCCTACCTGCCCTTTAACAGTTTTACATCCCAGTTGCTCACTAACCCAGGTGTGTCTCAAGCAATAGAAAGCATTGAGTGTCTAACACTGCCCTCCTCAACCCATGAACTTCAGAGAGCCCAGACATCTGGATTCAGAATATTATCTGGATTAATTAGCTTTAGTATCCAAATTACTCCCCATAGAATTCATCAAATGCCTTTCTGGCAAATCCCACATCTGCCTGAGTCTTGAAGTCCTAAAGAGATGTGCCACATTTAAGTCCATCACAGTTTGAAATAAACTATTATTTTGCCTCCTGGAGTTTCTGTTTGGGAGCAAATCTCAGGGAAGTGGAACAAAGCTGGATCCTGCCCAAAACCTGGACAAGAAGGAGCTGGTTGTGCCTCAAAATCTGATCAATAATTCAGTACTTTCAGCAACAAAGTATTACAGAATTATAGAACAGTTTGGGTTGGAAGAGACCTTGAAGTTCCACCCCCTGCCATGGACTGGGACCTTCCAGTATCCCAGGTTGGTCCCAAACATGGTCTTGGACGCTTCCAGGGATGGGACAATCACAACTGATCTGTGCCAGTGCCTGACCACCCTCACAGCCAGGAATGTCTGCCTAACATCTCATCCAAACCTGTGTTTTGTCTGCAATGCTCTCTTTGGAGAGATACATGCTGATTTTACAGATTGTTTAATTTACCAGAGAGTATTGTAGATTCTCTGAGAATCTACGATACACCTTGAGCCACTATGCCTAGTTGTATCACCTTTACAGAATTTATCTTATGTTTAGGGTTATCTCTTAGTTTGATTATTGAGGTGGCATTTCTGGAGAGATTTCAAAGAACTTGTCACCTGGTACCAGTTACGGAAATATGCTGAGCATGATGGCAGCTTGTGGCTGAAACATCTGCAAAGATGTAACACTTAACAGCTTTAAAAAGGTATTTTGCATTTGAAGTTCAGAGAGCTTCTTGCATACAAAGGAGGGCAAATCTGGTGATGAGAAACAGGAGCAGATGAGAAACAGACACTAGACCACAAAACAGGATAAAATATATAAATGACAGAAAAGGTAAAGATTCTGTCTTTCAATACAAGTTTTGCCATCAGATAACCAGAGCAGAGTGGCCCCAAGCTGCAGTGTCAGGATTATGGGAAGCTTAGACCAGAAAGATATTTACATTTACTCATTAATTATCTTTGCAATAGCTTTCTCAATTCAACCAACATATACACCAGCTGCTGCAATACCAGTGATTTAATTGCTACACATGATGCAACTTAAATTTCTTTTTATTTATAAGTCAATGATGAGTTTATTAATCAGGCACATTTATGAATTGAAAAACTGAAAATTAGAATCTAAGCAAAGATTTATGGCAGTCTAGGGATTATTAGACAGGACTTCACTTGAATTTTCTGCATCTTTTTAATGTCCAAAAACTAACAAATACATATGCATTTTTCAAAAATAAGTATGGCCCAAGATAGCAACAGGGGAAACAATACAGAAATATACATCCACAAACCAGTTTTAAGAACTATATTAGATCAGATGAAATAGGGAAGAAAGTAAGGAGGGGTTATTTTTATACATATTTTTTGTGTCATTTATATTAAATTATTTTAATTGAATGAAAGAGGGAATAAACTGTCACAGACATTTTTCATAAAAAATCCTTTCCTGAGGATTTTTCCTCCTGAGAAGCTGAGTGGTCTCAGGAACAAAATGTAAACAATGGTTATCTGCTGCTGTGGAATGCAACAGGTGCATCTGTGATTGGCCCATGTTGGATGTTTGTAATTAATGGCCAATCACAGTCAGCTGGCTTGCACAGAGAGCCGAGCCACAAGCTTTTGTTATCATTCTTTGCTATTCTATTCTTAGCTAGTCTTCTGATGAAATCCTTTCTTCTATTCTTTTAGTATAGTTTTAATGTAATATATATAATAAAATAATAAATCAAGCCTTCTGAAACACGGAGTCAGATCCTCATCTCTTCCCTCATCCAAGAACCCCGGTGAACACGGTCACACAAAACCTCATTTGTCTTTAATAACTGCCATTATTGTCCATTGCATTCTTCAGCAGTGACTGCTGTGGTTTTTAATCATCATTCCCTGACACTGTGCAGATCTAAGAATTTGCCAAAAATGCTGACAAGGCCAAGAAATGACCAGGCCTTGAAGAAAAAATCCAAAAAACAAAAAAAAAATACTTGGACAATGTCCATCCAGTGTCACAGAGATGATGAGAGCAACAGCACTGCTGCTGCAGGGGGAACGCTGCTGGCCCATTCCTCTGGCCCCACTGCTTCGTGTCTGGCTCCTGCACATGGTTGATGCTGGCCCAGACCCCCTCATCTGCTACAGAACAGCTTGATTGAACATTCCCCAGCTTCAAAAGCATCTTGGCCTCTCAGACTGACCTGGGAATACTGTGCTGTACAGAGAAACTGAAATTAAAGGACTGCTGTGGAGGATGACTGCAATACTGTTTGCTTTGGGAGATTCCTTTCAGAATCTAACAGATTTAACTTTCTTTGGAATTATAGGTACTTTAGAATTGGCAAAAAAATGTTGGTGTTGCTGACCCACTGCTTGGCAATGATGATTTAATTATGCTCAAATAATTATGCTAACCTCATTTCTGCTGCAGAAAAAGTGCTGTGCCATAAACTTCTTCCTGTGTGGAAAAAAATTCAAGCACTAATTTAAATACCTCATCACCTGACCAAAATACTCAGCTGGCTTCAGTGGTGGTGTTCCCCAGAAACACAGCTGGACAGAGAATATTTTAGATGGCCTTCAGGAAAACCATACACTGTAAAGTGCACAGCACAAATACCTCCATGCCAACAGCAGTCAGTTTCAAACTATCATGTTTCTACAAAAAAAAATGTGAGGGAAAAAATAAAAGAAACCAGTCAGGTTGCAAACAAGGAGAGAAAAGAAGGAAAATAATGCTGGTTCCCACAGGATTTGTGGCCTCCAACTTTTCAACAAAACAGAAGAGCATGTCAGTACTAATATACAGTTAGTTATGATGTTATAGAAACAAACAACAAAAATGTCCCACATTTCTTTCACTCCTTTCATATAACTTGCTATGCACTGGAGGAAAGGCTGTGGTGAAGTTAATTTCTTCACAGCAGCCCATATGGTGGCAGGTTTTGGTTCTGTGACTTAACCAGTGTTGATAATTCACCAACGTTTTGGTCATTGATGAACTGTTCTGCACCACATCAAGGCTCTCCCTTTTTCCCAGTGTGCCTCCAGGTGGAATAGTCAAGGACCTGTGGGGACACACAGCTGAGACAGCTGCTCTGAACTGGTTAGAGAGATATTCATATCAAACAGCATTGTACTCAGGAACAAAAGATCAAGGAAAGCAGGAAGCAGCAGAATCATTCATGGTTATGGCATGTGTGTTCCTAAACGGACATTAGCCATTATGTGAGCCAAGGCCCTGCTTTTCAGAAATTGGCTAAAAATCTGCCTGTAGTGAGAATTAGTAAATAAAATCTTAAATTCACTTGTATTCACAGCTTTTGCTTCAGTTGTTAAACTGTTATCTCAAGGCGCAAGCCTGCCCTTCCTTCCTTCCTTCCTTCCTTCCTTCCTTCCTTCCTTCCTTCCTTCCTTCCTTCCTTCCTTCCTTCCTTCCTTCCTTCCTTCCTTCCTTCCTTCCTTCCTTCCTTCCTTCCTTCCTTCCTTCCTTCCTTCCTTCCTTCCTTCCTTCCTTCCTTCCTTCCTTCCTTCCTTCCTTCCTTCCTTCCTTCCTTCCTTCCTTCCTTCCTTCCTTCCTTCCTTCCTTCCTTCCTTCCTTCCTTCCTTCCTTCCTTCCTTCCTTCCTTCCTTCCTTCCTTCCTTCCTTCCTTCCTTCCTTCCTTCCTCCCTCCCTCCCTCCCTCCCTCCCTCCTTCCCTCTCTTCCCTCTCTTCCTGTTTCTTTCTTTTCTGTAGGACCGGGAAGTGAGCAAGTAGCTACATCAATCCATCGTAATTGCTTTTGATTGTAATCAATCCATTGTAATTCTTTAACCAAAAGCTTAGTTTTAAACTTTAGAAGCTCTCCCGTAGCCCAGAAATATTAATCCTGTTAGCAGTTGTCTTCCACAATGTATCAAACACAAAACACTCCTGAGGCTTATTGCTTTTTCAATGCTCTTATAAACTGTGTTCTAATATTAGCTGGACACAATACTCTCTGATGCTTCTCTCCAATCCTACAGAAATTACAAGGGCAATTCCTTCATCTTTCCCTCTCTCTGCTCCATCCCACTTAACCACGCACTGCTTTAACCACTTTAATTCAGATATTTCAGAGGGTAGGGCAGATATAGGGGTCAAGGCATTCCATGATAATTTCAAAGAGAGAGTCAGGAACAAACACTGTGGTTTTTTTCTTCAGATGCACAATATTTCCCTGTTTCCCTCCCCTCCCCGCCTGCTCTGGCATGAGTGACTTCCCCATTAAGATGCATTCATTTGGCTGGAACTCTCAGTGTACAAAAAAAAAAAAAAAAAAGAGTTGTATTCTTTCTACTCTGCTGCTAAGGTCAAGCTGCCAGTTTTCTTTGTGATGTGTGAAGCAGCACAGAACACAAATCGCATTTCCACTCTCTTCAGGTCTTCTTTTAAATGCCACAATACTGACAGTAATCACTGAGCTGAACAGATATGACACACAAGACACTGACAGAACAAATAAGGCCCATCCTATCTTGGTTTTCCACCAAGTAAACAAATATGTATTTGGTTGTCAGTTTAGCTAGAGAGGGTTCTGAAGATAGGTAACTTTTAAACACTGTGCCATTGTGAGAAATTCATCGTATGTTAAACATCCTGAGATTAACACAAATACAGAAATAAACTAGACATATAAATAAAATAAAATGGGAACAGAAAAACCTGTTCCAAATAGATGTAAATCTAAGCTCTTCCAGGTTGCTATTTTCCTGGTGAAATATTTTATTGGTAGGAAATACACCTACAGTAACTTTATGGAGAAAAAAAGAATTTTGAAAGATAGCATGGGCTCTACACAATTGACTAACACAAACAGGTGGTATTTTACATTTCCTACTTCTCTCATAAATTCTGTCATATACTTAAAGGGAAACTCTGCAAGAAAGAAGAAAAGAGATAAAAGTGGGTGGGAGGAATTAATACTCAGAAGCAAGTAATTCTATCACCAACATCTTAATGATTTTTTTAGCAGCTTGTTATGCACTAAACCTGAAAAGAATTATTCATGGTATTTGTCTATGGCATTGAACTTTGACTGTGAGCCAGGGAATTATTTGATTCCCTCAGAAACTTTCATCACAGTACAAACTGGTATTGTGTCTGCCTAGGTCATTTTCTGAGCAATCATGTCTACTACAGCGTATCTCATCTGTTTCCACTCCACATCCTTCTTTTTGTTGTGACTAAATTAACATCAGTGGTGCTAAAGATATTCCCAAGTGATAAAGATATTCCCAAGTGTTCCAACCCTGTAAAATACTCACTGTCTATGATTTTTACTAACTTTATTTGCGATGCTTGAGGTCAGAAATGGAACAACTAACAATTTACTGGAATAAAAATTTCAATTTTTCCACATTTTTCCTACTTGCAGCCAATCAGAAATGCATTTTATTCACAGGCTTGAAAATGTATTTGAATTACACCATCCTAAAGTATCCCAACACACAAAATTGGTTTAAGCATTGCTAAAACCTTATTGTACTAAAACTCATTGAGTATGTACAGTGATGCTTTAGAAACATAAAACATAGCTTTGGAAAACAATTTGATCCATAGTTATTTTTAAGTAAATGAAAATAAAGAAAATAAACCTTCAATCACCAAGTAATCCTATTCTTGAAATATGCTGTCATTGTCAATCAGCCCAAATTGTTATCTCACTGGGTTTTGCAGAGCTTCCTATAAATACTTTGAATAACACATTGGCACTAACAACTATTTTCCTTAAAGAGTGAAAATGCGTGTTACTTTACAGTAAATAAACCTTTCATGAGCATGTTTCAGGGATATGTGCATTTAAATCTGTTTATAGTCACTGGCATTTTGTTTAGATTTTTCCTCCTACTGCCACTTGTTCAAAATTTATTATAGTGAAGTAGCTGTTTGTTTATATTGTTATGAGCAGTAAAAGCTGAGGAGTGAGAGCAAGGGTAAGAGCTGGGCCACGAAGAATAAAAGAAAACATATATTTGTTTTGCATCTTGCCCCTTTTTTCCCAGATTGGGGGAAAACAGAATTTTATTTCTGGGTACCAATGGAGATATCCCTCTAGCATCACTGTGATTCATAATTCTGCTGAAGATTTTTGTGTGAGGAGGAATCTAGCTCTTGAAAGAACACAGAAGAGCCTGATAAATGCTGTGCCTCCCACTGATTTCACAGGGTGTTACATACTGCTGAGGCTGGGACCCACAGACTCCTCTCCATTCTGGATGGCTGTCAGAACACCAGACACGAGAAGCATCGCTTTGCCTAGCACCCCATAAATTTATATTAATGTTGGATTTACACAGCTCTGTACATGGCTGAGGAGAGAAAAAAAAGACCTGTGCTCAGAAGACTTGGAATCACAGAATCACAGAAAAATTAAGGTTGGAAAAGTGCCCTAAGATCATCAAGCTCAGCATAGACAGGATCACCACAAAACCACATCCCTAAGCTCCACATGCACAAGTTCTGTTAACACTTCAAGAAATGGTGAATCCACCAGTATCCTGGATAGCCTTTTGCAATGCCTGAGCATCCTTTCTTTGAAGAAATATTTCCTAGTTTTCAACCTAAACCTCCTCTGGCACAACTTGAAGCCATTTTCTCTTTTCCTATAGGTTGTTACCTGGCAGAAGACCCATGCCAATCTACAGCTGAGATGATGCCTCTCCAGCTCCAGAGAGCCACTGAGTGAGGAACAGGGGTTAAGAAGTTCAGAGCCAGGAGAATGATTCCCTAGCATGACCTCTGTGTCCATTTTGGCTACCAGTATGTGCAGCATATATGGGATATGACCATGGACTATTAGCGCCTCGTAGGATAACTGCAGTGCAAAGACAGCATCTGAAACCAATGCTCTTTGAAGTACAAATTTCTGCATTTTCCTTCTATCCCTTTACTCCTTTATAATTCCTTAACTCATCTGTTTCTAATTTTTTTTCTGAATCTTTTTCTAAGTTTCTATTTTTTTACTATTTTTCTATTCTTAATTTTTGATGCCTGTTAACATTTCCCTTTGCAACCTGCTCGGATTGCTTCTTTTATATCTTCTATTTTGACTTTTTTCTAACCCCTTCCTCATCATCGAATATCAGAGGCCAATTCAGAGGCCAATTGTCATTTTGAGCATATTACCTGGGGGAAAAAAGAAAAAAAAATAAAATAGGAAACTTATGTGATGCACTCCTTGTTATGTCAGGCATTTAATAACTTTTAAGCATCTTGGGAAAGAGTTGAAAAATGGGGCTTTTGAAGTCCACTTTTATAGGAACGGACTAGTAAACAGAGTATGCACTTAGAGAGAGATTGTGTTGCAAATTTTCTTTTTTTTCACTCTGGGAAATCCATTGAAACTGCTCTAAGTGGAAGAAAGACACAAGAACCTGGCTTCTGGAGCTCATGGGTTTCTGGAGCTCATATATTATACATCTTATACTTGTATGAGTTATTAGATTGTTCTTTTTCTCCTCGATTCCCAGGACAGAAATAATATGTTTCTAGAGCTTATCTACAAACATGTGGAACCCTCATGAAGCCCAGGAACTCATCCTTGGGCTGTGCCCAGTGTCAGATACTGCACAGAGCAGAGCTCGGGCATGCTGTGCGTGATGAGTGATCAAATGATCATGCCACCAGACAGCCCAAGCAAGATTATTCACTGTGAAGAAAACGTCTAATGACTGCTTTTAATCAAATTGAGAACATAATTTTTATGTTAGAAAGTCTAGAAAAAATTTAGAGAAGGGGGATTTTTAAAGCTTGCCAGGCATTCTGGATGACTTAAGAAGTTGCTGGTTTTGAAACAACTGAGAATTTGACAACACTTGGGCTTAGTTTTGAATATCTGGAATAAAAATCTAAAATAGCTGTACACATTTTGCAAGCTGCAAAGAGACATTTCTGTGAAGACACTGCAGATCCTGTTCAACAGAGAAAAGTTCAGTGTAACACAGCAAGCTGTCCTGCAGGTAGTCAGCCAGGAAAGCCACTGAAGGAATCACATAATCTGGCAGAGCAATCAAGTTAGTAAGGGAATCAGGATTTGAAAGAGAATATGAGTTTCAGCTAGGACTCATTTATTTTGGGCATGTGAAAATGGACAAGAATTACAGAATTACATTAACACTTCAAGGAGATTGCATGGAAAGAAATTACACAACAGCTCCTTTCATAACTGTAGTCAGTGTAAACTAAGAAGAACTACGTGCATCAGTCTCTCAGCTGATTACAGCTCTTACTTTGCCAAAGCTCATGAAATTAATTTTTAAAACTTAAAAGCATTTGTGAGGCCACCTTTGGGGCCCCTGAAATAGCTAGCTTAGGGTTTAGTCTAGGGTTTTAATGAAAAGATAAAATACTGATTATGTGTGTTGAAAACATAACTTTTTTGGAGACTTTGGCAACAATACACAGCTTGGCATCTCCTGAGATAGTCTGTTATGCACAAATTGACACCCTCATCTTTTAGATTTTCCCCACCTATATCGAAACAAAGTGATTTTATTTTAGCCAGTGTCTCCACTGCTTAGTGGGCAGGTAATGCTTTAGCAGATTTCTAGGGCTTGAAGAACAATGTCTTCCCAACACAATTCCTCTGAAACTGGGACCCTGCACAACACTCTGCTAACATTCAATTCCTGTCACTGGAGTTGTGTGAGCATGATGAGACTTCCAGCTTCTAGGAAAGAAAATTAGACAGGCTTGCAGGCATAAAGGGAGACTAATTAAAGTCAAAGAACAAATTAAAAGTGGAAAAGGATTACCAGAGGAATGGAAGGGAATAAAATGGAAAGTACAGAAAGAGAAGGGATGAAAGCAGCAGCCCAAGAAGAAGAAGAAAAAAACTTTCTTAATTGCGCTTTCAAGAGTGTCCCTAATGGAATTAATCTCATCCAAATTCTAGCAGATAGCTCATGCCAAAAATGGTGCAGATGGCTGGGCTCAGCAGCAGGGACGGCTTGGAAGGGAAGCGGTTCCTGTGGCTGCCTCAACAGATTGTTTACAGCAAAGATACCGACAGTGCCCAGCCATTGTCATGAAACAGTGCTTGTTCCCTTGTTTGAGACTTCAGTCTGGGCATTTCAAATGGCAGATTTGTGTGCGGCTGAAACTAGGAGAGTCCTTGATAGTCCAATTCCTGTTGCTGTGGAATAGCCTGGAAGGTTTTCTGTCTCTTTATGGCAAGCAACGTGAATGGGAAAAGCTGAGCAGGGCTGAAGTCACTGAAATCCTCACTCTTAGTGAAGCTCTGCTTTAACGAAACACCATGAAAAGCAAATTCATTAATATAACCTTCTGTGAGTACCAATCACTTAGAATGATAGAATACCCTGGCTTGGAAGGGGCTTACAAGGATCATCAAATCCATCTCTTGGCCCTCAGCAGGGCCATCCCCAGGAATCCCACCCCATGCCTGAGAGCATTGCTCAAATGTTTCTTGGTCTGTGTCAGTCTGGTGCTGTGATCATTCCCTGGGGAACCTGTTATTGCCCAAACACCCACTTTGGGGGAGAACTTTCTCCTGATATCCAAACTAAACTTCCCCCAGCTCAGCTTCAGGCCATTCCCTTGGATCCTTCACATAATTGTTCACATAGAAGCAGTGTAGGTGAAGAGTCTGAATCATTAAATTCCATTTTTCACCCATGGAACAGAGAACAGCAGGAGGTGATCTAACAAATCTGTATGCCTTCCATCCATGCACCACAACCCAACACACACATGAGGTGGCCCATACTTTCAGGGTGCTATCTCAGCATGCTTCCAGTTTTACCAGAGCCTTTATAGTCAGGACACATTTTAGTTCTGTTTAAAGCAACATAAATGACTTATTTTTTGTACAGAACAAAGAAATCAATCTCGAGACTAGCCTAAGCATCTCTGTTTAGCAGTCTGAACACAAAGAAATCTGCTGGTTATCTCCATTATTAGTGCCACATCAGGCAAAAGTCCTGATGCCTATTAACACATAATTTTGAGGATGATAGCAGTCCTTCTCTTGTGTAAGACAATTAAGCAACTCTAAATTTTCTGGTATATTTGCTCTGTAAAGTTCAAAAGAACTTTATTGATCAAAAGAAGTTTGTCTTGAAGACCTTGTACGCCTCTAATAATGCATGCTCTAACTGCAATTTCATCACTTGTTACTCTCCACGAAGCAATTCTGGCTGCTTTCCTCCTCAAATTTTGGAATATATGTGTTCTTCTCTTGATAATAATTATTTTAAATATTGTGAATTCTCCATCCCCTGTTCCAAGGGAGCATGGAAGTGACCAGCTTGTTTGCCTTATCCAGGTGGATATTTATCATCTAGGTGTTATGATGGGAGAAGATGGATAAATCAACCCATTCACATCACAGCTGGACCCATTTACATTGAATCTCTGTATACATATGCAAGTTGCACAATAAAAAATCATGAATTACTGTCTACAGCAGCTATTTTAATATAGTCATAGTCGTTTGTCAACATAAATCGAAATGTGTCGCTCCTTCTATCATCTTTGTTGGTTTTCTTTGAACGCTGTCCTATTTATCAGGCATCTTCTAGTGCTGAAGAATCCAGGATTCCAGTTAGATTTCTCAGCACTGAGTTGGTATCTCGCATGCAGAAATCCCCCACATTAAATACAGAGGGCATAATTGAATCCTCCAACCCTATAACCACTGAACTATGTGAACTGCCAAAAAAATGAAAACATCTTTGACTCATTTCCCTGAGGCATACAATTCTGTCCACAAGGTCTACCCATAGGCAAAAGAAATTGATTAATAAATAATATATTTAATCCTTTTAAGTGGATAACATACACACTAAAGATAAATGAAGAATATCAGAAAAGGGCCCAGAATAATTTGAATTCTTGGATTTAATGGTCTCAAATAAGATAACACACAGGAAAATGCAGAATTTAGGTCATCATGAGAGATGTGATAGCACAGGTGACTGCACTGGGGGAAAGAAAAAATAGCTTCAAGTTACTACAGATATTTCTCTGTATGTGACCTCTCAGAACTCTACCTGAATAAAAGAATTCATTATTCTCTGAGGAGCAAAAATAACTCCACAGAGGAAACTAGCAGGCAATCTTTTTTCTAATAAGGCCACTAATAGAAGAGCATGTCAATTATTTGGAATTCATACTCAGAAAGTTGATGTGGAAATATTAGGGCTCTATAATTAAAGCATACAAGATGCTCTGAGCAGGAAAATAAGGTCCTACAAGTGAAGTTTCACATATTCAGTGTATTGCAGTGAAAGATCAAGGTGTGAACTCATGATTGTCTACAAGTACTGACAGAAAACACAGATTTTCTCAAAGTTGTAAACAAAGAGATAGGAGAATATGTTTAAAAGTTGTAATTACTCAAAATCAGGCTTGAAGAAAAATGAATTATTTACCTGTGAATGAAACTAAAACACAAGGACAGTTTTGTTATCAAAGACCACAAACCTACCAAGAGCTCTGCTTTTTTACAATCTCTAGAGTTTAATCTGGTTCATGAGAAAACTGGAAGCTACCCATACCTGGGGATGTCATTGTCTGGCATTGGTGCCTCTTCTCCACAAGGTGTTTTTTTCCTTTTTCATGGCAAAAAAATACAACGTGCACCACCATTATTTTGCATGTGTGGTGGTTTGACAGGAAATATGTTTTCTGGGATGCTGTGGTCAGGCCAGAGGGTGCTCAGATTTTTATATTGGCACCTGGTTTGGCCACTGGGGCGTTGGATCTGCCTCTGAGAACATGGGGTTAAAAGCAGGGCTCTCCCTTAGGAGGCTCTTTTTGTATTTCTGGTGGGAAAAGGGTTTGGAGCTCTGCCCCGGCCCAGCTGCTGGCTGGGCCAGGGGAGGGGAAAGCCATGAGGCCTGGGAGAGGTAGGCCTGGCCCTGAGGGTGGAAGGGTGGAAGAGAGAGGTACCCAGAGGCACTGGGCAGCCTTCTCTGGGAGAGACAGACAGAGAGAGGGAGACAGAGAGAGAGCCAGGGACTGTTATCTTGGGATTTGATATCATGCGCTGCCGGCACAGCACGGCCTGCAGCGAAGGGGGGGGTGCACTGAGAAAGAGCCCAGCTGCTTGTAGACAATGAAAACCTTACGGAACATTGGCCCTTCCTAGAAGAGAGATAAGAGTAGAGGATGAATAAGGAAATGGGCAAGTGATGAAGGTCTGGGCAAGTGAGAGAGATGTTAGAGGAATGGAGAAGATGGAGGGGCATGTTTGCTGGGCTCTTTTTTTTGTATAGCCATGGACTGTTTCCTTGTGATACAGAGGCTGCAGTCCAGGGGGAGGCAAGGCCTCAGAACCAGGAGGATTCAGTGTCGGTACCCCTTGGCCCCAGGGAGTGAAAAAATGTGGGGGATACAGGTGTCCTGAAGAAGAGACTGTGCCTTTTTTTGGAATGAGACAAGGCATCCTTAAAGATGACCCTAGAAGCAGCCCTGGTCCATGCACAGTGGTGAGAGCACTGGACATGAAGGAAGAGGCCACCATGGCACAAGAATGACTCCTTCTCCTCTTCATGAACTGAGGATTGATTGTTTGAAATGTGGTGCCGGACCGAGAGTTGGTGATTTTGGGGAATGTATTGTATTGGGAATTTGGTGGGGAGGAGGAGGAGGAGATGTATTTGTGAAGTTTTCATTTTCCTTGTGTGTTTCTTTTTACTTGTAGTTTAGTTAATAAATTTTTCCCTAAGTGAAGGCCTGCTTTGCTTGTTCCTGGTCACATCTCACAGCAGACACCAGGGAGAGGGTATTCTCATGGGGGCACTGACTCTGTGCCAGTGTCAAACCATGACAGCATGAATCGCCTGCAATTCTGCATTAGAACTGTGCAGACAGCACCGTGAAGTGACCAGAGGAATTTATATGTCATTTTGAATGGTCAGTACCCTTACCCTTTCAGAACTGTTACCAAGAAGGAAGATTGCATCTAGTAAAAAAAAATATTTTTTCATCCTTCCTTTTCTATTTCTTTTTAAATCTGAGTAAGTTGAATAATTTCCCTGAAACACCTGAGGAAATAAAAATCTGGATTACTTTTTTTGTTTGTTTGTTTGCTTTTCAGACAGAGAATGATAAGGGAACAATCAGTTATATTCAGATGGCATGCAGATCTGTGTCTTTGTTAATAAATATTTCCATTTTTTCTCCACTTAAATGAAAATTGTAATTTTTTGCAGTTAGAAGGGAAGAAGGAAAAATCAAAACAGCAAAAACTACACTTGTGTTGACTTTGAGGGGTAAAAAAGGGACTTAGCTTGCCTTAACTCTAATGCACAGCATGCCCAAGCACTTGAAAGGGAACTTTTTTCACCTGGACTCATACTGAGAAGTAACTAAACCCAGCACCTTCATCCTGGCGATTGGCTTGCCTCAGGACATGAGAGAAGGCCAGACCCTTTCCTTTGATTCATTTACCAGGCATTTAGGGAAGCACAGCTATACCTGAGAATATTCCTGGGGAAAATGAGAAACTGAATCAAAACCAACACCCTAAAAAAAAAAAAAAAAAAAAAAAAAAAAAAAAAAAAAAAAAAAAAAAAGAATTAAAAAATAAAAGGCTGCTGAGGTGTTTGATCAATGTCTGGAGAGTGCTCTGTGACACCAAGCCCAGTGGTGGGGTAAGAACAGCATCAGCAGGCCCAAGTGGTGCTTTTCAAGCTCAGCACTTTTAATACCAGTGGAACCTCTTCCCTTGCCCTCCATCCTTTTCAGTGTAACCTTGATCGTACATTAATTTACCTCCAGGGAGTTTGCAAACAGCTGCAGTGGGCCAGCTTAACAGCAAACACTCCATGGTGCTCTATTTACTGGGGACTCTCGTTATGAGGACGTGCTTGAAAATAATAGGCGCATAATTTGCTTTATCAAGGCAGAATAAGAGGCAAAGCCAGTCCAGAGAAAAAAGGCAGTTGAGCACATAAATGAAAGAAAATTGCAGATTTAATCTAATTCCTCATACTAAAGTTCCCACATCACAGAGAACATAATTGTTTTCACACATTTTGGAACTTATTGTGTACACATGATCTTGAAATTAATTGGATGAGTCACCTGCATCTGTAGAAACACAGCCTTTATGCCTCACTGGAAAAAAACAAGCAAAACAAAACAAAACAAAAATCAGGGAAATCAATGGGTAGGAATGCCTCCTTTAGACAGCCCAGTCTGAGAATACATTTCCTCACACTATTCCTCCAATATCCTTGAGAGAATCTTTTCTCAATTTCTTCTCTTCCATTTTTTTATTCTTTTTGAGATTGAAGCCTGAAAATACATTTCTAATTACTTTCCCATATACAATTAAACAGGAAACATATTAGTTTTACAAAAGTCTTTAAGCAATTATTTAAAAATATCTTCAAATATTGTATGGTGGCAACAGATCATCTGGCAATCTGTGTGAGAAATAAACTTCCATAAGACGGCTAAATAGAAATTAAATTTACACCTATGATAAGCCTATGCTATGTATAAACGTCTAATTTTATTTGCCTGGAATAACTGTAGATCATGTTCAGCCTTAAATAAATCATTTTTAACCAGAGTTAGGGAAAAAACAATCAAACAAAAAACCAAGAAAACACTAAAACAATATTTTTATTCAGCCAAGAAGATGCACATAAAGGTGGGTTACAGTGCAACCTGATCATTGTTTGGAGATTGCTTAGGTAATAATTTTTCATCAGAGGGAGGTTTTTTATTTTATTCAGTTGCAAAGGAACATCAATTTATTCATTTTAGCAGTCACTTAGCAAGCCCTGGGTTAATCATCACTAATGTTTTGCAGAATGTGCTGCAGTTAAGTATTGTTATCAGTGTAACAGGTTTGCTAAATATAAAGCAGCAATGGGATTGAAGGGCTCTTTTGTGCATGTTTTTCATTTGTAACACTGAAAAACAGAGCTAACCCCAGAGGTCTGATCTGCATCAGGCAAGGACCATGACAGCACCTTGTTTACTGCTCTCTAAAGGTATTTGTGAGCAAAATGGGTTTCAGAATCTCCAAGGTTCTCAGGGTTTGAGGTCTATGTCAGGTAACATTATGTAAGTTTGAGTGGCACTGAGGTGGCCTGATATTTGTCAACAGAGCAGAGAACAGATGCCAAATTCACATTCTTAATTGAAATATAACTAAAATTAGATGTACATAATTTTGATATGGACTGTAATTGAATGACAGTCAATACAAAATTTATGTTATTCACTTCAGTTTAATTTCAATTTAATTATTGGTTCTAGCATATTTTTGGTCTGAACTTGCATCAGCTTGTACTGGATGTTC
This sequence comes from Melospiza georgiana, assembly GCF_028018845.1. Classification (NCBI taxonomy): domain Eukaryota; kingdom Metazoa; phylum Chordata; class Aves; order Passeriformes; family Passerellidae; genus Melospiza; species Melospiza georgiana. The sequence goes on from NC_080465.1 coordinate 78,929,130, forward strand.
TTGATGATGAGCATCACTTAGACAACACAAGAAATCAACACGTTGCTCTGAAAACAAAAAAAAATCTGTTTTCATATGTCTTAGCAGGAACAACTCATTCTAGGGAATCTATATCCCATAATTACAGTACAGAAATCAACTCCTATAAAAGTTTACAGCTAGCTTCGTACATTTTCATTAGACATTACTATTACCTGTTTCTTCCAGAGCTGGGTTTTGAGGTGGTGTTTTTTCCCCTCCTATAAATTAATGTCAGATTTGATTTTTTTTTAAATTAATATTCGTTTTCCAGAATTGATTTTGAAATGTGAGAACCCTTAAGTAACAACTCTCAGACCATTTGCTGTTTACACATTATTGCTCTGCATGTGATGGGTGTCAGACTGGGATACACAGAGTTCATCTTTTACCAACTCCTGTGAAATTTACTCAACACTGAACAGGAAAAATAAAAGGATGTTGGCTGTCCTCCTGAACTGTCTGCCATCTTTGAGCAGGCCTGATTAATCCAATGACAGAAGAACAACCATTTTTGGTCTCCTCCTCCTCATTCCCATGCACAAGTGTCACAGGTAGAGAGCAGGGGAGGGTTGGAACAACAATACCAAAATGCCCACGGGACATCTGGAAGTGAACTACATCCAGGGTAAAAAGAAATCTAACATTTTTGCAGCTTCGTTCCTATGGAAAATTCATTCCAAACCTGAATTATTTAATGTTTTGAGGGATGGAAAGGCTTTCATCCGAGAGAGGTTTCCCACTCAGTAATTTAACCCCAGCTGTTACTGTTTTTATCAAGACTTCAAAGAAGGAAGGACAAGATGGGAAAAAGAAGGCAGGATGTTATCAATATATTAAACCACGTATCACTGATTTCTCAAAATCAAAATTGGAAGTGAACTTTTTTTTTTTTTTCATCCTTATTCTACTCTGATTTGCTTTTATGGCTAAATTCATAATTTTCTGGACACATTGAATCTAGATCACTAGGGGAAAGCAGAGCTCATCTCGTACAATGAAAGTAGTCATTAAGGCCTTTTTCTGTTTTTAATCCAGTGTAAATTAATCCTGTTTATGTAACTGTCAGAATGAATTAATGATTTATAGGATGACATCTATTTTTACTTTTTATCTCTCTCTGAATTCTATCAGTTGGACTATCTTTCAGCATTCTACTGAAATATTTCAGGTCCATTACACATCAGAAGTTCATAGCCAGTAAGTGTTGAACTGCCCACCTCCTTTCTTATGAACTCTTAATAATATTCAGTTCCTGGAGTATTTTTTTTCTTGCAGGAGTTTCACTTTCATGATAACAAGAGAAAGTTTTCAATAATCCTATCAAATTTCATAAATTTGCACTTAATCCATCTTAGTTTCTTTAGACCACACAATTCTACTTGTTAATTATGTGTTTCTCAGCTTTGGAGAGGTATCATATCTTGTTCAATCTACAGATATAAAGGCTTTGTTCTAATTAAACTAACAGCTAACATTTTCTGACCACAGAAATTTGAAGTAACTAAATTTGTAATTTCAACTCTTATCTAATAGTAAATGGAAACTCAGAAATTCCTCTGCTTATGTGTAAAGTTTGATTGTTATGATTCAGTCATGCTATGAATGTTGTATAGTTTGTAATACTTTGTGGTGAACAAGTTTTCAAAATTGCATTATTCCTACAAACATATGTTTGAGGGTGGGGGAAATTGCTGCCATCTTTTGGATACACTCAGGGAAAAAAAGAAAAAAGAAAAAAGAAACTAAAGATACATAAATAAGGAAAAAAAATTACTGAAAGTTCCAGCTGGCACATCCTGGATACCTGCTTTCCTATGGAAAAGATAATCTGAATTTGCAGAAATTTACCCCGAGATCACCAATATGTTGTTCTTTCCCATTTTATATGGTGATTATATAGTAACATCTGTGCAAGAACTGTTTGCTTGGTTAAGTAATACTGGTGGGAAATAGCTTTCACTGAAAGATGTGCCACTGAAGTTGAAGCCAAGTATAACAAAACCACAAAGATTATGGATACAGAAAGAAAATTATGTTCACTCACAATTTTTAACTTTTTGCACCTATACTTCATCTTATTGCTTGAATATAAATAAAACTTTTTTGATACACACAGTAATTACAGTTTTGTGTCACAACTATTTATCCTGAAAATTCCTTAGAATCTAGCTGGGATGCATTATATTATATTATCCTGCTTTTTGCAATTTTGTTTCTGTTGTTCTTTTGAATTTCCAGGAGATGTAATCAAATTCTTGTTGTGTGGCCAGCTCAATATACTGACTTCTGAGACAAACTCTGCGTGTTCAGCAAAGTCTTTGTAAGAACAGAGAATGCTGGTTTCAGCGAGAATAAATCAAAGCTGATAATATCTGGGAAAAAGAAAACACTGTCCAGGGAAAATAATGACTCCTGTGAAGAGATATCATTGTCAGACACTAGCATATCTTGCCAGCTATACACAGGGATATTAAAATATGCTGCAAATCTGCCTCATAGCCTGGAGTGAGACTCAGGCAGGCATGCTGTACCTGTCCAGAGCAGAGAGGAGACTAAACTCAGCTGAGCCACAATGACACTCAGAAAAAAAAAAAAATTAAAAAAAAATTAAAAAATACAGAGAAAAGAGCCACTGCAGGCATCCCCCACACTCTGCAGTCTACAGCTGACTTTGCAGCTAGTTTTATTTCTGCCTGAGCACCAGGACCCTCAGGCCAACAAGTTACATCCACGCTGTCCAGCAAACCAGCAGCCCTCAGCAAGTGGGAGAGTGACTCGGGCACTTGCTAAAGTCACAGCAGCAGCCTGGCTGCTCCCTCCTCACACACTGCACACCCAAGGTCAGCCCTACACAAATAACCAATTAAAACGGCTCGCAGCGTTCCAGCCCGAAACAAATCAAGCTGACTCATTGCCCCAGCCACGAACTATAGTCTTTTATCCAAGCCATGTGCAGGAGAAAGAGGGACGAAAGCCCTCGTTAAAGCATGTCCTCCTCCGGTGAACTTTACGCTCCCAATTCACCCCTTCTCTCCCAAAATATTGTTGCTGAAACTTACCGCTTTTGCCAACTCCCCCTGCTCCCAGCATCACCACCTTGTACTCTCTGGAGCCTGCTGAAGAGCTGCTCGAGGAGCTGATCATTGCATTTTCTAGCTCCATCTTGCACGAAGCAGCAGAAGGGACTGAAACTGAAGAAAAAGCAACTGGCAGGTGTTTTCTCTGATCTTAAACAACTATAAAAGCTGCGTTAGGGAAGAAAAAAAAAAAAGGGCAGGAAAGGAAGGTATAATGCAAGAGCTATGATTTAACAGCCTCACACACTGCTGTGCCTGTGTTAGCTGGAGAAGGTCTCATAGCAACCACTTTAACAGCTTCCAATAAAAATCTCTCTCTGCCCCCTCCCAGCTCCGTATCGTTCTCTGCTTCTCTTCCTGGACAGCAGCAGTTTTGTGAGGCTTAAGAGGTCTGGTACCTCTGGGGCTGCAGCGTCACTGAACAAATGGATCAGATACTTCAGCAAAATTAAATGGATCAAATTTCTTAATTATGAAGCTTGTTATTCTGTGTAGTGCTTGCTTGAATCTTAAAACAAACCAGACAACCTTCTTCTCACCTTGGAGTTAAATATGCATCCTATAATCATCTAGTCTACTGGTTTTACACTTGATACTATTAGAAGTGAAACAAGTAACAACTTTTAACAGCCTTTTTTTTTCATGTTTTGCTGCAAACACAGAAGTTTTCTAGGGCTTGATTTTTCCCCAGATCAATACTCATTTTAGTTCATTTGCATCAATTATTTGCATAAATAAACCAGATACTGTGGGGGAAGAAACCAACAACTTTACTTGTTGTTTCCCTCCTTTTTCCATACAATTTCTCAAGGAGACAGGGACTGAAGGCAGGGGGATATATTTGTTTATTCAGAAAAGGCGTAAAGAAAACCAACTTTTAAAATTTATTTCATACTAATCTCAAGTGACTTATCTTACCAAGCTGGTGAATGACATTCAGTGTGAAAATCTCTCACTGAAATTATTCAGTGAAAACTTACAACAAAACACAACAGCTTTTCATTGATTTATGGCTTTGTTCTTAGAACATCTAGTCTATTTAAAGAACATGATAAATAATAAGATACTTGCCCAGCTTTAACTGTTATTTGATATTTTTAGGGACCAAAAAGCATCTACTGCAAAATGAGTGCAAAGCAAAGCTTGTATTCCTTTGGAAGTGCTGGGCTTTCATGACAGAGGTAACTGTTAGGGAGACATGGAAATGGAAGCAGGAGAAGCAGCTAATGAAGTATTTTGGAAGTCAGACACCTTCATCTAGCCACTCTTCCAATGATTTCACAGAGAGTAAACATACGGTATTACTTAGAATTAAAAATGGAAAGAGAAACGATAAAAAGAACATAGACTGATGGAGGGCATGATTTAAAGAAAATTAAGGAGAGAAAAAAGTGTTGAAGGGCACATATAGTTTAGAAAGGTAACTTAATGGGCTAAGAAAATACTTTATTAAAAAAGAACAGAGGTAAGGTGATAATAATAATTAGAATGGAGAAGGTGAACAGAACATGAATACTTGTTTTTCTTCCTAATAAAAACTTAGGAGACCATGGATGGAACAGAAAGCAGCCCAGTTAAAAAAACAAAAAAAACAAAAAAACAAAAAAAACCAAAAAAAAACCAAAAAAAAACCCAAACAAACAAAAAAAAAAAAAAAAAAAAAAACAAAAAAAAAAACCCCACAAACCTCAGAAAAGTAACGACTTAGGTAGGAAAATTTCTGATGCTTGAAACATGGGCAGTATAACTGATCTTGTAATGAAAAAAAAAATTTAAATACAGAGCAATATTAACTCTGTAGTGGACTTTTTAAATCACCATCTCTTGCTTATGGAATACTCACATGAGCAGATCCTGGAAAAACAGAGAGAAATCCAGGTGTGATGGTCTACTTTCAGCCAGGCAGCAAAGGGGGGCAGGGACAGAATCACTGTGCTCTGAGGAACCCTCCAGAGCCAGGAGCCGCTCCTGTCCTGAGGAGCCAGCCCTGTGAGCCAGCCCTGCTGCGAGTGACTCTGTGGGGCCAGGGCAGGGTGCCTGTATTTGTGTCTGGATGGCAACCCCAGAACTCAGACGGGTTTTCTCACCAGCCCATAAAGTAGGACATAAACAGGAAGTGCTGCGTATGATATTATGGTATCTAAATATTGAATTTCAGCGGGAGCAGACAGGTAGGTCAGTTAAACACCGTTGCGATTAGAATTTAATTTTCATTAAAACCATTCTTGTGTGGTCATTATTGATACAGTGGATGAAACTAGTAATGATGTCAAAACCACTGCTTAGAACAGCTGGGTTTTTCTGGTAAACTCCCATCAACACAGCAACCTTCTCCTGAGGAGCTTTTGTTCCCATACCTGGCAGGAACATTTGGCTGATATTAAAATGTCAGGAAAGTAAGTGGCTGTGGGCATGGCATAAAAGGCAACCTAAACAAAATATATTTATGTATAAAAATATTAGTGAACATAATAGACAAAAACTAGTCTGATTTTTTTTCCAGCTGTTGCAGCTGCTTGCCATAGAAAAGTGTCAAGTTCATTTTTTCTTTTGTTTAGAGATGGAACATGGGGGAGGAATTTGTAAAATGGAAGAGGCTACAAAATGGAATTATGTTAAAGTGTAAAGATGAGTAAGGCAACCAAATGGAAAGCCACATCCTCGTCTTTTAAAAAAGAACAAGAAAAAATTGACAGCACTTTCTTGTCTGAAAGAACAGAATTAAGTATTTGTTGATGAGAATTAAACTCTAAAAATATTTTTTTTATAGATACATACATATTTATTTAACTTTAGCAGTATAATAATTGTTATTATATTATATAAACAAACATATTTTACAGACATATCCTCCTAAATTCCAGAGATTTGTCCATAGATTGAAAAGGTGATACTGCATTCCTATTTATAACACAGGAATTGTTCTAATTGGTTTTCATCATAACTTGCTATTGACAAACAGCTGCCACTGCCCTAATTTCATTCAATTCAGCAGCAGAGAAGTATTTAGCTTTATTTCCATTTACAATAACATCAATTAGGCTTCCTTCTCCCACCAGAGCACTAAAGTACAAGGGTTTACTTTCAGTCTGCTGCCAATAAAAATTAATACTGAGATGATTTGAAAATACCTGGCCTGAAACATTTATTAATAAAGGGGGGAAATCAGCAACATAAATATTTTACAGATAACAGGAATAAACTGTACTAAATCTTTTTTGCACTAAATCTGTACAACTATTTAACCTGAGGTACTGGAGTTTTTACAGTGTGTGACATTTCACAGCAAATTCCAACCATCTATTTTATCTCTGCTTCACTGCTTTAAAGACACATTTATCATAATGCAAATTCATAGAAAGCTGTCCTTAGGCAAAAAAAAAAAAAAAAAAAAAAAAAAAAAAGAGTAAGTGCAAAGGTGGGAAAAAAAGCTTGGAGTACTAGCTTGTAATGAATCATTTATTCAATAAATTTAGTTATATTCCTGTTTACATATTGTTTATGACTTTATGGCAATTCTGCTGATTTTTCTCTTTCTTTTTATTAAAACTCACTATAATATACAGCAAGCAATCAAACCATTCAGTATTCAAACTCTAGCAACTGCTTTGTTTGAATTCATGTTTTTTTAGTTAAGGCTGAAAAGATCTTAAGGACACTTGGATCTTAAGAAAAGAGTATACAGATATCTTAAAAGATATGAGCTTTTTTCTAGAGAAAATGCCATTAGGAAAAACACATCATTCATCCTACATCCCCCCCTTGCTCTGGGGTTGTTGAATAAAATAATGAGATGTTAATACAACATGTAAGTGTTCTGAAATTGTTTCCTAGAGCACTTTATGTTGAGGAGATTTTATCAATTAACCTGGATAAATATTCCTGTCGTTAGGCAGGGAGCTCACGAGTTTGAAAACTTGAATAGCAAGCAAAATGCAAATCTTGACTGATTTGTGCTCCATTAAGCGATGGGTTAAATGCATATGAACCGTCTAATAATAGTGAATATACATGAGCCCATGGAGGTCCATGCCATTATGGAAACACTGACCAATCTTTTGTCCCTCATGTTTGCACATTAGGTACAGCAGAGGGAGAAAATGTAAAAAAACCCCATCCTTCATAAAAAGGCATATAAGGCCAACCTGCTGAGTTGCTGAAGTGCTGCTATGACAAGAAAGAGTGCTAATGCAGAAATCATTGCACAGAACTGGAGAACTGATTCAACCTGCTCCTGAAAAAAAAAAAATTGGCTCACCAGCTTAACTTGATCAATTCTGAGAAAAGCAAGCGTAATAAAGTAATTTCTGGGGGACCTAAAAGAAAAATTCTAAACCTAAATTTTACATTAGTATGTTTAATATATTCAGTCTCAAATATGCTGAACACCTCTGAATTGTGTTGCTAAGGGGCCTCCAACTGACTACAGAAGCATCTCTGTGGTTTTGGAATTCAGATTCCTACTGGAAATACCCAGTGGTTCAATCACTCACCCGCCACAGGCACCCTGACTTCCTCCAATAATCCCCATCCCTTTTCCATTCTGCAAATTACTCATCTGTGGGATGATTCCTTGTGTCACACGTGTTGTAGTTGAGGGGACACTTGTCAACCTCACACCTTGAAGGTGGGTCCTCAGCTGTTAAATAGATGCCTTTTGTTCTGAAATTCTTGTTGCTGTCCCTCCTGTCAGGCACATTTCAGCCCTGCCCCTGCTGAAATGTATTTTAATCTAGGATTTATCAGAGTGTCATGAAGAAAAAGCAAATGGTAGGAGGAAAGATGCAAGGCTGACTGTTAGCTGAAAATTTGAAACTACTTCAGAGTCCAGAGAATAAAGCAGCATTTTGGTTTTGATCTTGTCAAAGCAAAGTTTGTCACCGAAAACAGCCCCCCTTTGGTTATCCCAGGGCAAACAACACAACTAAAGCTGTGCCTGCTGTAAAAAGTTTTGAGAAATAGGGGCAGTTTGTCACATTCTTGAGAGCACTCATACAATATTAACTTTAAAATTCCTACAAGTGATTACTCTAACTCCATACAGAACAGAAACATTGAAGGTCATGTCTTAGACTATTTCAAAGGGAAAAGCTTTTTTCTCTGGGTTTCCAATAAAGTTTCACAAATGATTTATGATCCTAACTGTCTAGAAATACTAATGATTCTGGGCCATTTATGGATTTCTGTTGAATTTTAATTACACCCACAGATAAGGCTTCTACACTTTAAAATGCAAGACTGATATTCAGAATGTGAGAATCTTAGAGATCTTAAAGCCTTGCTCCATATGAACATGTTTCCTGTGAGAATGAATGTAGGCTTATCTTAAATTCATACACCTTCTAGTACTTTTGTTAGGAAGGAAAACGATAAGCATGACTATAATATGAAATACCATACAAATAGCATTAGAAGAGCTTTGAAGAGGTTCATCTTTTTCATCCCTTCCCCACGCCACAAATCCATGCAAGTAAATTGAACAATATTTGCTTAGCCTTACATTAAAGTCTTCCAGAATGAGAAATTACTCAGTTTCTGAAATAAATTGCCTTGCTATCCCATTAGAAACATCTCTGAAACCCAAATGTCTTCATTACACAATAAGATTATCACTTTTCATCCTATTTGCTGCTGGTACTATGAAAAGGCATAGCGAATGTGCTAAGCACATACTCAAATATCTGGCTAGTGAATCAAACAAACTTTGTAAGTGTGGAGAATGTTGTTCTTCTCAGCATTCCTATCTCTTCTTTTCCTCCCTGGTTTCCTATTTTTCACCAGAAAAGTTACTCTATGACTTCTTCTCCACAGGTCATTTATTGACCTTTAATGCTACTTGTGCTCCCAGAGACAATCCGCTGCTTGTCTTGAAGTGTTGGTCCCAAATCTGTCCATATTAGTGTTTCAAGACTTCACACAATTTGGATTTACACCTACTACCAGTGCCTGTCAAGCCTGATAGAGTCACAGTAAACACAGGCAGTCAACAATAACAATAACAGACACATTTTTTTCTTTTATTTTCTGATTTTATTTCAATTCCCCCAGGGACAGATCCCAATCTACTGGGATTGTCAGAATTTCTGACTTTTAATGTTCTGCCAAGCTGTTCCTTTTCAATCATCCCTGTAATATTGGTCTCTAGGGAAAAAAATGGTGATTCTTTCAATTTCAATTTAGACTGCAAAAAAAAAAAAAAAACAACCCATAAAAACATTCTTGCATTTCAGTTGTTACCTCAAAAAAGTTTATGGATGATGATAATGCCTGCATCCCCTAAGTTCTTCGACTTGAAAATCACTTCCTGAACTTCACTTTAACGATGCTGATTTTTCACTCTGAACCATGTAATGGTTTATCAGTTAAACAAAACAAAACAAAACAAAAGGAAAATGAGAAAAGAGAAAAAGAGAAAAGGGAAAAAGATAAAAAGAGTAGATAGGCTCTTGAATTTCATCTGTGATCAGTCATTCATATGCTTTCCACTTCACTGTGTATACAGTGTAAATTAAGCTCTTACTTATTGCGTAAGATTAGCTCTAGCTTCACCAGGGAAACACCAAACACAATAAATTTCAATTTCTGTGACTTAAACATTTTTTAATGTCATGGATTATTTTCCATTGCGATTTTTTTTTTCTAGAAATTGAGTTGTTTATTGGTATTCTGTAAGTTGAACAGAAGGGAGTACATTAGTTCCTAAATCTATTGTGATTAAAAATAATCAGAACTAAGTGCATAATTTTGCTAAACAATGGTAAGAAACACAAAGCCAGTTCCTTTAAAATCATTAGTGAAATGCTTTTTTGAGAAAATTCTGGGATTTGACTGGCTAAATCTCCAACTGGACATGTTGTTTCCCATGTTTAAAAGAGGAGCAAACTTTGGAGCAACAGACTAATCAACATAATGGCCTGAGAAATGCTTTACAAGAAACAGGACTAAAAAAAAAAAAAATATATGCTGCTGTTGTCATACCAGCAGTGCAATCACCTCTTGACTAAAAGTTTCTGTTGCTATTCTGTGTATATCTGTGCTTGATTTCTGATCAAACAACTTATTTTGATGGCATTCAATCTATTTAAAATAACCAGTATCATATGGAAAAATAAAAACTGGAAACACTGGGAAATCTGAATGAAAGACATCACTACGTTTTACAAATCTGAAATAAACTCTCATTTAAACACTGCCAAGTGGATTACGAGCTAGACAAGTATGCAAGTGCATTTATTTGGAATGTTCCTACAGAGCTGTGTTGTAAAAAATTTACAAATATCCCACTCGTCACTCCCACTGCAATTGATTTGAGATCTGCTTCTACCAAAGACACCAGACACTGCAGTCTGTCTCTAGTTAGTCTGTTAATCAGTTTAAAGATGCTATTCTTACAAAATACTGTAAGATCAATAAGCTTACGTGTTAGGAAAAGTGCTAATCTAACCTCTGTATCGCATGAAAAGCAAAGCAGTGCAGTAATTTTATAAGGTTGTTAATTAACCATGATTGAAAAAATCTATCACTGTAGACTTTATTGTATCACTAATTGTTTGACCATAACAAGCTCAGCTTTAGCATTAAAAAAAAAAAAAAAGAGATTCAAAATCAGAATCCTGGTTGTTTGTATTGAAATGCCTTAGATTTCTTACTGAAGTCAAATCTCTCAAAGAACCCCACGAGAAAATGTTTTGTATTAGATTAATCTAGTACTCCATGCTTTAGTATCAGTTTTCATATCAGGTGTAGTTTTCATTGTTCTTAAAAGAAATTAATTTTCAAAATTCTTTAAAGCTCAGAGTTTTGGGATAGAGAGCCATATTTCTCTGCACATAATAAATGTATATTATAAACTAATCTTGATGCCAACTGCAATTAAAATGCTAAAAAATACACCCACCTTCCAAATTTCACTCTATTGTGTCCACAAATCTCTGCTAAGATATTTTACTTCAATTATTATTATATCTGGAATAAAATGCATATACATACATATAAACTCACATATAATAACATATATATGGACAATATAACTCAAACAGCACTCTTTAGGACTTAAAATGCTACCCTGAAACATCATTTCCAAACCCTCATTCCACTGATGAAAAGTTTCACTATTTTCCTAGTGGCTATGATGTTCTGGGGCTCTGGGAGGTGAGAATTATATTATTTAGCTTTAATTTGTTGTCTGTAAGAGGCAAAGGCCGTGAAAACAATTTTTTTATTAAAATATTATTATTTTCCTGTGACAAACAAACAAATTTGAGCGGTAGGCACATCTGCTCAGCTCTTAAGTCCAAGACACATTTTCCTTCCATAGGATCACGTTCAGAGTTCTGCCACAAAAAACCCTGAGGATCAGAACACCTGTGTTAGATTCAAGTTTGCAAAGCAATATAATTCTGTATGTGGCTCTAAGAGAGTTTTTGTTACTTTTTGCAGCCTCTGGACACTGATGTACCTGCAAAGCATGAGCACATGATGAGGGGTAGGCTGCAGAATTTATTCTCCTTACTTTTGCTGTTGCTGTTTGCTGTGGACGGAGCTTGACAATATAACAAAAGCCAAAGGCTGAGACAATAATGGATCTTTAATAGGAAGGAGCACACAAATACCATGTTAGACAGAGGCCAACAAAGAGATCAAATGAATTATGTTCCTCCTATTAACTATAAACAGTAAAGAATTCTTGAATAGTGGCAACCAGCCAAGCCCCTGATGCACACCAGATGAAAGACACAGCTCTTCCAGGACCTTAAGTTGATTTCAGGAATCCTTTATTAGCTGAGCACCATCTTAGGACAGCCGCTGTAATATCTTTATTTTACAAATATTGAGTCTGCACTGTGTTTCTATTTTCTATATTTATCCTCCAAGCTTTGGGGCAAGAAGGATAAACAATTTAATTTTGAAAATCAAAGCAAGTCTAATTCTTCCTTTGACTGTTTTCTGTGCTATCCTTTACTTCCATGTGAATTTAATTAGAATTTTGGCCATATTTGATATGAATCTAAAAGGGTTTTTTCCCCCTGTGGGAAGATCTTTCAGGTCCTCAAGTGTGAATGAAAAGGAACACTTTTTATTCACACTTAAGTGACTTTAGAATGTACACCTTCTAATAGTATTAGAATTAACTGTTCCTCTCTACCACCATACCTGGAAAGATCCTTCTCTTTCTGCATTGCAACATTCTTTTTTTTTTTTTTTTTCTGAAAGTTCCTCAAAAACACACTAAGATAATTCTTTTTCCTTGAACAACGGCTTTTAATTGTATTGCTTCAGGTTTTAGTGGAGCATTTTAGTGGGTTGGCCTTGTCTGGCCTGACACTCCTCTTCTCAACTGGATGGAGGAAAGAATATCAGAAAAGATTAATGAGCTGAGATAGGACAGGGAGAGATCAAAAGTTGATTACCATGATGAACAGAACTGACTCAGCTTGGGGATGTGAGCTCAAGATATTACTAACAAAATCAGAACAGGATAATGAGCAGCAAAATAAATCATAAATCTTAACATAGATCTTCCCACCACCTCTCCCTCCTTGCCAGGCTCTCCCTCCTCCCACAGCAGCACGAGACAAGGAGTGGGAATTATGGTCAGTGTATGACATGTTCCTGCTGCTGCTTAGGGAGAAGGGGCAGAGCCTGTCCGTCCTTCCCCAGCTCCAGTGAGGGGGAATTCTCCATTAACTTCTCCAGTGTGAGTCCATCCCAAGGGCAGCAGTTGTCCACAAGCTGCTCCAATGTGGGACCCTTCTCCACAGGGTGAGTTCTTCAGGAGCCGCCTGCTGCAGTGTCCTCTATGGGGCCACAAGTCCTAACAGCAAACCTGCTCCAGCCTGGGCTCCTCTCTCTGCAGGTTCCTGTCAGGATCCTGATCCTTTTTTTTACTTTTCAGAGCCCTCCTCTGGGCATCCCCTTGCTCTGGTGTGGGTCTCCCCCAGGGCTGAGTTGGATCTCTGCTCCCCCGTGCCCTCCCTGGGCTGCAGGGACACAGCTGCCTCAGCCTGGGCTGCTCCAGGGGCTGCAGGGCAATCTGAGCTCCCGAGCCTGGAGCAGCTCCTGCCCCTCCTGCTGCACTGCCCTGCCGGCCTGCACGGATGCTCCTCTCACACATGGTCTCACTCCACTCTTCTCTGTCTGCAATTAAATCTGTGCAATAATTTTTAATTTTTCCTTCTCATATCTGTTATCCTAGAGGCATTGTCACCATCACTGAGGGGCTCAGCCTTCGCCAGGGAGGGCCCATCCTGGATCCAGCTGGTCCTGGCTCTGCTGGACAAGGGGAAACTTCCAGCAGCTTCTCACAGAAGCCTCCCCTGTAACACCCCCGCTACCAAAACCTGCACATGCAAACACAAAGCAAGCCTTTACACCTCAATAACAGTACAGTAACCCTTTTGCTCCTCTGGAATGCCTGGTTTTGGAGAAGTATTGCCAAAAAATCTCTCTCAGCATCCTAGCTATGCAAGATGAGCATCAGACAATGGTTTTGACATAACCGGTGCCTGACAGTTGTCAATAGCCTTCACAGCTATTTAAACCTCTCCTGCTCCAGAAAAATTAAGAAGTGCATTTTCTTTGAAAGGAAAATATGCACAATTGCATAAATTTTAAATGAGAAGGACAGTTCTCTTTCTTTTTTTTTTTTTGTTCTTTTTTTAACAGAGAAGGGAAAAAGGCAACTTCTCTAATGCCACAACACTCCATTTGATTATCCTGAAAACAGATTTTCCTTAGCCCTGAAGAGAATATTCTCACATTCTTTATTAAATCAGCTCCTCTTTTGAGATTAAGACCATAGCTACCATAGCTAAAAAAAGTCTCACTTTTTTTTACAGAAAGGAATAGATGTTCTGTTCTTTCAGCATGCAGCTTAGTTCCAAGTTTGCCTGAAGTAAATGGTGTCTAGATTTATCATGCACCTCATGAAATACAGTTAATTCTTCCATGTATTAAGTGATATTTCATTGTGAAATACTGACTTGGAAAAATGCTGCAAGTTAGCAAAAACTGAAAAGAAAAGGAAAGCAAAAGACCATGATAAGGATTCATTGACTGTAAAGGTGGATTTGAGAGACTCTAAATATGGTTACAGGTAAGTAAGAAAGATTATTTCTTTACAGTTTTGATTATGGTAATAGCTATATAACAAGTGACATAGCTTAGCAATTTTTAAATTAACTTTAAACATTTCTTTTAATTTGCCTATTAGTAACATTTATGTGGTCATGTAGAACATGACCCTGGCAATGGGTGTGTTATCAAACAATAATGACTCAAAGTATGTTTGATGACTTTTTAAAATCATATTAATTTTGACTCACAGTAATGAATAAGCATCTGAAAAAAGTATCACCACAAATTTGGCCTTGATTTTTAAAATATCTTTGCTCTCCCAAATTTTTAGTGAAAAATGTGACTTCTCTGACCCATTTCTTAGAATCTCCAGTGGAACTTTCTCTAACACTTAATTCTGCAGAATGCCACTGCTGCTTAAGTGCTGAATGTTCACCAGCTTTTTTTTATTATTATTTTTTATTATTTGTGTTCCATGTCAGCATTCATTTATCTTAAAAAATATGACAGGATCATCTCATTTAAATCTTCCTGTAAATCCTATTCCAACAGGTGTTACACAACTTCATTCTAAAACAAAAGAAGTTTTAATGGCTAGGTTTGCATAGAGTTGAGAAAGGCCTTCAGTGCAAGTTCTTGCCCTAAGCCCTCAGAATCCTGGAGAAAACATTCCCAAAGCAAATCTGGAATACTGATTTTGCCAGCCTGAGTTTCTTTCTCTCCTCATGTATATGCAATAGCAATTCATCTGGCAGGTATGGGCCATGAACCATGCTAAAGAATCTTCCAATTGCAGCAGAAATGCTCTATAATGAGTCCCATAAAAATCACTAAGTCTGACATTGGAAGGACATTGGGAATATTAAAATTGAGATTCAGGTGTCTGGAGAGCATGGGTGCACATTACCATACATTTCCCTAAGCCTGTAAACTATTCTTGTCCTGCTGCAATTTGCACAGTGCAGCAATTAATTGTGGATTATTTTTATAGGATAATGGTGAGCATAATCAGTCAAATTTAATTGACAGCCTACTGGCACTTAAGGAGATTTGATTTTTTAGAGTTTTGAATTTTGGAAACCTCAAATTAAAGGCAGACAATTAAGATGGATACTGTCAAAGGCTGTCCAATTAATCACAATTTGCTTATCAATGCACACATCCTGTTGTACCAAATACAATAATGCCAAATAGATATTTTCTTACCACATTTTTTTTTTAAGGTGGGCTTTCATTTTCTTTTCTGTTCCTCTGGCAATATTCACAATATTATTATATGTCATGTTTTGTCATTCATGTATAATTCTGCAGCTACACATATTTTCTTTTTCTTTATTGTACTTTATGTGGGTAACATACATAATAATTATAGATTTCTATGAGAAATATTTCTAATGTTTCATGAACAGAATCCTATTCAGCTCATGACTGAAATTGCATCTTTATTTCACCTACTACCCTGTTATTTATTTGCACATAAGTCACAGAAACATGTAGCAGAAGAATACATGATAATTTGCCTGTTCCTTATTGCTTCCCCAAATCTTTGTCAGGATTAGTCAGTCACATAGATTGCAGTTATAAAGGTGCAGATTTTTTTGGGGGGTTTGTTTTTTTTTTTCCCCTGGACTTTGTATTTCGTTCATGTGAAGTAAGAATAATCATAAACTGGGAAAAATGAAATGAAGTCTGAATTGTGCATTTTTCAAACCACGCGGGCTTCTCCCATCTACCTACTCATGCTCAAATTGATGAATAGTAAAAGATAACAAAAGTCTGATGATTTAATTGGCTCCAGAACATTCACTGGCATCACACTGCTTCCTTAAAATCATTCATAATCACAGGAGACTTTTGCACTGATGTTATGCCACTCTCCTCTTTGACAGCATTACTATGTGAGGGGTGTGTCTGTCTGTGCCTCTGTGTTCATGCACATATCCCCAGCATGCAAAAAGATGAGAGTGGTTCCTCAAGGAATTTGCTTATCTAGACAGAGCTTTACTGAAAACGCACCTTAGTTTTAAGAATGATAATTTCCTGAATGTTTATTTTTACCCAAACTGAAGTTGTCCTATACTTACAAAGGTCTGATTTGAATGGTACCTTTTTTGGCACCAGCATCACACTGCTTTGAATTTCTTTTATTTTGCCCTTTGCCGCTTTGGCTGGAGCAAAGAGAAGGAGAAGGGCAGCAAAACTGATGAAAGGGCTGGGAGGAATATCTGTGCTGGGTGGCTGAGGACTCTGGGCTTGACTAGATTGGAGAAAAGGGTGAAGGGTGATCTCATTGCTCCTTGCAGCTTCCTGAGGAGGGGAAGCAGAGAGGGAGATGCTGTGCTCTCCTTCCTGCGAGATGGCATGTGGGAACAGGTTAAAGCTGGACCAAGGAGATTTAGATCAGGAGAATTTTCTTCACCAAGGTGGTGGTCAAACACTGGGCCAGCCTGCCCAGAGAAGTGGTCAATGTGCCAAATCTGTCAATGTTTAAGGGGATTTGGACTGTACACTTTAACATTTGGTCAGCACTGAATTGGTCAGACAGCTGGACTGAATGACTACTGTAGGTTCCTTACGACTCAAATAATCTATTTTATTCTAAAGTCTTTACAGGTGAATCCAGACTAACATGCCAGTTGGGACCAGAAATGTGTTTTTGAATAAAATTTCCTGGCTGGCCTCAGTGACGCATTTAGCAAAGATGTTTGGAATGATTCACTCTGAAGATCCATTCTTTTGGTATACATGCTCATTAGCAATGTTACTGCCTAGTGTCACTGCTGGCAGCTGAGAAACAAGAGGTAGGAAAGGTCAGGGAAGTGCGGTGGGTTTTCTGAAGGTAAAATATAATTGGTAGTTTGGGGGTTTTTTGTTTATTTTTCTCACTGCAACTTTTGCGTTATCTCACTTCATAAATTTCTAAGAATTAGCAAACTCAAATATTGAACAAAACAGGAAAAAGTGTTAAGATATAACTGACCCTATGTGAAGGAATGTCAGTCTCAGGGTACAAGAGTTTCACTGGGGCCTTGAAAAGTGTTGATAAAGGAAAAGTTCCATCTCCAGAAAAAGAAGACTTTATTTTCTACCACAAAAAAAAAAAAAAAAAAAAAAAAAAAAGAAAAAGAAAAATATAGAAATAGCAAGAATACTTTCTGTAATATTTGCTTAAAACCTGGAGTATCAAAAGAATTCTTCCTGAAAGAAGAGAGACAGAGAACTGCAAGGTGACTGATGATAGCAAACACAAAATTTTTTAAAAGAAGCTTACTTTTTGCTTCCCTTCAAGATTTTAACACCTAGTTTCCCATGTTCCTTGTTGAGTATAAAAGGAAAGACCCTTTCTACTTCACAAAAATGTCACAAGGCCTATTTGAGTAACAGCATTTTCCATGTGCTTTGAGGCTAAACCTGTAATGTAGTTTTAATATCTGTATACCTCATCTAAAGTGGTCCAAATCCAAAAATAAACTCCAGTGGAATATCTTTTACCAATAAAATTTTACCAAAAAATAGGTTGTGAGTCTGCTAGTAATATCAATGGTTTTTTTTGTCTCAAGGAGAGTAAAAACCATGTAGGTTTTTCTTGACTCTTGCCTTGATCCATGGGTGCCTGACCTTGTGTCAGAAGACTTTAAGAAGTATTGTATTTTACTAAAACCCTCAGAGTGCAGAAATCTACTTCAGAAAAGCAGTCAGAAAAGCTCAGAGAAATCTGGACAGACCTTAAGCTAGCATAAAACCACTTTTACCCTTTAATCTTGTTTTGGAATAAGACCAGAAAAAACAATACAAGCCACTATTACAGGAGGAAATTATAAACACTTTGCATATCTGTCTTCTGAAACTACCTCACACTTTCCACACACACACTTAGTTCCAAACTTATACCATGTGTACAATATATAATTAAAAACTTCTAATAAAGACAAGAGTCAGACAAGTCCATAAATCATATGCCCATGTAGTGCTTTCAAAAAACTGCTGAGCAGTTTTTAAGAATTTCTAGCCAACAGGTGTCTCTGGAATTACCTGAAGTGCTCAGGGACCCAAAAAATATGAGAACATGACAGGTATAGATTTCAAACAGGAGTTTCATTTTGCATCTGACACTGGAGGCTATGCACCAGTGCTGAGCAGAGCCCACAGAGCAGCCAGAGCATATGGGCCTAACATAATGTATGATAAGCCCTGATTTTAAATAACATTCCTCCAGGGCCTAGAAGAAAGCCCTATAGCAACACTCCTATAATGTTTCACTGTTTGGTTGGGCATAGGAGCCTGTGTTTATGTCTATTAATCAACACAACTGTAGTAGTGATAATAACTAGAATTTGCAATGGAATGTGGGAGCTCCTTGTGGAAGAAACATAGTAAAAGATATTAGAGTTACTACTGTGCTTCCTAGCCTGCTGCAAGGTGAATGGCAACAGATCCTCCAAGTATCTCAGAAGTGGCAGAAGAAATCTCACAATTCCGACTTTACCTGACAGAATGAGTGTGTAGGTTTATTAAGGAAAAGATGAGGAAAGTAATTTCTGCCATGGCCTGTTCAGATGTTTCCCCAAGCACTTATCATGCCCATAAATGCTATGGCAGGGACAACAAGGTAATCTGAAACACCACATTTTTGCTTCACCAGGTATTTCTCTTCAGTTTCTCGATTCAATCAGTCTGCTTAAAATCGGCCTATAACACACAAGAAAGTGTGAAAAAATGTCATTATAGCTACAACTCATTTCATATAAAGAATGTTTTTTTCCACTATGATTTCAAACTTTTGTGAAATCACATTTCCTGTACCACAGAAGAAACACTTCACTCTCAGTCCATTTCCCAGAAAAGAGAGGGACTTCCACCTATTTTGCCAGCACTCTATACCACCCAAAAATGCAGGAGAAGAGCCAGCAGTGCTATTCCTGCTCCATAAGGCTCTTTAAAGAATTGAGGAACATAATTATGTAACTCATATCTTGCAGTGGAAGACATTAAAATACTGATTATTGGCTGCCAAGACAGGTTATGTTTGTCTTATTGTGACTTGACCACTGTGCAGACAAATGGCACTCTTAGGACAGTATTCTGGAGAACACACTTTCATCCTGTTTGTTAGGACCTTAAGCTAACGATGAGCCCTGGGTTCCAGCAAATGTTTTCTAAAGAATTCACATTAGTGAATATTGAAGCTACAGAATCTTACCAGGAACTGGCAGAATGAGAAAGAGAATGTCTACCAAAATGGGGTAATACTTCAGCCATCTGCCATCTAACCTTGTCAGCATGTAAATTCATTCTCATTTCAGCAAAACTCCAAAATCTTCACCCAGTAATCATACTGCATGCACATGGAATTTTTCTGTAACTTCTGTAGAAATAATTACCACTCCAGATACACTATTATACTGGGTCTACATAGCTCTAGTTACAGATTCATGCTTTTCTACCTGCACTGCATCAAAAAACACATTTACACTCACTATAAGCATTTCAGATAAGCATAAAGATACTGAACTTCCTAAATCTTCTGTGTACTCGTCTCCAGCTTCTCATCCCTTATTTTCCTGAGATAACATACATTTGTCAGGAAGTTTAGATTTTTATTATCATGAGTAGCATGGATATGAGTGATACAGATGTGATAAGCTGGACATCATGTTCAGCATCATTTCCTTGAGGGGATAACATACATTAAATAACATGATGATAGAAGGCACAAAATGCAATGTGCAATTGTGGCAAAAATGGTTCAGTGATTGGCATTCCAGCAAAATAAATGGATTACACTTAACCAGCTGAGAGAGACTGAGAGAGAGAACATTCTTACAGCCATGAAGGAAACAGGCTCTTCTATGATTACTGAATCACTGTAGTTGTTTTAGAAAATAAAATTCTTTCTTAACAAATTATGTTCCAGGACAGGTTGAATGGGGCTCTGAGCAGCCTGGTCGAGTGGAAGATGTCCCTCACCATGGCAGGGGGGTGGAAATAGGTGAGCTTTAAGGTCCCTTCCAACCCAAACCATTCTATGATTTTATGAAATATAAAGTGAATATTCAGCATGTTACTATCCCTCATCAAATGGTTTGTGATTTGATACAAAAACCTTTTCAAAAATTCAGGTCTCAGTTCAGGCTTAAAATATCAAAAATCATGAGATCCCAGATTGTGGGTATCCACTGATGCCTGGGTCAGCATTCATTCCTGTGACTTCCAGCTCTCCCTATGTATCATTTTCAGTAACATCAAGCTAAAACAACAAGCCAAAACAACAACATGCACTTCAGCAGATACTTAGGCAATAAATTCTGACTGCAGCTCTGAGCAAATAACAGAATCAATAACATGATGGGCTCTTCTCCCATCTCCTACTCTTCTCCAAATTTACTCTCTAAGTGAATTGGTATTTCAGCACATTCTTGCCTGTTCACACAAGACAGCCACCACAATATCAACTAGACACTACAAAAAGGATGGATAATTCCTGCCTTTGTCTTCCCAGTTCTACTTGCATGTTCTTACTGTGCCCTTTCATGCTTGCTCTGGGGATGTTCATTCCATTGTGTCTTAAACTAAGCCTGTAAAACTCTTTTTAGGATACAGATATATAAATGTGCTCCCATTTTCTGCCCCAATCCTCCCAAGCACAGATCTCTTTTTACTGTGCCTTTGTGTTTAAAGAATTGGAAATGGTAGAGAATGCACATAGGGAAATGATCACTGCAAAATTCTCAGTTCAGTGCCACAGGTATTCTAGCATCCTTAGATTATCTACCCCAAAGATCTAAACAACAGAAATGAAACACAAAATGCTTTACAAGAACTTTAAGTGGTTGCTCACTGTTGCTGTTGCATTTAATACACTTGGAAAATTATCTATACAAGAAACATGAGTCGTATAAAGGATCCAGCTGCTTAAAAGATAAGAATAAAATACTGCTCCATGTATAGGTGGAGAGCTGATGGATAACCATGGGAATTGTAGACAGAATTAGCTTCAAAGTGTACAAATGAAGAAAAATGTCCCATAGCAAAGCACAACAATATGCACATAAAGCAAGTAATGACTGTTATTGCCCAAGAGACATGACTGGTACTAAATGTTAGTGGAAGTGGATCTTTACTTTCTCCTGTAAATCTGAATCCCTAATTAATACGAACCAAAAGCCCAGCAGAATCTTGAGTCCGTGCTTGTAAACCATCATGGCAGCATCTTTCAGTGCCTGACAAACACACTTATTTTCTGTGCAGCAGATTCCACTATAAACAATAACTGCAGAGATTTAGAGGCCTAATTTCATTTAGAGGTGAGAGAGTTTCACGGCCTTTCCTTCCAGAAGAGACTAAGCAGGCAAAGCAAAGCTGGAAGTAACAGAGGACATGCATTTGCTCACACTTTGGTGCTGTTTTCATAACGAAATTTAGAGATGATTCCCACATGGACAGCAGTGCTCTGAAACACTACCTTACGAAGAAGCCTCCTGATTCCTCTTTCCCAATTTTAGATTATAAAAGGAGATCAAGGGACAAACTCCTTTAGGTATTTACACAGTAAAAGAAACATCCCCCTATGCCTTATTTTAAGATTCATAGCATTTTTTTTTCCCTGTGACTTCAAATGCAACTTTGCCAAATGGATCCTAATGCAATTCTAGTGGTGAATACTTAATCTTATTTGAGAATTTATTCACTGTTAGCAATAAGCACTCACTGAGAGTGTCCCTAACTTTCAAATTGCTTCTTGCTATTTTTGCTGTACCTGTTTCAGTTAGAAGGAATAAATCTACAATGGTTCCAAATGCTGGTGGAGAAAACTGTAACCTATATATTGATGATGTTGCGTGCAATTTATTGAACAATCCTAGCGATGCTTAGTAGGGCAATAATTGATCTATGAAAAATAAATCAAGGTTCACTAAATTACATGCTCAGGTCTTTAATGGTTGGGCAGCTGATTTTGATTTTTTATTTTTGAACACCAACTTAGGAATTGCAAATCTACAGAACTGGGGTTGGTTGTAATCATGATATATGTAGGACAAGCACAGAAGCATGGCAAACCTTTTGTCATGTCAGCTTCCCTGAATAATGTTTACAGAGACATCCTTCACACCCACTACCTTCCTGCCAACTCTACCAAGGAATAATCCAATGAGCTACGAAAAATCTGCCATTCTCTAAATGGAATCAAAACCCATTAAACACCTGTAAGAATGAAGTATTTTCATGTAAATTTAGGGGGGAGGGTGTTAATTTGTGTGTTTTGGGGATCTCTTCAGTTTTGTTTTGGTTTATAGGGTTTTTTTTTAACAAGAAATTCAAGTTATAGAAAAATAAATAAATAAATAAATAAATATTGTGGGTGTTTTGCTGTTTTGGTTTTTTTTTCACTAGAAAAACAAAGAAGAAAACACCAAAACCAAACCCAAACAAACAAACCACACTAGCAGAATTCAATTTGCCAAAACAGAGATTTCCTTTCATAAGGGAATTTAACATTGTTATAAATTGAAATAATTGGTTCTTTTTCTTGATATCTAATAATAAAAAGAAGCTTTAAAAAATATAGCAATTATTATATTATCATTAAGTTGCCTTATATATTGTACTTGTTACTGGTAAATGCCCATTACAACTTTCGCATTGGTTGAGCAAACACATTTTAATCTGCAAAACTCTTCCTGTCAAGGAGAAGCACCCATCTCTTTACTTTTAAACTCTCTAATCCTTCTTTCCTTATGCCTATGTAGCAAATGCCTGTGTCCTAAATGGATTTTTCAGGGGTGCTGCCTGGAAAAGATATGCTCTTCACAAATGACCTGTTCACTGCATGGTGAAATCAAGAGGAATTTTTTTTCTCCCATCAGCTTCAGACTCCTGGGTAAGAACTGCATTCTCAAAGCACAGTTTGGAGATATATGGAAATCTTATTGACTGCTAGGATTCATGTGACTAATACCCATACACACTGACTTGAACACTTCGGACTAAGTCATTGATTTTTTGCAGCACGCTTGGATTATAAACTGCTGTAGGATTTCAGCACCCCATGTCAAGCCTTATGCCTTAGTATTAGCATATTTTTCTGTCCTTTGTTAAATCAAATAGATTTTTTTTTTTCTTTCTGGCTATCCAGCTGCCTCAAATTAAAGCTATGGTTCCCTCATGGACTTCGGTTTGCTATAGATTTTCTTAAAAATGTCAACAACCTCTTTTCCCTGAAAAGATGAGCTTAAGCAAGATAACCTTTGCACAGACAAAGCACCTGTATTTGCTGAACCTCAGTCCAGAATCATCTGTAAACTGCACTTAGGAAACCCCATGTTTTTCTTTTGTTCTAGACAAAATTAAAAGAAAAACCTCCAAACCAGAAAATGCTACATTTTATTTAAACTGCATAGGAATTTTTGGAGTTTCAAATGATCAATCATTTCCTCTTTTTTTCCTTTTATTTTTCTCTGTTTCTCTATGTAAGTAAATTATTATGAAAACAACCCAAATTTCACCCAAGTGCAGTTTGTTAAATCTCTGAAACCAGGAAGATTTTTAATGAGTAACAGTTGGCATACTTAAATCTGATAATCAGTCAATGGATCCCTATTGCCCAGGTATGTTCCTCACAGAGAGGGTAATAATGATATAAACCATGAGGAGAATGATCTCATACATTAATAAACACAGAAGCAAGTCTGAAGTCTAGCAGCAGTGGATGCTGCAGAAAAAACATCCCTAACATTAGGGATGTTGCAGCCCAATCATCCCTAACATTACAACAGAGAAAGCTGTGGCACTGAAGGAAGGCTGTGTTCAACTATTCTAAATAAAAAACTGTCATTTACAGAAAAATAAACGTGGAAAATACTATCCACAGTTACAGTGCTTCCTTAGCTTACAACATTTACCTCTCAGCAGTGTCAAAAAACGTGTCTGCATGAATAGCTTGGGTTTTTTAGTTTGGTGGCCAAATCTACAAATCACAGGAACAGTGCAATTTTTAACAGTACTCATATAAGAATAGTTGAATTCTGTAAACACCTTCAGACTGTCCAAAACTAATATTTTTTCCATGACAAATGACACAATCACAAACATTTTTAGCGTACTAGAAGCAATGTGTGTTCCAAACTCTTGCATTCAGCCTTAGTTTACATCTTTATGATAACCTTATATGACTTCATCCCATTATCAGTGCATCTGATGTTAGGGATTTACTCTTTTTTGTTTGATTAGCTTCTCGTTAGGGAGATTATCAGTTAGCTCTGCTTTAAAATACCTTTTTGACAAAGCTGAAGTATGGATTGCTTTTGGTTTCTGCTGGATATGGAAAGAAAACCTTTACAGAATGCTGACATGCATCTCTGATAGCATTGACAAACACAATTTATGTATAAAGATATTCTAAGCAAAACAGAGGGTATAAATCACAGGTCATGAATTCTTTTTTTTTTCTTTAAAAAGTATACAAAAATACAAATTAAAAGAAAGGCTCTGGAAGGAGTAAGTGCCCAATCAGTGATTTTTGCCTTCTATCACTTACCTTGTGTTAATTTATATTCCCTCAGGCCGCTATAAATAATTAAAATCTAACAAGTAAATATTAATTCCAGACTTTTTTGCTTTTTCAAGTTTAGCTGAGATTTTAAAATAAAAAAATGAGAATGTAAAACATCAGTTCAAGATAAACTGAGCATCAAACCTTGAATTTTAGTACTGGCTTAAATTGAGGGAGAAAAGAGTTGTATTTTACTATAGTGAATCACTAATAAATAAATTAAAAAAAAACCAAACAACTTAACTTCTAACTATAACAATATTGGTGGAAGTATCAAGCATTTTTGTGGAATGTTTTACAATTAGAAAATAATGCTGTACTTACTGAACTTTGATAATCAAACTCCTCCCCCTTTCTGAAAGAAAAATTCTGGTTCAGAAGTCAGATAGTATTTGCATACTGTTCTTAAAAATTATATAAAAATATGCCTTTTTGACAAGTGGAACATTTATAGTACATAATTTCTTCATGTCCTATGGAAATTACTTCTTGGAAGTACCCTGAAAGAGGTTTTTTAATAATAATATGCTATGTAAAACTGGATAGACAAAAAAAATCTCTGGACATAATTTTTTGCAAATAAGAGCCCTAGCCATAAGATAATTTGTCCTAGATTCAAAATCCACTTGTAACAAGATGACCTAAAGCCATTGGCATTACTTGTGCCCAAAAATAAAGTTATCATCCTCTGGTTAAAAAAAAATTATACAACTTGGATGTTGAAACGATCTTCGGTATTTTACATCACCAACAGAGAACTGTGTGTAAGGAATTCTGGCATAACATTGCTGAAAATAGATAGATACATGGATAGATGGATAGAGATAGATAGATAGATAGATAGATAGATAGATAGATAGATAGATAGATAGATAGATAGATAGATAAAAAAAATTCTGGGGAGAACAAGTCTAACTTGGTAATCATAGATCAGAATTCTGTATTTTTCAACCCATGAAAATTGCTGCCTTCTAATGAGCAAAGCCCCTTGATCTTCCATGGATCAAGGTTGAGAAACAGAGAAGGACAACTATAAACTTTGATCAATATTTCTATCCAGACATTTTGTTTATAATCTGTGACAACCCACCCTTAAGGGGAAGGGAACAGGCAAGACTCGTGGGTGATCATGGTTGAAAGGAATGACAGAAGTCAAGGGATTCGCAAAACCTTAAAAATCTTAAAAAGATTAAAAAAAAAAATCTTAAATAGATTTCATGAGTAAATTCCACACTTGACATGGAAATTGGTGTGGTAGTCCCTGACCTCCAGTATCAGTGCAGTGAGTTTGGATAAAGGGATAGGGTGAAAGGGGACAGGGAGCGGGATGGATTAAAGAGGGGGAGAGAGAGAGGCAGAAGAAAGGAAGAGGTCACCACTCCTTGCTCCAGCATCAGTCCAGCTGATGGGATACCCAGAGTCTTGGGAACATGCACCAGGGCTTGGTGGGACACCTTTCATGGAAATGTTTCCCTGTCCTGAAGATAATTTTCTTGACTTCTTGGCAAATCATTTATCCTGCACAGTCCTGCTCTAGACCTTTCTGGAAACGGGTCAGTGGAGTTGGGGTCTTTGGTGGCCTTGATCCCTACAGCCCATGCCTTCTTCTTGATCTCACTCCTGCACTGTCTCTGTACTGCATTGTGCTTATCTCCAGAAGCCAAAACAAGGATGTTTATATCAAAGAAATTACTTTCTTCTTCTGCATGGCTCCTTCTGCAGCCACGTCTTGTCCTTTCTCACAGCCTGCTGTTAGCAATCATCCGTAGCTGGCTCAACATCCATCTGGCTATTGCTGTTTGAGACACACAACAATCCCTTCACCCTTTCTAGGCTTCTATATAATTTTTCTACCTTGAAAGAGAGATGACAATAATGAATAATTTCTTATCAGCTTCAGTTGGCTCATGATCATAGTTGCCAAAACCAGATTTAGCTACGATACACTCTGTAGGTGGCAAATGACAAAAATACAGACCAAATTGTTACGTGCAAAACACAGAAATGAGAAGAATCAAAGCTTGACTTTTGTGAGGTATTTTTTGTTTTCTGTTTTCTGTTTAACTTTTGCAATCATTTGGAAATTGTTTCTCTGATAAGCGTATTTTTCGCATTTGTGTTTGCCAGCTCTATGGGAGCCTGCTGTTACCAAATTATCGAATTAAATTTACCTTTGGAAGAATCCCCCGCTCCCAGTCTACTTCTATGAGTTGGAAGTATCCCCACTAAATACTGATGGCCTTTAATTTGTAATTTAGGGTAGAAAGACTGTTGCTTCAAGCAACAGAAGCAGAACAGGCAAATTATTATCTATCATAAATACAGTAACCTTGGAAAGTTGTAGAGCCATCAAAAAGACAACTCTCAGGATGAAAAAAGACTTGGTATTAACGAGCAGCAGAGCACCATCAGTCTTCCTAAGAGAGAGACACAGATTATTCTGCTGTTCAGTGGTTCATAGCAAATCAGGGGATGTCTACCTTTCTTTACAATAAGAATGCTACTCCCTCTGCTTTTTAGTAAACACAGATTAACCTCTTCTTTCTTGAAGGGGTAAACTCAATCTACCCTTCCTAAACTCCAATTACTACCTTCTAATTTTATTCTACTGCATTTTGTTGTAAAAAAAAGTTCACTAAATATTATATTGGCTGAACGTTTTGCCATTTATTTTAAATAGATTAAGTTAATAAACAGGGACCTTATTGCATTTTGATAGGAAGAAATGGCAGTTAAATTTTTTAAAAAAATTCATAGAGCTTTGTTTATTAAAAAATTATCCTATTGAACTATTTCACTTATATCTTCCATGTATCACTTCAATCAGATCCCTGGTGAGCACTACTTAATAAATAACCACATAAAAGTTCATATAAAGTCCAGGAGCACAACTGAAACTTTCAAACTGTTCTTTATCAGTTTTATCTTAAGTTCTTACAACGTTGTCGGCTCAGAGTTGAATTTGAATTTGTCCAGAGGTTTCATCAATTTTCCACTGGAAAATAAACCTGGAGCCTTGAGGTGTTTCCACATTATTTCATTGTCATATAAACTTTGTGACATTTAAATTTCCTAAATTTTATTTGACTAATTTTATTTTTTTGTTCATTTCTACCTAAGTAGCCCAGCACTTTTGCTGGCCATTCTAACTGCATGCATGAACACAACTATTTTGCAGAGTTTTCTCAAAAAATGTGATAACACTGAAGAACTTGCTTTTCTAAGACGCAAGATGAAATTGAGCTCATGTTTTATTCCAGCAGTTATTGTTACCTATTGACACTCAGTTATTTTTTCCCATGGTTTCTTCCCTTCTGTGTATTTAATTCTGAGAATACTCTCTAAAACTTAAGTAAGTTTCATTTATCCAATTAATGCAATAAGAATACTCTGTCTGGGTTTTTTTTAAATATTTTTGCCTATGCAATAATTTGGAAATTATCATAAAAGAGATAAAAGAATAAAAAAAATAAAATTTGGGGTTTTTTTTTTTTGTTTTTTTTGGTTTTTATTGTGTTTTGTTTTGTTTTATTCTAGACTTGGGTTTTTTGCTGGTGCTGATGAGATTTTTGTAAGTAAAAATTGTCTTTCAGACAATTTTTTTTAAGGGGAAATATATCTCCCATCCAAATAGACTTAAATATTTAAAGAAAGTAGTTCAAAAATTTAACAGCTCTAAGGTGACAAATATATTCAATAAAAGAAGAAAAGGAATTTGGAGGTGTGATTTATTAAAATATAGCAGAAATCAATTTTTTATTCTGGTTTCTCAGTTTGTTAGTCAACATGTTAAAGACTTTTCATATTTTTCCTCTTTTTCCTTCTTTTCCCCGTTTTTCCTGTTTTTCCTTTATTTTCAAAGATAAAGTAGGGCTTCAATGATAATGTGGAAATTGATTAGCCATCTTGCAGGATTGCTTTTCCACCATAATTTTTTCCTGATTTAATCTACATCGGACATTTTTGAGAAAGCTCATTTTCTCTGTATAAGATCCTACTCTGCCTAGAAGATTTTGTCTTTTTTAACAATCTATGTCTTCCATTTTATACCATCTCTTGAAAGAGAACTACGATAAAATAATGTTGTATAATTTAGGCATAAAAAAAAAAACCAAATTGCCTTTAGAAGGATGTGTTTTGTACTTTAACAGTACCTGTAAATAAATATCCAGCTGAGGTTCAGAGACCTGTGAACCTTTGCTATCAGCACAACTGAACAGCATTTGTGGTACCCACAGAAGGATGTCTGAAGTACTGGCACTCAGAATGTGTGTTTCTGTCACAGACCTCCTGCATAGCATCTTAATATCCCTGCTGCTCTTCTCCAACACTAAATGTAGCATTGTTAGGTATCACACCCACAAAACAAAACTTTCAAATGTGTGTGTTTTTCAAATGTTTGACTTTAATCAAGACTATAATAATTTCATATTTGCTGCGTGACTACCTGAGGTCTTCAATCTCAGTACCAAATTTATATGATTTGGTCAACATGATAGTGTAACTAAACTCAGTTAAGTCATTTAAAGCTGTTGAATTGTCAAAATTTACCTATGTGATGTTATGAACTCCAACAGCTCCTGTAGGGCCCTTAGAGCCTTACAAATCCTTGCACATTATTTCTCTATACATAAAATTATAATAAACTTTCCTTTGTCGAGTAGCTCTACAGCAAGTCAGAGTGAAAAACTGTTTAAAGCTGCATTTTCACCTCTTAGAAAAGCTCTACCAAACTTTTATTGTTTCTTATTCTTGTGATTCAAAGCACTATGTATTATATTCAGTCTGATGGACTCCCCACGAGTTCACTTTAAACATTTCAATCAGCAATTTCTCCAGGCATAACAGAAATGCCTGTTAAAATATTTATATAACTTTACCACCTCAGTGATAGGGGCAAGAATCTGACTGTAACTGTTAATACAAGAGGAGATTTAACAGACCAGCGTTTCACATCCATGGAGTCTTGTAATGCTTTCTTACAATGGGCTAGAATTACGTCCTGTTTTATTTATAATCCGAAGTAAAACATGCTTCACACTGATAGCACAATTAAAGTTCTAACAGCCAAGGGCTCTTTCTAGTAATTTAACCCTATAAACAATCCTTTTCTAGGCTTTATTGCCAAAGAATGGGCTATTCTTTGCTTGCATGGATAACAATCCTGCTAAGAATCACAAAATTCTGACTGTAGTATTAAAATACTTCTGACAACAACCACTGGAGCAGCAAATAGCCTGAAATTTGCCAAACCCTCTAGACCTGAAAACTTTTTCAGGAATCACTTAGCCATCTACATGCTTGTGGATGACAAGTAATTATTCAGAAATGCATTGTATTTTTCCTTAGAAGTAGCTGAGAGTCAAGGATTTGAGGTGCCTGCCAATACTTTTCAGCCTTACAAATATCAGTAAATGCAAGAGAAATAAGCTTGTCTTTTTCTCTAAAAAATAGTCTCAGATGATGATCTTCTGTTTTGCTTTTTAAAAATTATTTTATTTTTATATTAGACAAAGATAGCTGTCTCTTCTTCCCTCCTCCTCACCTCATAACAAGAGCATCTTGTCAAAGTTATCACATCAAGGCATGAGGAGACGTGTGGCTGCTGTGTCATATTTCTGTAACCAGCACAGGACTTTTGATGTTGAAGTCTCTCAGTTTGGTATCAGCCCCCTCCTCCAGTCAGCCCAACTCCCTTCGAGCATCCTCCTGATCCTCTTCCCCTGAGGGATGTCCCTCACGCCCCATGGCCAGTTAAACTCAATCCGTGACCTACCCCTCTAGGCTCACTAGTCCTGCCAGTCCCCAGCCCAGCTCCTAACTCACCAGTCCAATTCCTGACATTCCAAGTAGAAAGATACTGTGCCAGACTGCCAAAAGCCTTGCTGGTGTCAAGGTGAGCCATTTTCTTCATCTATCTGCTGTCAATAGATCTAATAATTTCTACTACACTGGTCTAGAACAATTTAAGCCTGGTGAATCCATGGTAGATGCTCTCAGTTGCTTTCCTGTCTTTCATGTGCCTGGAAATTAGTTGAAACTAACAAACCTCTAGTTCCCTGACTAGGAACCAGACAAGGAATCATTCTTTGTCATTTTTGGGTCATGGCACAAGTCAAACTGGACAAATTGGTCAAACAAGACAAAATGGACAATTGCTGATATCTCATCCCTCCCACTTCAAGACTGAAGGACCAGGCAGATCAGATATCTCCTGTGCTCACTGACTGCAGTGTGAGCAAAATAATCACTATTCAGACTGCTCAGTTTGGTCTAGCTGGATTCCAGCTCTTACTCTAGAACATCACTTTCTGAGGTAGACTTTATAGCAGTCAAAACTTTTCCTAGTGCTTGACATATAAACAGAGTAGAACTTAAATTTCAGGGAAATTATGTATTTCAGGGGAAAAAAAATTTAGGAAAAAACCTTTTATACCTGTATCCAGAGTCTTCACCTGTCTTCAGTATTTCCTCACACTCACAGATGCTACCATTGTCATCACACAATTCCTGCACTATTTTCCCTGCTGTTTATTGAGATTTTTTTCTGTCTCACACAAACCCATTCAAAATGCCATCTAAATTTTTTTCTCCTGCAGTTCAAAATGTCTACAAATCGTCTTGGGCACACTAATTTGTTTAGAAGTTTATAAAACAGCAGTAGACATTTATAAGATGATAGCTCCTATTCATATAATGCCACAATTAACACCTTGGCTAACACTACAGTAGTCCTTTTCTACTGGCAAACTCAAAGAAATACCTTCAAGAATCAGAAGAAGAAAAACTCCAAGATTTTCCTTTGTTCATATTCTTTTTCTCTTTCCTGTGGTTTTGATAATGATCATATTTTATCTGTTTCATATCATGCCATTTGCTGTCATTTAAGTTGTACCAGTGACCTATCAGCACAGAAACTCGAGGAATTTAAATCCTTTTAAATTGATTTGTTCTGTGTTCTGTTTAAATATTGTATACAAAGAAGAAGTTTTTGTAGTCTAACCTTATTGGTAAGATACCCAAAAGCTCATTTTCTTCATTCATGACACTCTAAATTGTTTATGTGTCTAAGTTTAGGAATTTCCACCTAGAAGGTGTTGCTCCTTGGCAAAAGACACACATATTAATCCTGTCAGTGTCACTACTGCATTACAAGCCAGATGTTGGAAAAGAAAATGTGTCATGTGACAGGAGGAGTTAATAAGCCTCTGATAATAGTCAGGTAAGTCCTTAGAATTTGCCCATAATAACTAATGCAAAACAAAAATCTCTGAAAATATAGGTTGTAGTCTATTTTTTTTTTCAAAGCAGGGGATATGTCAAAGATTTTGGGGGATATGTTTTGGATTTTTTTTTTCTGACACATCACGTTGCAATATTTTTTGATGGTATTATTCACATCATTACTTCTCACATGTACAAGCATGTTTAATGTTTAACAAAAAAAAAAAATTGTATGTCCCAAATATTATATCGGCTGTAAAATAAGGTTTGATGGTGCTTTCTGATATCAGAAACACATCTTCTTCCTTTTGATTTGGAAAAATACCCAGCTGTATATTTTCCTCCCTAACACTCTTTTAAGTGAAATACAATTCTCTCTATGTATCCCTGATTACTCAGAATTGATCAAGGTAGGATAAAACAGTCACTTTATCAATGGCAATAAGGAAGAAAATTTTGTGAGAGGGGTAGAAACTAGGGTTTGTCTTCTTCCTTAATTTTGCATCACAACAGTTCTTTTTACCTTTTGAATGATCTTAGTATGAACTGGTTTTTTCCATCTTCAGACTTTAAAAAATTTTAAATGCAAATGAAAGCTGGGAATATTTGGTTTTACTACAACCTTTACTTGTTTTCTCCACTCAACAGAAGGTCCAAAATTTTTTTAAAAAAGGTATTTTTAGCCCTCTGATCATGCATAGCTGAAGTTAGAACCTACCTGGTGGTTAAGTCATAATACTGCTTGCAATAACACCAGTAGAAAGAAATCAGAATTAATCTACCTGCTAAGCAATGGTTGATCCTCTATTTAAAGTCTGTTTTTCAGATCAACTGAGCTCCACAATCAATGAGAACTGGTTAAATCTTGTTCAAAAATCATATACTAAGACTCATCAAAAGTCCAGAATTGGAAACACAGGGAAAATAGTTAATTGCTTGAATACTCTTTGTTTTATAAGGATAAAATGTGATAACTTCAACCCAAAAGCCATAAGGAATCTGAACCATACTCTGCAGAATGATTAATGTTTTCTTGCTAAAAGTAACACTTTCAAAACTTATCCAAACTCACAAATATTTCCTGCTGTGATACCATTTATGTGAAGATGCAAAACCAAATATACCCTTTGATATTAATGCAGAGTAAACACAATATTAATCTGTAAATTCGTATCTTCATTATAATAGATAATATTTAGCTTATTTAGGAAAGATAAATCCTTAATTTCAGAATAAAACTAAGAAAATTGTATCCTAGTGCAATACCTGATAACATGACTGTTGTTACTAGGTTTTCAAAGTTATTTTAAACAGGTATTTTGACAGAAAGTGCAGAAACAGATTTGCTGCTCTCCTAGATTATAATGCAAAAAATTATTATTTCCTGAATTGCCTTAACTTCAGAATTACACAGAAATGTAGAAGGCAGGAAAGAAAGAAAAATATCAGGGAGAAAGAAAGCCCTATGGCTCAAGGAAAAAATGCACAGAAATCTGAAAAGAGATAAGAATGTGTTCCCATTTTGCACCAGCTTTCTTCTGGTCATCCCTAAGGGTTTGATTTTAAAGTGGGATAAAAGAGCCTCATCTATTCCCCAAGGCTTGTAGGTGTCTTCGTGGGTGTAAGTGGACTTAAGAGGCACAAAGGCGCCAAGAAAATCTGTTCCTGTACTGCAAAGAGAGATTAATTCCTGTTGAGTAGAGCCTACTTCACTCAGCCTGATAACATTGTGTTCCTTGGTTGCTAGGGAAAGGGAGAAAAAGAGCTGTCATAAACAAGCAAGCAAGCACCTAGCTCGGTAAGTCAAGATATCTTCTCACTTTATGAAGTTACACTGACATCCTGTTCTGCAGTAAAGAAAAAACAATGTATTTTCCAAACCATGCAATAATACTGATTTCCCCCCCCTTTTTTTTTAATGAGGACTTGGCTCTTCCAAATGTAACAACACAGAATATCATTCATTTCAAACAGCAATAGAGTTTAATCACCTGGAATAGACCCAAATAGTTTGAAATAAATCCAGCTTATTTAACTCAACCAACAAGTTTTGGAATATTTTGAGGGAAAAAGATACAGAGTCATACTAACCAGATTCTTGAGTAATTATCTGTGCTATAGAATCTAAACAACTTCTAGCTTATCCTCCAAACTGTGCCTCTAGAAGGGCCTTTTTCTTCCTCTTTACTTCTGTCTTTAGGAAAAGACAAAAAAATCTTCAAATCCCATGTCAGACCCAGACACTTGTAAGCGCCCTGATAATTACAGTCACCTCTTTCTTCCTAGCAAGTTTTTCACAGATGGAGATGAGAGTTCAAAAAGCTCCACAGGACACTAAAAAAAAAGTCCTTAAAACACTTATGTAGTGTATATACATGGACTCAGTAATAAAAGAGTCAGTTGATGGAAAGTTTGCCAAATCTAGAGATTGGCTCTGCCAATCTTTGCCTCAGGCACACTGATTGCTTCAAATTTCATCAAATTTGTCAGCTGCAGAACAACCTTTCAATTGAGGACCTTCAAAGGTAGTTATTTTTTTAAATACAAGCCAAAGCCACAATTCCGTTTCATGAAGTATTCTGCTGGTCCTTGACGTGCTAGGTGTTCTTCCAAGCAATCCACTGAGAACCGTCCTCTGGTGATTCAACACCCTTTACATGCAGGATGACTTAAACAGTCCAGTCCAACAGCGCAGGGTAAATCCCACCAAAAAAAAAAATCACATCTTTCCTGGCAGGCTGGGCAGCTGTCCATGGTACCCCTGCTCCTGCATCTTGGTTAAACAGTCAGCAGCCAAGGGTGACAGATGACAGGAGCCAGCCACGCAGCAGGGAATGGGGCCACACACCACGGGCTAACAGGAAAGCCTGGCTTTCTGACTCTCTAATTGACTGGCAAGCTGTATAGAGCAACTCGTGGGAGTTATTGAGTTGTAAGAGTTGAAAGTGCAGTGGAGAAGGATTGGGCATTGCTGTCAGAAGAAAAAAATATGTCTTGGGCAGCAGGGAATACTGTATAGAAAAATAAAAAAGGGTGTTTTGGAGGTCTGCCAGTGTGGAGAGCACTGAGTTTAGAAGGCAGAGGAATATTGATATCAAAGAATCTGTAAAAGAGAGGTGCGTACCAAACTGGGTTCTTTCTACTGGTTCTCACCATTCTTTCACTGAAGTTATAGCACAAGAGTCCTACAACAATGGGTGGGTGAGATATTAATGCATGTCAGAAAAACAACCCACTTCAAAACAGCTGCTTAACTGTTGCTGCATTGGTTGCATTTGTTTGACTCATCTCTGAGGGATTCCTGCCACATGCAGCTGTGGAGGAATCTCAAAATTCAGTGACTGACACCTTGAAAATGTGCAATACACTGTGATTTTTGTTGAAGATAGTGGCTTTTTCGACAGGAAGAGGCTTCCATACTCCAGGGGGTGGGTGCAGACTTTATCCCTGTGATTCTCCCAACCCTTTTTGCATGGCCTCGATAATTTTCCTTGTTCACAAATCTCAGGGTGTCCATCCCTCACAGTAGATTGCTCTTTTTGAGTGAGAAAAGGAAGCTGAAATCATCAGTGACTCACCCTGACAACTTCAGCACTCAGTTAACCCTCCTGTTAAGGCTTATGTGTGATATTGCTGACTGCAAGGGGAATTCTTTTGCTTCGAGGCTTCTTTCTACCAAATAATCACCAAAAAACCCCATAAACCCAAAAAATAGCAGTTGACAAGAAAAAACGACAACCTCTGACTTTCTCAGTAGAATGGAAAAAGTGGAGAAAAACCCCTCCATAAAGTTAATTTTTCAGGTCCTTTCTTGATAATAGGATACTTCCACCACTTGGGCAGTCAGATCTGTTGACTGTCTGTACATGCTAAAAAGTTTTGTGACTTTTTAAATCTCACACTCTGAATGATGGTTGTTTCAAACCAAGGTATCCCACAAGATGGGTTTGAAGCATGCAGTATTTTCTAATAAATTTGCTGCTGCTGTGGTTGCAGCTGCTGAACATATCACATAATTTTACCCACCAACAGATGACTTTTTTATTTAGTTGCACTCATGCAAAAGTTTAAAAATATTAAGTGTACAACTTAAAGAAAACTAAACAAAACATTAAAGAAAACTAAACAAATCTCACCCTGATAACGTGAATCACAATAGGAGAGTGAAAAATCAAATCTTCCTCATTGTCCAGTGGATATCCACTTTGTTCAGGTTTTTGAGATATTTTTGCTCTATGAAAAAATAAAGGATGTGGAAGCCACAATTACAGGCTACTTGAAATCATTAGATAATTTAATTTCTACTTATTTTTCCCCCCACTGGCTGTTAATCATTAGAGTGTGCATTTCCAATAATTTTCTAGTTATTTTCTGCATGCTGAAAGGTGAAAAATATGTCCTGAGATAATAATACAAAAAAGAATGGTTTCATAGTCCAGATGAACACTTTTATCCTCAAGCTCAAGAGAATTCAGGAAGAAAAAAGTAGCATGAGATTGTTATAATTTTATACTATTTTTACTTTATGTTCTATTTCTCAAGATAGACAAATTGAAGATCTATATTCATGTGTTAAAACAAAAGACAAATATATCTATTTCTCATAATTGTTGACCATTCCTGGGCTGAAATGATGCATAATAGGCAGAGAATTATGAAAATCCCCACCCAACTTAATGTGAAATATTTCATATTTAATAGCTATTTCCTCTCTACTGTAATCTTAAAAAATCAACAACAATCAACATGTCTTGCATAATATTAGCTCTTATCCTGCATTTGCAAATAAATCTAGTTCTTTGTGGGTCTGTTGGTTGGTTAGTTAGTTAGTTAGTTAGTTAGTTAGTTAGCTAGGTTGTTTGTTTTTTGTTTGGTTTGGGTTGGGTTGGTTTTTTTGTTTGGCTGGCTGGTTGGTTGCTTGCTTGCTTTTTTTGGTTGGTTTGTTTTTTGGGGGGATTTTGTTTGTTTATTTTTTTTTCAGAAAAATAAAGAACTTCTGCAGTATTTCCTCTCCTTTAGTTTTGATAAGTAGGTTGTATATTTCCCATTAACAGGGTTTGTATTTGCATGTTATAAAAAGCAAATTACTTCTAAGTCTTACTTTGCAAGTATGAAGAGCAAATTACTCTGTTCTCCAATATTTATATGAAGGCCTTTCACTTAGGTGAACACAATTACATTATCAGTCCATAAGAGTATAAAAATTTTCCTTCTTAATAAGACCTTTGAAACTTCTGTGCCAATGCTTTGATGGGGATTTGTGCAGTATTCCTGGTAAATGAGACACAGATAACAGAGGTAAAGTACATACAGACCCTTTGATTTACCATGTATTTTTGGCAAAAATGAAGAGAAAATTATTTATAAACTGCTGTCATTTA